>NW_020954575.1:8806213-8900542 GCF_900497805.2 Vombatus ursinus | reverse complement strand
TCTATCTATCTATCTATCTATCTATCTATCTATCTATCTATCTATCTATCATATGATAGACCAGCTTCTCTGGGCTGTCCATACAACTGTAAAACACAAATTGCTTAATAAGCATTCATTATCTATTTAGTTTTTCCTATGTAAAAAGTTAGGTTGAACATTTTTATATTATTATGGATCTCATTAAGGAGGCTGTGCAATATTTTGGGAGTTAAAGCAATCAACACAATAATATGTACAGAGAGGAGCATCTAAAGAACCTCACTATTTATGGGGAATTGTTCTTTCATTTGGACTCTGAGCTGGACATTTCTCCTGACAGTGGTGAATGCCTTCGGGGGAGCATGTCTCTGCCTTTGATAGTACTATCCAGAATATTATTGAATATATTTATCTCATCTTCCAATAAATCTTTTATGATTTCAGTGTGTTCATGGGAAACATTTTGGAAGGGAGTCTTTGAGTGTTTCTTCTTGTAACTTGAAGACAAAATATATAGCATCTTTTTTTGGGGAGAAATGGGGAATACATCATATAGGAGGATGGAATCTAGGGGTTCTAAGAGATAGAGCTGAGGAAGGAATGAATTCCAGGCAAGAAGGTAACTATCTGTGCAAAAGCAGAAGTATGAGACATAGAGATTGTTATGTATTGGGAAGAGGTAGCAGGTAGTTTGGAAAGGTATATGATATAAACTAGAAAGGTAAGTGGGAGTCAGATTTGGGGTGGGACTCTAAAGGCCAAACTGGGGATTTTATATTTGCTACCTGAGGTTATTGAAGATTTTTGATTAAGGGAATGATGTAGAAATGTTAGGTGTTTGGAGATTGGATTGTTGAGAAGACAGAGTAAACCAATTAGGAAGCTAGTGAATTGGTCTGGGTGAAAGGTGATAAAGTTATACATTGGGCTATGTGAGTGAAGAAAAGTGGTTACACACGAGGCATACTATTAAGGCAAAGTGGATAAAATTTTGCAAGTGATGGAAAAGATTGTGCCAATGTTTTAAACCTGGATGATGGGAAAAGGTGCTGGTACCCTTTGGAAGAGGTAAAAAGTATGTGAGGATATATCAGGGGCACAACTGGTTTTCTGGAAAAAAAAATAAGTTGTTGATCTGTATTGGTCAAGGGGATGGGATTTCCCTGCACTGATGAAATTACATATCTAGACAAAAACAGACCCCCCCCTTCCATTTCCCATCCCACTTGTTATTTATGAATAGGTTAATTTGATCAATTAATTATCAAGCATTTATTAAATACTTACCATGTTCCAGGTACTTTGCTAGACACTGAGTAGCAAAGGTAAAAATGAAGGAGTCTTTGCTTTCAAGGAGTTTATAGTTGTATAACCACATGTATACCTATAAGGGTGTGCTGGAATCAATTCATACTAACTTGCATGAGCCAATTCTTAAATTTTCAGTGTGCGCATTTACACTATGAAAATTGACAAATACTTCAAACTATGACTTGGTTTATTGTTTTGTTGATTGTTTAGACTCAAGAAAGTGGAAAAGTAAGTATTAATAATTCAGATTAAACTTAAAAGTATGTCTTGTGTATGTTTTTTTCATGATGAGCCAGCTCTTAAATACATGTACATGATGCATATAAGCATACAAAAAATAAACATAATATATTCTTGACAATTAGGTTCTTGTTCATGTCTTGTGAAACTTTGATTGGATGAGTGCTTTTCAAGTGAGCATTATATGCAGCATTGCCAATAGCCTTTCAGCACTGGAGATAGAATAAAATTTGTTTTTTAACCCAGTAAATCACACTTGAGAGAAAGTCAACAACTATCCAAATTACTATGGACTTTGCTCCTGGGGAATCAGGTTTGATAAAAAAATCAATGAACATTATAATTAAGTGGGAAATAATATTGGTGCCTCCAGATAACTTGATCCTGAGAGAAAGTGAACGGCCAGATTTACTGTGTGCTACTCAGGGATCTGGGAGAGATAGAATCAATGATTATGAAAGGAAAAGTAGATGCAGTATTAATTCCTCCAGGTAGATATGTCTAGAGTATGTTTATTTTGTAAGGAAGAACTGGGATCATGAGAGAGTTAAACCAATGAAACAGACCATAGGACTCAAAAGAAGACCTATAGAGTTGCCAGCAAGGAAGATGAAGAATGAACAAAGAAATAAAGGCTAAATTGCCCTCATTGAACTGGAGATTGCTTTCATGGGCAATCTTAAATCATTAAGGTAATATTTTGAAAAAAATTCAGAATTGACACAATAGACAAAGTAAAGGGTGAGAAGCACCCTTAAAATAATCTCTATGTGTTCCTTTAAATAGCAAATTCTAGGGTGTATAAGTGTTTATTTATATAACCTCACCAGCTAGTGGGGTTGTGGTTAGGGAGCAGACAAACTGAAAACTAGGATAAAGCGTATTGATAATTATAGATTTATCAGAAATTATGATGGAAGTATTCTAAAATGAAAATATTTGTCTTCCAAATTAATCTGTTATCCTTGGTGACCATGTGGATATGCCTTTCAACAATGCAAATTGTAACCCATCCAAGCCTATCCATCTATGCAACTCTTGTTCATGCACTCACTAAAATTTTCGTAGGGGATCAATGTAATGCATTGGGAACTCAAAGATATTCTCTTAACATTGAATGGACGCCAGTGGAGAACATGAGTGTCCATCGGTCGCTCCTCTTGTCATGCCCATTTCTTCTCTCAGGCATATACTTCTCAAGTCTCAGTCTTCAAACAAGTGGGAAAAGAGGGCTGCATTTTCAAAAAGATAATTTATGTTAAAGCCCTTGGCATATGCTTAGAAGTAATTCTTAAATAACAAATGGGACAAAACAGATCCCTAGGAGTTCTAGAAATCAATTTCAGTTAAATATAAGGAAACACCTTTCAAACAATTAGAGCTGTCCAATTGAAGGAAAGGTTACCTCATAAAGAAGTCAGGACTGTGTCAATGGAAGTGTTCAAGCACGTCTTGCCTCAAACGACCGATTAAGCATTTATTAAGCACCTACTAGAGACACTGGGCTAGGAGCAGGGTTGCTATCAGGCATGTTTTCACAAGTATTCTTGCACTATGTGGCAGATTAGAGTAAATGATCTCTGAAAGTCTTCCCATTCTAATATTTCTCCCTTCTGTGAATCTCTATATTCCAATCATCTGTAAGTTTTTTTCTAGATTCTTGTAATATGTTTCCCCATAGGAACAGTATTCATTCCCCAGACAGTCCACTGAAAGCTTCAGAATTGCATTCTCTATTATGTGGCAAGAAGGGAAAATCATGGATCAGGGAAAACTTTGGGCTTTCCAGAGCTTTCCTGTTCCTGTTTGTGGTACTGTTTCAGCTACCTGTTTGTAGGTCTGGGACAGTCCATTCATATCTAGACATCCCCCACTACCAACCCTGTTCATAGAACTAGGCTGAAACTGACTTCATTACATTCACATGATCCCCAGCTTGAAGATTTCTCTGAATTATTGTGCCAGAGACAACCCATTTATGACTCATGTGGACATGCAAAATTATTCTTTGATATTTGGACTATACTCAACGTCTGGGCAAAGAAGAAAGAGCAGAACTCATTTATTCCCTCTTTATTGTTCCCATCCTCCTTACTCTTGTCAGGTTTTAAGATTTTACTTTCATTAAAAAAAATTCTCCTCCTACTCAAAATAATATCTCCTAAATAGCCTATTCCACTGCAGGAAAAGAGAAGGACTTTGCATACAAAAGTTATTTTTTTATAAGTTCATTTGGGGTTGAAAGTCCCCTATCCTCGTGGTTTTTACCCCTGGGAGCTCTTGCTTTTTGTCTTTCCTATTTCCAACTTGCTCTTTTCTTGTTGCCAGATATGGATACTCATGGTGTCCAAATCCCTGTACTAGAAAAATGCAATTTAGAGGTATGAGCACTGCACATGGAGTGCTTATTTTTAAGTGTTTGCTATAGGCCGGGAACCGTGCTAATGCCTAGAGGTACAAATATAAAAATAAGACAGCCACTGTTCATGAGTAACTTACATTCTAACATTGGGGAAGAAAACAGAATTGAATGGTGACCAGGGAAGGGCATTTTGGTCTGGGAAGTTACAGCGATGGTTAATGGAGTCATGGGGCCATCAAATGGCATGCCCTTTCCACAAACATAACATGTATTTGATTACTGTTCTCAGAGCAAGAAGTGGGAAGAAAAGGTCTAGGGGAGCATGGCAAGGCAAATGGCTATCAGGAAAATGGCAGGATAAACTAGGGTAAAGTATACCTGGGGCCAGCCAGGTATAGTGAACTCTTACAAGTTAGGATAGCATGACTCCAGGGTGAGAATTCTGCAACTCAGTGGCTTAGCTTTTTTGAGATCCACATCTGAGGGTGCAGTAACACAGATGACAAGAAGGGGAATAATTAATGATAAGGCAAGAAAGATACATAGCAGATAGCTAATGAAGGGATTTAAATGCAAAACAGAAGAGTTTGTATGTAATCCTAGAAGTAATAGGGAGCCATTGAATATTATAGAGCAAGAGGGTGCCCTTTTTACTACACCAATACCTATGTCTTTCAAGTCATGTCTATTTCTCCTTTGGACTGGGCTCTCAATATAGATCTATTTAAGAAACTATAATCAATTCAGCAATCAGTCACAGAGTTGTACAATGGGAAGGTACTTCTGAAGCTATTTAGTCCAACCTATATCCAAGGTATTAATCTTGTTTACAATATCTCCCCCGCCCCCAATCAAAAAGCTCATCCAGACCTTACTTGAAGAGCCCAAGTGTTAGGGAACTCTCTTATCAATTAAGGAGGCCTATTCCATTTTTAACAGCTTCTGTTTTTTAAGTTTGTCTTTATTATTGAACCAAAACCTGCCTGTTTTTAACTGGCACTTTTTCCTCAAGATCTTCTCTCTAGGGACAAGAAGAATAAGCCTATCAACTCTACTACACGTTCACCTTTCAAATATTTGGAGACAGACATCATGTCTTTGAGTTCTTTCTTTTCCAGCTAGGCATCCCAAGTTGTTTAAAGGATCTTCCTTATGGCATAGTCTCTAGTCTCCTCACCATCTTGGTTGCCCTCCTCTGGAAATATACAGGTTGTCCATGCCATTCATAAAATGTGGAAATAAGAAATGAACACAGAATCGTCCATAGGTTCATTGACCAAAACAATGTACCAGGATTATTGTCTCCCGAGCTGTAGACATTGTGCCTCTCAGTGGGGAGAGAGGAAAGGAACAAGCATTTATTAAGTGGCTACAATGCTTGTGTGAAGTGCTTTACAAGTATTATCTCTTTTGATCCTTACAACAATGCTGCCAGGGAGGGGGGGCGCTGTTATTATCCCCATTTTACAGTTGAAAAAATTGAGGCAAGCAGGTTAAGTGACTTTCCCAGGACCTCACAACTAGTGACCTAGATTTGAACTCAGGTCTTCTTGAGTCAGTAATTCAGGCCCATCACTCTGTCCACTATGCTAAATGCTTTGTAGTGCAGCCTAAGATGTTCTTCATATTTTTTATTGTTGTTTTTGTTTATTTTTTGTCCCTTTGGTTGACATATCACACTAGAGACTTAAAAAAAAGAAGATATATGTATGTATATATACACATATATTCTTTGCTTTTAAATTAATAATATATACATTTATATAATACATCTATATACATTATATATAATATGGATTTATATATTAGCTATTGCTTCACCTTGCTTTCCCCATCTTATACTTGTGACAGTATTTAGGGAAGTAATTGGGATCATCACCTGTTTTGTGGATTTACAATGGTCTGGGGTCTTAATAAGGGGTTGCTTACTCTTAATTACCACCTCCTCCATGATGACTTCACAAATTCCCCTCAAATGGAAGTAATTGCTCCCTCATCAGATCCCATAGTATTTTATACTCCTCTTATGAAGGTATCCTTTATTCTTCAGTTTTACATTTATCCACATAGATCTATCTCCCAAGCCAAGCCAGCAAGTCAATAAGCCAACATTTATTAGGGACCTACTATGTGCCGGGCATTGTGATAAATGTTGAGGTTACAAAGAAAGGCCAAAAAAATTCCTGCACTCAAGGAATTCATAGTCTGATGAGGGAGACAGTGTGCATGCAGCAATGCACAAATAAGACATGGATACGATAAATTGGAGAAAACCAACAGAGAGAAGCTTCTAACGTTGTAACCTCCTTAATACAGAGATTGGATCTTATTCTTCATACTTTACCACATGTACAATACAGAACATTGTACATAGCAAGAAGTTAAAAAAAGTTAAATTAATGAATTAGAGAATGAAATTGTCTTTGATTTGGGGTCCTGCCCATCTCCTCTGCTGGACGATTTAGCAAGAGGTAGATTCCTCCATTGAAAATACTATTCTGATACTCCATCGTAGTGTGAAGGTGACTTTGGGGTCTCAGAGGCTACATCAGTGTAAATCAAGTGCTAACAGATCTTTCTAAGGTGAAAAGACTTCAAGTAGATGGAATGGAAGTTTTTTGAGGGCAGGGATTATTGCATCTTTGCTGCTGTATCCCTTGTGCCTATTATATAAAAGGTTCTTAATAAATGTTTGTTAAGTGTGAGTTTGACAGATTATAAATCTGACAAACAGCCTGGTAAAATGAGGAAAGGTTTATTGGCAGGTTGGCTACAGTTTGCTGACTTATCCAGCCATAACTCCTCTCAAAGACCATCTACCAAGTCATAGAGGGGTTGTGAGCTGCACCCATTGAGGAAAGATTCATCCTGAGACACTCATAGACCCTGAAAATACTAGTGTTAAAGTAGGATCTGATTATTATGAGTTCCTATGACATATACATCTTACTCTTTGCTAATTGTAAGAAGCACAGAGTGACTCTACATTTATCCTCTTCAAACTTTTCAGTAAGAAAAAGTATTTTAATTAAATTTCAGTTCAGTCATCCTGACTTTTGGAAAGCCTTCAGTGACAGTGGGTGGCCTGGTGAGGGCCACTGAGTGAGTGTGTGTACATGTTATTTCTTTCCCATTGAGCTGGTCCAGGTTCGCGTGTTTTAAGAACTGAATCATAGAGACAAATACACCTCCAGGCTTCCTCTACTCCATAGCCACATTCCTGGACCATCTCCCCAGCATCCTACCCTTTTCTTTAGTTACTGACGCCTCTCAGTCTTATTTAGCAGTAGGCCTTGCTCCAGGTACCAACCTTGACTGCGTTTGGAAGCCCAATGGTTGGAAAGAGAGCCCAAGGAAGAAGGCCAGTCTGTAGTTCCCTAATGACCTCACCGCTATTTCATTTCAGAGTGGCGCAGTTACCTAAGAAAGCACTTTGAGGAGACACTTACAAATATCCCCACGAGCCAGGGCTGTCTGCTGGAATTTTGTTCTGACAGGGCCCCAGAATTAGTTATGGGCCATATAAAATTTTAAGGAACTGGTAGGAGGGGACCTCTAGTTGGGGGCCAGGCATCTCTGAATGAGGTGATGACCTTAAATGCCTCAGTAGTTGCAGGATAGCAGACAGCCTACTGTAGTGAACAAAATTTTCTATCTTGAGGGGAGATTATTTATGTATCCCTGCCTTGTCCCCATAATATTCAGAAAAAACTGCTGTGGTGATCTCATTAAAGAATAAAATGCACCTTAGTATGCACCTGAGATTGGGGAAGCAGATTTTTAATTGGAAGGGGTGGGGAACCACAAAACCTTTGCTGACTGACTCTCTGATCAGAAGAACATATTTTGATTTGGGGATTCATACAGAGGCTCCATGTCAATTATAATGGAGGATAGTTGGAGAAATTCATAAACCAGAGACCCCCAAGATGGAGAAGGAGATGCAAACATTTGCTCATGGATTTGTCAGTCTCTTAGATAGTGAAAGGACCAAGGCTGGATGAACAATGCCAAGAGGACATACAGGCACATACTTCCCTTACTTTATTGTCTCTGGATGGAAGATTAAGTTATCATTCTTTTGGCAACCTGAGGAGTGAGATGTAATTATAATAGCTAATATGAGGTACTTGCTACAAATTGGATTATTCCCAATAGGGAAAAAAGAAAGCACAGAGTTCACTTACCCAGGGACATGGAATGAATGAGTGAATAGATGGAAAGATGAGTAAATGAAAAATTGGTAACTATTAGATCCTGTACTCAAACTCATAGCTCCTGATTTCAAAGAACCGCTGCTGAGATGGTTAAATATCATGTTCTCATCTTTCAAATAATCACTCAGAGGCTCTCAAATAGTTTTATATCACTTAGTTTTCTGCTATTCAAAATAAAGCATGGTGGAAGTGAGTGAGAAGAGCCCTCTACTTGGAGTTAGAAGAATGGCATTAGAGTTTTGGATCTAGTATTTACTAGCTGTTTGACCTCAGAAAGTCATTCTCTCTTTGAGCCTCAGTTTCTTCATTAGTAATGTGGAAGTAATACTATTAATTCAAAATTATGAAAAATAAGATGTTACACTTGATTCCATTCAATTCAAAAATTTATATTTATTTAGCAGCCTTGAAATAGAAAAAAAGAAACACAAAACAGTGAACAACAATGACAAAGGCAGCTATGGTATGGAAAGCTGTATGAAGCTATGTTGTACTAAGCTGCATGATGTAGCAGTTAGAGAGTTGGCCCCAGAGTCAGGAAGACCTCGCTTCAAGTTCTTTTTCTAATACATATTGGCTGTATGACCCTGGGTAAGTCACTTAATCTCTGTGTACCCCAGTCAACTCTCTAAGTTACAGAGCAAGTGGTGATCTACCTGAAGGAAGGTTCCTTGCAGTGCCTTCTTTCTACCAATGAAATCAGAGATCAGATTTCTTAAAATGTTGCAATCACCAGGGATGCAAAAACAACACTGAAACATTCCCTGACCTCAAGGAGCTTATATTCTCATGAGGGGGAGAATATACAACATTTGTGCAGACACAAAGATATGAAGTCTATTAACTTTGTAATACAAAGTAATATCAAAAAGGAGACAGTCAAGTGTAAATAATGGGGTGTTGAAGGACCAGGAACGGCTTCTTATAGGAGGTAACCCCTTTGGAGGAAGCAAAGTATTACACAAGATAAAAATGAGGAGGGAGTGCATGCCAGACAGGGAGGATCATTTGGAAGATGGAATATCATGTTGTGTACATACTCTATACCTTTACCAGACCTCTACTGGGGTTGTTTTAAGGAGCAAATCTGTACGATATATTTTCATATATCATAATACAGGCAGCTAATGCACATATAATGCTCTGTAATAAAATGCTACATAAAAGTCATCCATTAATGCACGTGGGAAGTCACACTCAACAAGCATGCTGATTGGATGAATGGGGGGATGAATGAATTTTAGAAAAGGGTTTGAGAATCTGTGCATATGACTATGAAGAAGATTCATTGTCTGAGTGGTAACTTGCGTTTTTATTTACTAGAAGATAGACCTTTGCTTCATTGGGTATCTTACTCACCCTATCCCCCAAAGAGATGTGATTTAATGCTCTCCAGGGACAGGGGGTGAAACTTAAGCAATCACTTCCTTTGCATCAGTGAATCAATGAGGTTGTTTTTCGTTTGTTTGTTTTTGGCATCTGAGACCACGTTCGCTAAAGGTAGGGGGAATTTATTGAGCAAACATGGATAGAGCCCCTTACTGTGTATACAGAAAAATAATTCTGATCTTTGATGGACTGAATATGCCACCAGTGGACGGCATGAAGGTAGAGGATATGGCAACTAGCATTCCTTCTTGCCAGGAAATGTGCTGAATATCCCTTCTCTGTTACTAGTATCTACCTAACTCAAGTTAACCTAAAAATTAATCAGGGTCAAATCATGGGCATAGTAACTTGAGCTGCCTCTCCAATTCATTGAGCTATTCCCAGGATAACATCTTATGCAAATAGCTTTGACCCTATGATAAGGAGGAACTATGGTCACCACTGGTCTTTAAAAATCTATTTCCAGAGGACACATGATAAAACATGTTGCTAATCTCTTGATAGGGAGGTCATGGATTTAGAGTGCAGGTTGAGATCTTTTTTGGACATGGTCAATGTAAAAATTTACTCTGTTTATGTACGTGTATGTGTGTGTGCGTGTGTATAAAAGAAGGTTTTTTTTTTTTTTACTTTCTCATTGTGGGGAGAATGTCATTCAGGAGATTGATAAAATAAGATCACATTTGTGGACGTTGGTCATCATATAGACTGGGTAGATGGAGTTAGTAGCCTCTTCCCTAGGTTAAAGCTAGTAAATACTCAAAAAAATCAGTTTCACAAACCTCTAGTAAGTAGTGTGTACTGTGAATACCTTGTAAATGGCACTTTCTTACATCCAAGTCATTTCTCTCAAGGAGATTTCATGCCACTGGGAAGATCCAACATGTACCCAGAGAATTAAATACACCGTTTGTACAGTTATTCAACATAATCTTGAGAAGGAGTGAATACTAACAATGAAAGGATCAGGGAAAAGCCTGGTACAGAAGGTGGTGTCTGAGCTGTGTGTTGAAGCAAGAAGGAGAATCTAAGAGATAAATGTGAGGAGGGAGCATATTGAAGACATTGTCCATTTTAACAAAACATATTTTCCAAGATGCTTTGATGATGCTCTGATCCTCGGTATATGATCCTTCTTGTCTCCCATTTCACCGGCTTACTGCTTTGACCCTTGACCTTAATTTCTTCTCTGCCCTGTGGATACTGTTGCTGCTTGGCCTCTTTTACTTGGTGATTATATTACACAGTCACTCTGCTTCTGGAACGATGGACTCTTTGGTACCCAGTACTGACTATTCCTCACTATTCCCAGGCCAAGCTTCCTGTTCCTTCTCCTAAACATCTGTTAGTCATTCCTCTTTGCCTTTTCCTGCTGCATGCCACGCCACCTTTGCTTTCACTACTCCACACTGGTGACCTGGACTCTGAGTATGAGTCCTTTGCCTCAGACAGAACGGAATTTACCTCATGTCTCCGGGGATTAGACCTCCAAGGCACTCCCAGGTCTGTTCCACACCGCACTGCTGCCCTGTATATGTTGTCTTTGCCCATCAGAATGCAAGATCTTTGGAAGCAGGGACTGTCTCATCTGCTCATGGTGTATCCCCAGTGCTTAGCACAGTGCCTGGAACGTTTGTTGTTGAGTCATTCAGTCCTGTCCAACTCTTCACGGCCCCATGGAACATACTGTTCACAGGATTTTCTTACAAAGGTATTTGAGTGGTTTGCCATTTTCTTCTCCAGTGGATTAAGGTAAACAGAGGTTAAGTGACTTGTCACATCTAGCTGCCTCCTAGGCAAACAGAAGTTAAGTGACTTGCCCAAGCTTACACAGCTAATAAGTGTCTGGGGCTGGATTTGAACCCAGGTCTTCCTGACTCCAGGCTTAGCACTTTACCTACTGAGCCATCTAGCTGCCCCTGTCCAATGCCTGGAACACAGTAAACAATTAACAAATGCTCATTCACTCTAACTTTCTATCTATCTATCTATCTATCTATCTATCTATCTATCTACCTACCTATCTATCCATCCTCTACCTATACCATCTTTTTCCTTGAACTGTGGTACATTATGAAACCTCAGTTTATCCTCTCAGATGCTGTTTGTCAATAATATACACACCCTTGACCTACCCATTTGCTACCTGGCTTGACACCTGCCACCTTTCTTGGGAACCACAGACTATCACGTGGGATAGAAATCATCCTTAGACCTATTCCTGATTGAGGTCAGATAGGGAAAGATAAAGTAAACTGACATTCATAAACCAGCTCCTGTGCACAGTAATTCTGTGCAAGTTGAAGAAATTGACGCAGAAATATAATTCAATTCAGTGAGCATTTGTGAAAGCATGCGCTTCATGCTTAGCATGATGTTAGCTGCTAGGTATACAAAGTCCCCTGCCCTCAAAGAGCTTGCATTGTACTAGGAGAAAACAACATGTAGACAGAAAAGAATTTAAACATTAAATACTTTATTTAATATTTTAAAATAAAATTTTAAAACATTAAAAAATAATTTTATGGTGGAAATAAAGCATGACTAAACCTAGGGATTGGGAGAAGCTTCATACAAAAGGTGATCGAGATGAGTTTTTAAGGGTGCTAGGGATTCCAAATGGGGGAAGCAAGGAAGGAGAATATATATGAGGGCAGCTCACGCAAAGGCACAGAGATGGGGAGATTGAATTCTATGTACAGGGGGCAGTATATTAGCCAGTTTTGTGAGAGGGAGAGTAGGAAATATTAATACAGAAAGATGTTTACAGTTAGATGGTCTTTAAATGCTAAGTACAAGAATTTGTATCTCATTCAGAAAGGGATCAGTGAGCCTCTAAAGGTTGTGCAACAGGGAAATGACTAGTTCATTCCTATGCTTTAGAATTATTCATAGCCTTGCAATTTATTCTTGGTTATAAATTATCTGGATTGAAATCAAATAGAACTGACCACACTACCCAAAAGCATATCAAGGGGAAGAATCTGGTTCTGGCACAAAGCAATGAACTGAAGTTGAAGAGATGAGTAAATCAAAGAAGATATTGACCACTATAGTGAATTATTTTGGAGCCAGAAGTTCTCAAAAATCAAACCTAGAAAGATGTAATAACTTTATAACAACTACAAGCAGAGACTCAAAAGAAAAATATGGATTTTTCACAAGGACTACAGGAATCTGTAGTCCTTTTGCTTTTTGGAATATTATATTTCAAAATCTACTCTCATTTGTAGTGAAGATGCTAAGGCTTGTGGGAATTGGACTGTAGTTTTTTGGTACTCAAATGGATTTTTTAATGGATAATTATGGTGGTTTTTTTTTTTCATTGATATGGAAACACTGGATTTTGGCTATGATATTCCCGGGACTTTTTCTTTTGGAGTTTCTTTCAGGAAATAATTCATAGATTTTTTTCTCTCTTCACTTTGTCCTATGATTCTAATAGATATGGTTATTTTTAATTTATGATTGCTTAAAATACAGTATCTAAGCTTTTTTTTAATTATGATTTTCAGGGAGTCCATTGATATTGAAATTATCCCTCTTTGAACCTTTATCCTGGTCAGCTATTTTTGATAGCATATATTTTATGTTTTCATCTATTTTTTAAGCTTTTGATTTTCTTCTTTTATATATACATATATATTATATGTGTAAAATACATACATATATGTGTATATATATATATATATATATGTATTTGCTGTCCCACAGAGTCATTGACTTTTCTCAATTCTAATTTTCAGACAGTCTGTTACATGGTCAAATGAAAGACCACTTCCTGTTCTAAACTATTTGTTTATTCCTTCCAATTATTTCCTTTAGAGTTCTTCTTTCTTTTTAAAAATTACTTGCTTGATTTTATATACATTCCTGTAGTCCTTGTGAAAAATTCATATTTGTCTTTTGAGTCTCTGTTTGTAGTTGTTATAAAGTTATTACATCTTTCTAGGTTTGATTTTTGAGAACTTCTGGCTCTAAAATAATTCACTACAGTGGTCAATATCTTCTTTGATTTACTCATCTCTTCAACCTCAGTTCATTGCTTTGTGCCAGAACCAGATTCTGCTCCTTGATATGCTTTTCGGTAGTGTGGTCAGTTCTATTTGATTTCAATCCAGATAACTTGGATTCTTGAACTAGTGTTAGGAATGTTAAGTCCTTGAAAGTCAGAGTGCTGGATCTTCAGGGATCTCTGTGCCATCTTAAGGAAAAAAAAAAAAGCCAGACACATCAGAGTCCAAGGGTGTCCTTGTTGGAGTGCTATGGTGCCTCCTGTCATTCTTGATGGCTTCCATTAACCCCATTGTGTTTCCAATCTTGCTTGGGATTTTTTTTTGTGGGGGATTCTGCTTTCATTCTTTCCAGATATGCAACCTTGAAGGCTAATCATTTTTCTGGCTTATCTTTATCTTCAATGGGAGGGCTGCTACTTACAGACTTGTGATTACACTGGTTTTGCTGGTGGCCTCCTTCCCTATTGCCTATGATTTCCTAGTTAACTTTTTGTGAAGTTATATGAAAGAAGTCACTTACTGTAGTTTCTCTTTGGATTTCTTGATGATTATTTGGTTTGGGGAAGTTTTCAGGTTTTTGTGGGTGTAGGTATGTCTATATACTGATGTAGGAAGCCAGATGGGCTACATGAAGACAATCAACTTAGCTCAGAGCCCTACACATGTTTCTTGTTGTTGAGTCATTTTTCAGTTGTGTCCAGCTTTTCATGACCTCATTTAGGGTTTTCTTGGCAAAGATACAAGAATAGTTTGCCATTTCCTTCTCTAACTCATCTTACAGATAAAGAAAGTGAGACAAACAGGGTTAAGTGATTTGCCTAGAGTCATACAGCTAGTAAATGTCTGAGTTTGGATTTGAACTCAGAAAGATGAGTCTTCCTGACTCCAGTCCTAGCAGTCTATTTACTTTGCCAACTAGATGTCCCAGGTGCCCATACCTGTACCTTAGGAATATCAATTTTGTAGCAGCGTAGAGGAAGAATAGGAGACAGGGTAGCTTGCATGTAGGAAGGTCAAGTAGGAGAATATTACAATAGTCTAGCCAAGAAGAGATGAGAACCTAAACTAACATCATGGTTCTATGAGTGGAAAGAAGACAGATATTATGAAGGTAAATCAACAAGACTTGGTAATTAACTGGATAGAAAGAGTAAGGGAGAGGGAAAAGTTGAGGATGACTCTGAGGATAAGACCTTAGTACCTAAAAATGTATTATGCCATCAATTGCAAAGTTAGGAAGCATTGTGAATTTAAGAGAAAAGATAATTTCTGTTTTGGATACATTGACTGTGAGATGTCAAAAGGGAAAATAAATGGAGATGTCCTGTAGCAGTTGGTGATTCCATGTTTGACAAAAATTGCTGGGAAAATTGGAAAATGGTCTGGCAGAAATTAGTTTCAAGCCAATATCTGACATAATTTACCACAATAAACTCAATTGGACAAAAGGTCAAATGAAAGATCTGACCACAAAAACATAAATGAGAAGAGAAATAGATCAGGTACACTTCACAGCTATTGCTACGGGAAGAATTCCTAAATAAATAAAGAAGAAAAACAATTACAAAAGAGAAATATATATTTTTTTAAAAAATTACATTAAATTAAATTTTAAATTAAATTGAATACTTACTTGAACAAAAAGAATGCAATTGGAATAAGAAGAGAAGCATTCATTTGGGAAAATCTTTGTATCAAATATCTCTGATAATGTTCTGATAGCCAAAATATATAGTCAGATAATAGAAATATATATGACCAAAGACCTTTTTCCAATAGATAGGTAGGCAAAGCTGTGTATGGCATGTTCAGGGAAGACTAGCACCTCTGGTGTGAGGGCTTGCTGAGACCTTTTCCAGGGCTGCTCATCTATCTTTGGTGTCCACCTTCACCCAACTTTCACTTGTGGTTCCAAGAAGCTGTAGCACATGCAGTGGCCACACCTTGGTAAAGCATCTCAGTAGACAGGTTAAACAAAACTGAGGGTAACTGATAGGCCTCAAACCTGTCAGTGAGTCAGAGAGATGTCTACTCCAAGCACATGAAGACGTCTCCCTGGGGAATGGACAGTTGAGAACAATTTGTTCCAACATCCATGAAGGCGACTAACGCAGGTACTGTGGAGCACTTAGAGGTTGGTCAGACATCAAATACCCAGATCATCCACGACATCCTAGACCATTGCCAGTTGTCTTGACTTTTGACCTGCTACTGGACTTTGATGACTGTGAAAGAGAGAAAGTGAGGATGATAACTTTGAGCCACTCTGCCTCACTAAAATCCAATTTATGTTCAAGTCAAAACATCACCTTATGATGCCTTTAATCCTCTTCAAAAATGAAGGATGAGCAACAACAGAGTCTGAATGAACAGGCCTAAGAAGAATAATTAGAAACTATTCACCACATGAAAGAATATTTCAAATCACTAATAAGAAAAATGCAAATAAAAATAACTGAGGTTTCACAAAGCATCCAGCTAAGATGACAAAAGATGGGAATATTTAATACTGGAGGTGAGGTATTATAGAAAGATAGGCACACTATTCCCTGTAGGTAGAACTATGAGTTTTTTGATCACTCTGGAAAGCAATGTGGAATTACCTGAAGAAACTGACCACAATGTCTGTACCCTTTGACTCAGAGATTCCACTGCTAAGCAGATACCCTAAAGAGGTCAATGGAAAAGAGAAATATCCTATATACCAAAATATTTATAACAGCATTTTTAGTAGTAGAAAAAAACTCCTAAAAATAAAGTAGATACTCAAAGACTGGGAAACAGCTAAACAAATTGTGATTATGAATGAAATGGATTGTAACTTTGCTGCAAGAAACATTTAATGTAATGATTACAGAGATACGTAGGATGGCTTATTTGAAGTGAACTAACAGAAACAATATGTACAATGACTACAACAGTTCAAAAGGAAACAATGACAGCAAAACAACTTAAAATACATGCCCTAAAATTATAATGACCAAGCTTGATCCCAAAGAAGAAAAAAAAAATCAAAGGCATGGCTCTCCATTTCTTTGCTGAAGTGGGGGACTGCACTCATAGAACTTAGCATATAACGTCAGATTTTTTCAATAGGTGAATTTAGCTGAACTGTTGCTTCCCTTTTACTATTTGTTATAAGAAATTACTCTTTGGAGGGTGAAAGGAGAAGGATACATTGGGAGATTAGTTGATATAGAAGCAAAATAAATCAATAAATTTATTTTTTAAAAGATTACTGGTAACAATAGAGTAGTTTAATGAGAAAGTTAGACTCAGAGGCCTGATTGAAAGGGGTTGAGTAGTGGTAAGGGAAACTGAAAGGCAAAATTTACAAAGATTTTTCTAGGAGTTTGGTTGTATAAAGGAGGAAAGATATGGGAGAATAGCTAGAAGAAATGAAGGTTGAGTGAAAAAAAATTTTAATACATGGGAGAAATCATAACATGTTTGTAGAGAATAGGGAAGTAGTCTGTGGGTATGAAGGAACCAAAAATTAGGGAGAGAGAAGAGATGATTGAAAGGATAAGATTTTGGAGGAGATAGTAAGGCATGATTGGAAGAGTTGGTATTGGCAAGGAGAAGGTTACTTCTTTCTCTAAGACTGGAGCAATGGAGGAGAAAACAGGGATGCTGTTGAAAGGATTTGATGTGTTGTTGTATGCCCTTCATTTTCAAAGAGGACCAATGACATCACTGGGTGATATCTTGACTTGCTCATGAATTGGATTTAATGAGGCAGAGTTGCACAAAGTCATTAGTGTCTCTTTTCCAGAGTTATTGAAGGTCAATGGCAAGACAAAAATCAAGATGACTGGTGATGACCCAGGATACAGTGGATGATTTGATGTGTAGAATTAGGAAAAAAGAGGGCCATTACAATATATGACCTCATTTTTGTGAAGTAGAAGGAAAGGTCCTTTGCTGAGAAGGAAGGAGAGATGGTGGTGTAGGTGGCTCAAGGAGAGATGGTTTCCATGGGGAGTAGGAGACAGAGAGCATACACAAATAACTCTTACACATGAGAAGGACATAAGAAATATGTAAATCCCCATGGAAGGGATAGTACTGATGGTAGAGCTAAAAAAAGCTCCCAGTCAGTATTATTTCCCTTTTAATGTCACTGAATACTATATTTTGCAACTCTCTAATTCCCTATTCATTTGTATTTTTTTTTTTTAACAACAAAGACCATGTCTTCCCTAAACTTTTTGTTCTTGATTCCCTACACACCCACACTAGCTCAGGACTCCCCATCCAGTGGATGCTTAATAAATGTTTATTGAATGCATGAATAAGATAAGATGACATTTGAACTGGGCTTTGAAGATTGTGTGGATGCTATTCTAATAGGCAAAGATGGACCAGGGAAACTTTTTCAGGCACAGGGAATACCAAGTATAAAAGAATAAACTTGGGGATCCTCCAGATTCAGATAGGATAAAATAAGTAGTTCAATTTGACAGGATCGTAGTGGTATGAGGGAGAATCATGTGAAATAGACTGAAAACATGAAGGTCATCTAACTATACCAGATGTTGGAAAGTCTTGATTATCAAGCAAGGAATTTGAAGGTTACTCCAGTAGACGATAGAGAACTGCTGAAGGGCCTGAATAGAAGAGTGGCATCATTAAAGATGTTTTGTAATGAGCTTTCTGTGACACACTAGGCCATGTTAAGAATACAACACCTATAGAAAACAATAAGGCTTTCTATAGCATATGTACCTAGATGAGGCCAACTCCTTAGGATCATGAGAATACAGTCAGATAACATCACACTTCTAATTGATCAGATGGTTGAAAAATTAAGTTTGTACTACTAAAAAACACAAGTCTCTTACTCATCTGGGCTAACATAGTCCTTGACAGTCAGTTTACTTTTTCAAGGGGTGGAGTAGGGATGGGAATGGCATGAAGAGGAAACAAGGAGAAGCTCTCAGAAGACTTCTCCCCACCCCTCCCTTTGGAGGGATTTGCTCCTTGGAGCAGTGGGAGGACATGGTTGAGCTGTGAACACTTAGAGGCCTCAGCCCATTTGTCTACATGCCTTTGCACTGACTGTCTCGTACTCCTGGAATGCTCTACTCTCTCACATCCTTCATTAACTTTCCTGGCCTCCTTCAAGTCAACTCAAACCCTACCTTCTATAGGAGGCCTTTCCTGGTCTCCCAGGGGCTATTATCTTTTTCTTTCAGACTATTTTCCATCTACTATGTATAAAACTGGTATGTACCTAGGTTGTTGTTTTTTAAACTTATCTCCCTCATTTGAGTGTAAACTTCTTGAAGGCAGGGACTGTTTTTGCCTTTGTTTGTATCTCCAGAACAAAGCCCAGTACCTGACACACAGTAGCCATTTAATAATGCTTGTTGACTGATTGACTAACAACATTTCCTTCCTTTTGGACCCCTATACTTGATGAAGAAGAGATTGGAGCTATGTACTTTGGATTTTTGGATTAATTTGTTTATAATTCATACTATTTTGATGTCTAAGATGCTCTTGAAGTCCCTTTTTTAACAGATCTTGGAAACAAGAAAACCTTTTTTTTTTTTTTTTTTTTTGCCAAGAGTCAACTCAAATATGACTCAAAGAGACTTTGGAATTCAGAGTGGTTTGATGAGGTTCTGGACTTGATCCAATCTGTTTTCCTATTTTGGAACTTTGTTGTCACAATGTTCTTTTCTGGATTGAGTATATTTTAAAAAAAGTTACTGGAATAGTTGACTGGGAGCAAGTGTTTGATGGCAGCAGTGGGTGGCTGACCCATCTCAGGTCTCCTTTTTTCCTGCTGAAGTGAAAAAAAAATACTGAGAACCTATCTTTGTAAAGCATCTATTAATTACAAAGTACTCTATTATGCACTATCTTATTTTGATTCTCACGATGATGTCAGGTAGGTAGGGCAAATATAGATTCCTTTTTTTTTCCCAGAGGAAACTAAAGCAGAGAGAGACCAACTGACCCATCCAAGGATATACAGAAAGCATTAAATCATAAACTCAAACCTATGTATTCAAATTCAGTGCTAAGACATTGCCTCTCAAAATAATCATAATGTGCTATTCACAAAAGAAAGATTGAATTGGTTTCAAGGTATTTATTTTTATTTGTTAAAGATATTTTTGGAGATAGGGGCAAAGGATATATCATGGGAGTGTCTTTGTATGATTGCTTTATTTGTTTCAAGGGATTTGGGCAATTCAATTCAACACACTTTGATTAAACCTCAATTTTGTGAAAGTTTCATCATAACTCCCTATTATTACAATAATAATAATTACTATCATTTATATGGCACTTTGTGATTTGAAAGGCACTTTACATATATTATTTCATTTTATCTTCACAACAATCCTGAGGGTATCAAGGAAAACTGCCCGGATATATTATACCCAGAGGGTAAAATAGAAATTGAAAGAATCCACCTTCTGAGGAAGATTTAAAAATGAAAACTCCCAGGAATATTATAGCCAAATTCCAGAGCTTCCAGGTCAAGGAGAAAATATTACAAGCAGTCAGAAAGAAACAATTCAAATATTGTGGAGCCACACTCAGAATCACACAAGATTTAATAGCTTCCATGTTAAAGAAGCAGAAAGAGTGGAAGATGATATTCCAGAAGGCAAAGGAGACAGGATTACACACAAGAATAACCTACCTGACAAAACTTGAGTGTAATCCTTCAGGGGAAAAATAGATATTTAATGAAATAGAGGACTTTCAAGCATTTCTGATGAAAAGACCAGAGCAGAACAGAAAATTTGACATTCAAACAGAAAGACTCAAGAGAACCATAAAAAAGCAAATACAAATGAGAAATCATAAGGGACTCAATAAGTTTAAACAGTTTGCATATCTATGTAGGAAGATGATATATGTAACTTCTAAGAACTTTATCATTATTGGGGCAGTTAGAAACAATATACCTAGAGAGAGGAATGGATCTGAGTTGTTATATTGGGATGATCTTTAAAAAATGAAGGGATGGAGACAGCTAGGTGGAGCAGTGAATAGAGCTCTGGCCTTGGAGTCAGGAGGACCTGAGTTCAAATCCAACCTTAGATACTTGATATTTACTAGCTGTGTGACATTGGGCAAATCACTTAACCCTGATTGCCTCACCAAAAAGCAAAACAAAAAATGAAGGGATAAGAATAAGGGATGCCCTGAGAGAAATGAGAAGGCAGAGGAAAAATGGGGAAAATTATCTCACAAAAAAAGAGGCATGCAAAGAAGAGCTTTAACAGTGAAGAGAAAAATGGAGGATGTCAGGCAGTATTTGAACCTTACTCTCATCTGAATTGGTTCAGAGAAGGAAGTATAAACACCACACACACACACACACACACACACACACACATGCACACAGTTGGGTATAGAAATGTAACTTCCCCAATAGGGAAATAGGAGGGGAAGGGGATAAGAGAAAGGAAGGGGGTGATAAAAGGAAAAGTAGATTTAGGGAGGAAGTGGTCAGAAGCAAAACAAACTCTTAAAGAGCAGAAAGTAAAAGAATAGAGACACGCACAGAGAGAAGGATTAACAAAAGAAAACTGTATAGAAGGAAATACATAGTTAATAATCATAACTATAATTGTGAAAGGGATGGGCTCACCCATAAAATGGAAGCAGACAACAGAATATATTAGGAACTAGATTCCAACAATATGTGTTTACAGGAGACACACTTGAAACAGCCATCACATGCCTAAAATGAATCAGCTTTTCTTGCTGCCATATTGTTTAATGACTCATTGAGCTTGTGTTACACTAACTCTGCCCCCATCCCAATATTTTTAAAATGAGATTCTGTCTAACCATTGCTCCTCCATTTTATAGTTATAAAGTTGTTCCTTTCAATCCAAGTGTCAGATTTAAGTCTATTTCTATTCAATATATTCAGAATAAATTAGATTCATCATTCTAACCTGTTGAGATATCTTTGGATCACCTTATAATCACTCTATCACCCAATATGACAGATTTGTTCCAGATTGGTGTCATCTGAAAATGTGAGAGACATATCATCTATACTTTTATTGAATCTTTGACAAAAATTTTTAACAATACAAAGTCAAGGATGTATACCTGGGGGCTCCACTAGAGATCTTGCAAGTTGATATTGATCAATTAATGACTCATTAGATTAGGTCATTCAATAAACTATAGATTCATCTAGCTTTAGTCAATATCTAATCTATTATCTATTCATCTGATTAATCTCAACTACTAGTCTTGTAACCCTATCAAAAAAGGAAAATAAGGTTAGTCAGACATCAAGCCCTCCTAAAGATTTATGATTTGCCCTTCTCCAGTTCCTAATATCACTTCTATTTTCCATGATCAAGGTATTGGAGGATAGGGAAGGAAGTTAGCCAAGAAAAGTATAAATCAAAAAAGTCTGTTGGATTGAACCAACATACTCTAATCCCAAATTCAAAATAATTTGAATTCTGTGCCAAACATATTGCACAACATGTATACAAATGTTTTTATGTATTTTCATATGTATGCTAGTCTTCTCTATTCATTTAGATAGTAAAGTACCCAATGCTAGGAGCCATATCTTCTTGATCCTTTGCTTCTCCTCCCCATATTCCAACACTACATGGCTATCCACTGCTAGCACACTGTGCAAGGCTCTGTATACATTAGATACTACATACGTTTTATAGAATCAGAGTTTTCAGGCTAGAAAGGGATTTAGAGATGATTGTAATGGTGATGATGATGACAATGACAATGACGATGAAAGCATTTATATAGTACTTTAAGGTTTTCAATTCTCCTTAAAATATTATCTCATTTTGTCCTCACAAAAATTTTGGGAGGTAGGTGCTATTGTTATTCCAACCTTACAGTGGAAGAACCTGGCAGAGGTTTAAGTGATTTGTGCAAGATCACATAGCTACTAAGGGTTTGAAGTCAGAGTTAGAACCCAGATTTTCCTAACTCTGGGTTTATAGTTCTATCTACTGCACTACTTGGCTATAATCCCTTCATTTCATAGTTGAGGAAACTGAAGCCCAGAAAGGTGAAATATGTGCCCAAGGTCACATAAATGGTTAGCAGTGACATCAAGTTGAAAATCTAGGATGTCTTTACCACTCTTTCTTTGACACTACACTGTCTCTTGTTAACATGGAAAGAAAATGTGTTATTGGACTGTAGGCTTCACTAAGTGAGTTTTCCATAATCCCAGAGATAAAAAGGGCCTCCAAGGGTATGTAGTACAATTTCTGTTTGAACAGGAGTGTCCTTTACAACAGACTTAATAACTGACTCTCCAAACAACACTTGAAGATCTCCAATGACAAGGAACCCCACTGTCTCCCAAGGCAGCCCATTTCACTTTTGAGTGGTTCTGATATTTGGGAGATTTTTCCTCCATTGGGGTCAAATCTGTCTCTTTACAACTTCTACTAATTTCTATATGTATTTTATAAACATTTTTGTATATCTATAAAATAGAGACTGGAAAGTAAATAGTAGGGGGGTGTTGTACTTTAAGGAGAAACTTATACCTTGTTCTGTTTAGTTCAGAGTGGTGCTATAGAGCTCTTTATTCAGGATCCTCAGGAACAAAGAGGAGGATACACAGTCAGTAACAAAAACTGGTATTAGTTGTTCTATAACAGGGAGTATTTAAAATAGCTCAAGGATTAAACATAAGAGGATAGTTATCTGAACTGGTATGTACGTGTGTGTATGTGTGTGTGTGTGTGTGTGTGTGTGTGTGTGTGTGTGTGTATGTTTATTCTGAGATGGACCTGGTAGTTTATGTTTGATATTGGTAGCAAAGGAGACACTCCTTACATGTCATTCAATAGTTAACAAAAGGAGATTTACTAAGCCAAAGCAGGAGAAGGATATTTAACAAGAATAGGAATTGAGGTCACTTTAAGTTGGTTCAAATGAGTTGTCCATAATGGTTTGCCAGCCAACCTTAAGAGCTGCCTAACGCTCCCCATGGCCATTATCTACAGAGTCAATGAAAAAGCATTTTCAATGTCCTAGCTTTTATTGCTTTGAGCCAATAAAATCTCAAGCATGTTTTCAATACCTTTTAAGAAAAATTAACTTTATTTGCATGGGGAGCAAGATTTAGGCTATTGTTCCTACCATAGGAGGGGTATATTTTCTTCAAATAGTAATGACTACAAAACAGAATCAAATCATAAACCTGTTTGACATTTGTGGAGGCTTTGTAAAGGCATTTGCTGTGTGCTGAAATAAAGTAGCCCCTCTCTAGGTAGTCCCTTCTTTGGACTGATACTTCCCTGAAAAAGAAATCTCTCTAGCTTTCAAAAGCCCAGTGAGTTGTCCTTAAGCTCCAGGAGCAAGACAGTAACAATGACAAGAACATTGTGGTCTTGGACTAGGACTACGTTTAACTCTTCTTTAGCTTATATCAAGACTATGTACTTTAACACCCTCTCCATCTATCAACTGTAAACATGATGCACCACTTCCATCAGAGGGCTAAGCTTGTGACTACCTTTTACATAGCCTGGTTTATGGAGCTAATAGCTCTTGGTGAAGAAGTAACTTGAACATAGAGGGTATTAAACACACTGGGTAATTATTTACCAATAGTTTATCAGAGAATACAGGCAGGGTTGACCTTGACAAAATTGTGAAGTAGGGGAAGCTTTTTTTTAGTGTTCTCCCTTTTTCCATGGTCTCTCTCTCTTTTTTTCTTCTCAATTACTGCTCTAACTTGGATCTGAGTTCCCTGAGACTATTGCTCTCACTCAGTTGTGATAGTCATATAATAATGTCATATGGTTAAGTGGGTTAGAACAAATCTCTTCCATCTGTCAGATCTTCAAATACTTGATGTCACTTATCATATCTCCCTCCCCTCTCCCTGCCTAAATCTTCTGTCCTCCAGGCTAAATGTTCCCAACTGAACACAATACTCTGGATAATACTCTGGATGTGGTCTGACCAGGAAGAGTATAGTGGGGGCTTCCTAGTTCTGGGAACTATGCTTCTTTTTTTGGCTAGCAATGGGGTTAAGTGACTTGCCCAGGGTAGCAGATCTAGTAAGTGTTATGTGTCTGAGGCCAGATCTGAACTCAGGTCTTCCTGAATTCAGGGCTGGTGTTCTATCCACTGTGCCACCTAGCTGCCCCTGAGAACTATGCTTCTCTTAAGGTGGCTTCCTCCTCCAGCCTATAAAGAGCTCTAGAGGCTGTAGGATACAAGTCTATTTGTGAGAAGTCTAGAGAATGACTGTATGGAGAACACTGATGTTATAGATTTCTGGGATCAGAGGTTCTGTGTTGCCATACAGCTTGAGGTCTAGGGCTAAGGAATTTAAAAACAGATCTAATTCACAGCTGTGTTGCACCCAAAACATGGTGGATTGTCATTGTGTCCACAATCACATTAATGGAGAGGTTCAACACTTTAGCTCCTTCCTCCTTTCTTCCAAAAAGTTCCAGGGAATCATCTGATACTTTAAACTCTGGACTGTGGACTTTCATGTATCCTCTTGCCTTTTGCTACCTATATTAAGTAGGTCTTGGACCTCCTAGATCATTCTATGTTGGTTGCATTGGAGGCAGACAAGAGGCAGAGACTGGGCAGAAATAGGAGACCATTACATATGTATTTGATATTACAAACTTCAGGTCCTGGGTCCATGAAGTACTTTTATATCTATTTATCCACAGAGAGTAGAACCTGTGGCTATCTATCCATAGATTGTTCAGTATTACCACCATATACTACAAATGGGAGGCTGACTTTTCATTATTGTTCTAACTACACAACCCTGATTATTCACCTCATATCAGCTAGTGCTGACAGTCTTGAATACCAGGCTAAGGAATGAGTGCTTTATTCAGCAGGAAATAGGAGAACTATTAAAGGTTTCCTAGTGGCAAAGTGTAGCAGGACTCCTGTTGTGATTTGTTTTTCTCATCTCTATTCTAAATACAAGATGGGATCCCTACCCACAAGAACCTGGTATGCTGCCAAATTACCCATAGGCAACTCCTCCACTCTCTACTGTGAGGAACCCATGTAGGGAATGCATAACAATAAAGCTAGCCAAGCAGCTACAAGAACCAAGGTGAATTAAGATAATTGCCTAAAGGGATGGCATAAGCAATGAAGGACAGCTTTAGTAGTTAGGTGGCACAATGAATGGAACCCAGGACTTGTAATCAGGAAGACTTGAGCTCAAATCCTGCTACAGACATTTACTAGCTGTGTGACTCAGGGAAAATCACTCAACCTCTGTTTGCCACAGTTTCCTCATTTGTAAAAGGGGGATGAAAATAGCACCTACCTCTTAAGATTATTGTGAGAATAAAATGAAATAGCATTAGTGAAGTGCTTAGCAAATCTCAAAACACTATATTAGTTACTACTGTTTTTTATTATTTATTTATTATATATTATATATTTATTATTATATCAAGTTGGCACCATTGTGGATGACTAAGAAACAATAGCAGTGCATAGATAAAAGAGAAATGAGGGAGGTGATAGGTCCCTGTCCTGATCACACCTCATTTTCGCTTCTAGATGCTACTTTTTGAGGAGGACTTGGAGAAGCTAGAACAAGTCCAGAAGAGGGCAAGTAGGACGCTGTAGAGACTAGATGGGGACAATGCCTTAAGCTGGTAAAAGAACTAGAGATGTTTGGCCTGGAGAAGAAAAGGCTTAGGAGGGAATATGTTATCTGTCTTTAAGTATGTGAAGAGGGAGCAGAATTAGGATTTTCTGCTTAGATAAGCCCAAAGTGAATCGGGCTCCTTTGGGAAGTAATGGGTTCCCCCTTGGTGGAGGTATTTGAAGAGATTATGTATACTTATTCATCATATATGTCATAAAAGGAATTTCTGTTTAGGCACAGGTCAGAGTAGAGCAGGAATTCTTAACTTGGAGTACACTGTCTCCCCCCCTCCCCCCCCAAGGAGTCCATGGATAAATTTCAGTGGGTCCATAAATTTGGGTTGGAAAAATTACATATTTATTTCAATAGAAATATTATTTTAAGACCTTTATTCTGAGAAAAGGTTTATAGACTTCACCAGACTGACAAAGAAGTTCATAATGGAAAAAAGGTAAGAACCACTGGAGTAGAAGAACTTTCCAACTCTGAGATTGTGTGAGTCTGAAATCCTGAAAATGGGCACGGAGAGGACAAGAACTTTTGTGAGCAAGCAAAAGGTTCAGGCTTAACAAAGGATATGAGTATCAAAAGAACACAGGACTTCTGGACAAAGATTCATCATTGAGGAGGGGCAATCAAGGTTAAGTGACATTCCCCTGGTCACATAACTAGTAAGTGTCTGAGACTGGATTTGAACTCAGATCCTCCTGACTCTAGGGCTGGTGCTCTATCCACTGCACCACCTCACTGCCCTGATTCATCTTTACATGGGCACAAAAGAGAGAGTTAGTGATCATGAATTGGTCATAGCCACTGACCATATACATAATGGTGATCTTCAAATGGTAAGGCAAACAACATCTTTCCCTAGGAGTATGTATTACTTTATCAATAGGCACTGAAATGAGGGCAACCCAAGTGCCCATGGCACTTCCAAATCACAAAATTTTGTGCTTAGAAGGACAGCAACTGTCTCTGTCCTTGAGGTAGGGAGCCTATAGAGCAAAGTACTGACATAAGAGCAAAGCACTTCCTTCTGCAAAAGTGAAATGTGTCCATTGGGTAAGACAACAAATTTTGTGTCTTTGTGTATTCCCCTTTTCCTGGGGGCAGGGGCTGGGTACCTGTTATTTCATAAAGTAGTTCAAGGAACCTTTTCTGCATTAAATTCTAATCCAAATTCTCCAAGTTCATGTTTTGAATTCTTGTCTCTGATTTTCTCTATTTGTGGGGTTCTGTGTCTTACTCGTGTATGTCTTTGTGTCATTTTATCTTCCTTGACATTCTCCTAGCATTTTTGTTTGTAGTAAGTAAAGGAGGTGATGTGATTCTGGTGGAAGAGCAGAGAGTTAGAGTCACATGTGAAAATACACAAGCTCTGAGGGCTTCTGATGACATAACCCAACCAGAGTTCATTTCAGTGTGGTATCTTTAAGCATCTCTGCAGGTATGACTAAGTCCCCAGGTAGCTGCAAAAGCTGTAGATGGCAATGTTCTAGTTAGTGTAAGTTAGGAGTGGGATTCAGTGAATAATTAAATAACCCTCCTTGTGCTAGAAAAAGGCATCTTTCCTGCTTTTTTTTTTAGCACAGTATTTACTTCTGCTGGCTGCATGTGGTGCAATAGGGTTGTTGTCCCTAAGGACCATATTCAAAATTACCAGTCTCAAATTAGACTTGTTGTCTGTTTAAATATCTATGCTCATCATGAACCTTTCCCATCTATGGCTTCTAAAGCCTTTTTTGCTTGCAAAGGATAGTTGGCATGCAATTACATTCCAGCATTTATTGAGCACCCACTATGTGCCAGACACTGGGTGAAGACCTGAAGACAGACACAAAGAGACGAAAGACACAGCCGGAGCTAAGCCCTGCTGTCTACAGGAATATGATGGCTTGATAACCATCTAGGCTGACCCAGAGGGTAACCCCTGGATGGAGACTTCATCTCATTGAAGAGGTCAATAGGATAAATTACTGTCTCAAGTTTCTTCTTGGCTCTGCATTTGTTCCCATCTCAGATCATTTAGATTTAGACCTGAAATCTACCTTTCCTTCCTTCCACATATTTCCCATCATCATTTTGCAGATGAGGAAATTAGTGCCTAGAGAATAAATAAATTTATTAATTAGTATTTATTAAGTACCTGCTATAGGTAGGGCTCTGTGCTAGGAGCTAGGAATACAAAAACAATAACAGTCCCTATCCTCAAGTAACTTGTATTGTATGGGGTCAGTCAGGCAATAAACACTTGTTAAATATCTACTATATACTAGCACTGTGCTTAGCACTGGGAAATTTTTTTTTTAAAAAGTAAAAGACAGTTTCTATTTCTTTTTAAAAAATATTATTTATATATCTTTAGTATTCTTTTCTTTTTAAATTTTGAATTCCAAACTGTCTTCCTCCTTCCCTCACATCCCTCATGCCCCTGAGAAGGCAAGGAAAATGATATTAATTATACATGTGAAATCATGCAAAACATATTTCTATGTTAGCCATATCACAAAAAACCATGAAAATTATACTTCAATTTGCACTCAGAGTTTATTAGTAGTCTCTTTGGAGGATGGCATTTTTTCATCATGACTTCTTCGGAATTATCTGAGATCATTGTATTGATCAGACTAGCCCAGTCTTTCACAGTCAATCAAGATTACATCATTGCAGTTACTGTGCACAATGACATTCTGGTTCTTTTTGCTTCACTTTGCATCAGTTTATATAAATCTTCTTGGGTTTTTATGAAAACCCTCCCCCACCCCAAGTCATTTCTTGTAGCACAACAGTATTACATCTTTTCCAGACATTCCCCAATTGATGAGCATCCCCTCAATTTCCAATTCTTTGCTAGCACAAAAAGCTGATATAAATATTTTTATACATATAGGTCCTTTCCCTTTGTCCTTTGATCTCTTTGGGGCACAGACCTAGTATTGCTGGGTCAAAGGGTGAACACAGTTTTATAGCTCTTTGGGCATAGTTCCAAATTGTTCTGCAGAATGATTGGACCAGTTCACAACTCAACCAATGGGTTATTTTCTACCTATTCTCCCTCATGCCCTCCAGCATCTGTCATTTTTGTGAGGTGGTACCTTGGTGTTGTTTTAATTTGCATCTCTTTAATCAATAGTGACTTAGAGCATTTTTCATATGACAATATATAGCTTTGATTTCCTTTTTTTAATCAAGTAATTTATTTTTAATTTTCAACAATCACTTCCACAAGCTTTTGAGATTTTTTGTTTTGTTTTGCTCTGTTCTTTTTTTTCTTTTGGCCAGGCAATTGGGGTTAAGTGACTTGCTCAGGGTCACACAGCTAGTGAGCGTCATGTGTCTGAGGCTGGATTTGAACTCAGGTTCTCCTGACTCTAGGGCTGGTGTGCTCTCCACTGTGCCATCTAGCTGTCCCTAACTTTTGAGTTTTAAATTTTATTCCCTCTTTCCTCACCTCCCTCCCCAAGGGGGCATGCAATCTAATATAGGTTGTATGTATATATTCCTATCAAGCATAATTTCACATTAGTCATGTTGTAAAGAAGAATTATAACCAATAGGAGGAACCACAAGAAAGAAGAAACAAAACAAAGCAGAAGAAAAAAAGAGAACAAACAGTATGCTTTGATCTGCATTCAAACTCCATAGTTCTTTCTCTGGATATGGATTTTCCATCATGAGACTTCTGGAGATGTCTTAGATCCTTGCATTACTGAGAAGAGCTAAGCCTATCAAAATTAGTCATCACACAATGTGGCTGTTACTGTGCACAACATTCTCCTGGTTCTGCTCACTTCACTCAGCATCAGTACATATAAGTCTTTCCAAGTTTTTCTGAAGTCCCCGTACTCATCATTTCTTATAGCACAATAGTATTCCATTACATTCATATACCACAACTTGTTCAGCCATTCCCCAATTGATGAGCATCCCCTCAATTTCCGATTCTTTGCCACCACAGAAAGAGCTGCTATGAATATTTTTGTCCTTTTCCCATTTTTATGATCTCTTTGGGATACAACTCTAGAAGTGCTATTGCTGGGTCAAAGGGTATCCACATTTTATAGTTTGATTTCTTTTTTTTCCTGAAAACTGCCTGTTCATATCATTTGACCATTTATCAATAGGGGAATGGCTCTTATTTTTATAAAAAATTGACTCAGTTCCCTATATATTTGATAAATGAGGTCTTTATCAGAGAAACATGATAGTACTTCATTGTCCATGATGCCTTTAAGTAAAATGCAATTTCCCTGGTTATCTCTTTTAATTAGGTGTATTTTTGCTTTAGCTTTTTTGAGATGATGATTGCTACCCCACCTTGTTTTTTTTTTTTACTTCAGCTAAAGCATATTAGACTGTTTCAGCCCTTTACTTAAACTCTATGTGTATCTTTCTGTTTCAAGTGTCTCTTGAAAATGTTTTGTTAGATTCTGTTTTCTAATCCATTTTGCTATCCACTTCAATTTTATGGGTCAGTTCATCCCACTCCCATTTAGTTGTGATTACTAACTATGTATTTCTCTCCATCCTATTTTCTTCTATTTATCCTTCTTTCTCTCTTTAAATCCTCTTCTTCCATAAAAGCCTGTTTTGCTTCTGACCACTGCCATTCTTAATATAACCTTATTTTTATCTTCTCCCACCCCATATCTCTTAGACCCTTCTCCTCCTACTTCCCTTTTGGGTAAGATGGATTTCTATATCCAACTGAGTCTGTATATATATTCTTCCCTCTTTGAAGCAATTCTGATGAGAGTGAGTTTCAAGCACTGTTTGCCACCCCCATTTTCCTCTCCACTATAAAAGTTCTTCTTTGTGTGTCTTTTTTATGTGAAAAATTTCCCCATTCTTCATCTCCCTTCTCCCCATGCATCTCTCTTTCTTACCTTTTCATTTTTTTTTAAAGAGACAATCCCAACATGATGCACTCACACTCATGCCTTCTGTCTATATGGATTCCTTCTAACCATCCTATTAATTATAAAAATTTTAGGAATTACATGTATCATCTTCCCATATTGGAATTTAAGTAGTTTAACTTTATTAAATCCCTTATAATTAGTCTTTCATGTTTACCTTTTTTATGCTTCTCTGGAGTCTTCTGTTTGAATGTCAAATTTTCTATTCAGCTCTTTTTTTTATCCAGGAATGCTTGAAAATTTTCTATTTCATTAAATTTCCATTTCCCCCTCTGAAGGATTTCATTACATTTTTCTGAGTAGGTAATTCTTGGTTGTAATCCAATCTCCTTTGCCTTCCAGAATATCATATTCCAAGCCCTCTGCTCCTTTAATGAGGAATCTGCTAAATCTTATATGATCCTGATTGTGGTTCCACAATATTTGAATTGTTCCTTTCTGGCTACTTGAAGTATTTTGTCCTTGACCTGGGAGATCTGGAATTTGGTTATAACATTCCTGGGCATTTTCCTTTTGGGATCTCTTTCAGGAGGTGGTCAGTGGATTCTTTCCATTTTTATCTTACCCTCTGGATCTAAGTTATTAGAGCAGTTTTCCTTTATAATTTCTTGAAATGTGATGTCTAGTATCTTTTTTTTTAATTGTAGCTTTAAAGTTGTCCCATAATTCTTAAATTATCCTTCCTTGATCTATTTCCTGAGCCAGTTGTTTTTCCAATGAGATAGTTCACATTTCTTTTCTATTTTTTCATTCTTTTGACTTTGCTTTATTGTTTCTTGATATCTCACGGAGTCATTAGCTTTCATTTGCCAAATTATATTTTTTAAAGAATTATTTTCTTCAGTGATCTTTTGCATCTCCTTTTCTACTTGGCCTATTCTGTTTTTAAGGAGTTCTTTTCCTCAGTATACTTTTGTGTGTCTTTTACTATTATGCTAATTATGTTTAATAAGACATTATTTTCTTCAGTAATTCTGTGCCTCTTTTATCAAGTTGTTAATTCTTTTTTCATAATTTTCTTGCATCAATCTCATCTCTTTTCCCAATTTTTCTTCTACCACTCTTATTTTTTTTCTCTAACTCTTCCAGGGATTCTTGTTGGGCTCGGGTCAATTAGCATTTTTTGAGGCTTTGCTTATAGCTATTTTCACATTGTTGTCTTCTTCTGAGTTTGTATCTTGGTCTTCCTTGACACTATTGTAGCTTTTTATGGTCAAGTTCATTTTTTGTTGTTTGTTCATTTTCCCAGCTTATTTCTTGACTTTGACCATGACGTTGAAGTTAAGATCTGCGTCCTTGGGGATCAGAAGGCCCTGCCCCAAGTTTCAGGGGTTTTTTTGCTACTGTTTTCAGAACTAGTTCTTGAAATCTGCAAGTTTTTGGTGCTTCCAAGGACATGGGATCTGGGGAGAGGTGTGGTTACTCCCGTCCTGGTCTGCACTCTGTACTTTACCCTGCTCCCCTGCAGCCACAAGTTTTAGCACTTACCTTGGTACTGATATTGTGATTAGGTCCCTTGCAGCAACAAGTGCTCATTCTTTTCTCCACCTTGGGACCAGGGCCCCTGCTCCCTTGTAACTGACAAGTTCTCCTCTCTACCCTGAAATTGTGACCCAGAACTGTTTATGGGCAATAGGGTTGCCAATCAGTGTGAGCTGTCCTGGAATTCAGACCTTCTTCTAGCAGTTGGCCACACTTCTATGAGATTGTGATCTTCTCATATGAGACTGGTGTGGCAGTTTTTTCCCACATCAACAGTGTGGATTCTAGTGACTTCATCTCATTAGATTTTTACATGATACTACACACAACATAAATGAATGCCATAACAAGGATTTCTTATGCCTAAATCAAGACTCACCATGTATGGTGGTGATTCACTGTGAAAAAAAGGAGTTTTGGTTTCAGCCTTATAACAGTATTGTCCTATGACCCAGGAATGGAAACCCTAACTGAAACCTGCTTAACACATTTGCCTTCCTCAAGAACATTGCCCCAAATGGTGCAGGCAGTCTAAAAGGTCTAAGAAAGCTAGATTTCAAACCAGGGGTTCATATCCTTTTTTGTGTCATGGAAACTTTTAGCAATCTGGTGAAGCTGATGGATTCTTTTTCAGATAGAAATTCCTGCCTAAAGGACGACATACCGGAGGACTTCAAACAGTATAAGACAAACCTGGAGCAGAAGGATTGAATGTAAGGGAATGGACAACCTTGCCAAGATTACTGAACAAAATGTCTTTTCTGGTTCTCTTGCTTGCTGACTCTGGCCCTGCTCCAATAACCCTTACTTTATTCCCTTCTTTTCCTTCCTGGTCTTGGGAGATCCCCTTCCACAAACCCCTGGGGTCAAGGCCAATGGTCCAATAATTTCTGTCCTAGATTTCCTCCCTCCACCCCAAAGGAAAGACTCTTCAGAATGATGAGTCATTGTTTAATATTTTGTTAATTTCTCAATTTACATTTATGGTTCTTTTGTGATTTGAACACTTTTTTACTGGATTCCAAAGATGGAGTCACTTTTGAATTAAAGGGATTTTGTTCTATTCATGACAGAAAGTTGTCCTTTCAATCCTATCAATGTGATTCATTTGGGTCTGCTTTCTTATGTCAGGTATATCCAAATATGTGTGTGTGTGTGTGTGTGTGTGTGTGTGTGTGTGTGTTGGAGAAACTGAGGTATTTTTTCCTTTATTTCGAACTATTAGGAGGTAACTTTGTGTCAATTACAATTAAGATATTTCCTAGAATGACTGTGCCTGGAGATTTCCAACATACTCCTCCCAATCATCATGCCCACAACCTTATGATTAAGTCAGCATGATTCTACCATCTGTGTCTCATTCCCTCAGAGGCCCTCCCAGGTGCAGGGGCTAATCTGTGAAACTAATCTGTTTTAGTCTATTAATATATGCTAGTAAGTTAATATTGTGCATCCCATATTACATTATTATTTCCATTTTAAGAGGAGTCTTCAATGCTTCAAGCCCAGGGTCTATGAGTGTATGAATTTCAGGCCTTAGGTAGGAAGTTAGGAGGACAAATGGTGTAGGTATTTTTGTAGTGTCTTAAGTTGCATGCATATCTGCACACACATGTATGTATATATGTATATATACACATATACACACATATATACCTTCATAATACTACATGAATATTTGCATATATATATACATTCATGTGCATATATAGTGGGGTCTTCTCTGATAGAGGCTAAAGGGCCTCAGAGTTGCCCCCGGAGAAAGTCAGTATGATACTGGGTTCCTTGCTGCTCCTCAAAGAATACACTTCTCCTAACTCTGGGCATTTTTACTGGCTGTCTCCCACGCTTAGAATACTCTCCCTCTTCCTCTCTGCCTTCTAATTTCCTTGGCTTTTTTCAAGTCCCAGCTAAAATTCGACCTTCTACAGGAAGCTTTTTCCTGGTTCCCCTTAATTCTAATGCATTCCCTCTTTAGTTTAGCTCCAATGTATCCTTCATATAGCATAACTTTTTTTTTTTGTATATAGCTATTAGCATTTCTTCTCCCCCATTAGACTGTATTTTACCTTTTTTCTGTATCCGCAGTGCTTAGCACAGTGTCTGGTGTATAGTAGGACATTAATAAATATTCATCAGGGCAAGGTTGAAGCCATACTAAAGGTTAGCAAACAAGAGTAAGATTTTGTAGGTGGGAGCACACTCTGCCCCTCCCCTTTTGGACAAATGTTGATTACACCCTCCGGAGGGCAGTGCTTCTTCTCATGTACACCCTGAATTTACCATTCCATGCCAGTTCTTCCATGTGACCAGGAATAGAGACACTATTATAGTTTCTAAATAAACTAACTAGATTAGGAGTCAGGAAAACATGGGTTCAAGTCCAGCTTGTAACACATTTTGGCTGTGTGAACCTGGGCAAGAGAGTTAAACTCTCAGTGCACCTAAATGACCTTCGAAGATTATAAATTGCAGATCAAGTGCCAATCTGCATATTTGGGGGGGGGATTTCCTTACTGGAAGTTCCCTTCATTGATAAAATCACACTTCTTCCCCCTCAATAAACTAAAATATCCTCTTCTAAATTACTCTACTGATACTTCCTTGTGGCGTGGAGGCGATGTGAGGTTCTTGAAGTCTGAGCTGCAGGTACCTAGACAGATTTGGCCTCAGGGATGGACTGTTTGTGTTGAATAGAATCAGTTTGGAGAGGTTAACCACCACAAGGTTGACCATGAGGTGATGATTCTCCTTTTTTCTTAAGGCCATTCCTGAGGATTGTCTGCTGAGACATGGAGAGTTCACTATCTGTGTTAGAAATAAACAGTGATGGGGGCATCTAGGTGGTTCAGTGGATACAGCACAGTCCCTGGAGTTGGGAGGACCTGAGTTCAAATGTGGCCTCAAACATTTGACACTTACTAGCTGTGTGATCCTGGGCAAGTCACTTAACCCCAATTGTCTCACCAAAAAAAAAGTTGCTTTTTAAAAAAAGAAAGTAAACAGAGATGAAATCAAAGGTTATTAGGATTCAAAGGCAGAAGAGATCTTAGAGGGCATCTAATCCATCTCTCTCAATTAAAAGAAGAAACAGATGCCAAGGTGGGTTTAGTGCAAGGGCATGATGAGGCTCAAATGAAATAATGAATGTCAAGCTATTTGCAAACCTTAAAGCACCATATAAATGTCATCTTCCTCCTCCTCTTCCTCATAATCATCCTCCAGTCACCAGGCTTCTAATCTGGTGATGACTTTATTCCCTGAGCCTTCTGTTGCACATCTGCTGAGCTCAAGCAGTGTTTATAGAGCAATGCAGGGGTGAGCTGGAACATGTTGAACAACCTGAAAAATATACACACATACACACATTTTTAAATTTAATCTGCATTTTTAACACTTTCTACAGTCTAGACTGGTAGTGGTGTTCAATCATTTTCCTTCATGTCTGATTCTCTGTGACCCCTTGTGGGGTTTTCTTGGCAAAGATACTAGAAGGGTTTGTTATTTCCTTCTCATTTTACAGATGAGGAAATGAGGCAAAGAGGATTAAGTGACTTGCCCAGGATAGTAAGTGTCTGAGGACAAATTTGAACTCAGGTCCTCTGGACTTTAGGTATGGCATTTCATCTACTGTGCCACCTATAGCGATGGATCCCTGCTAATGGCATATTGATTAAAAAAACCCCACAAATTAACATTATTTTATGTCAATTATTGATTTATTAACACTATTAATAATAATTAGTAATATTAATATTATGTAAAATAAATTATTTTGCAATGTATTTCTATTTATTTTGTTAAACATTTCTCAATTACATTTCTATCTGATTTGGGCTGCGTTTTGGAATTTTGCAGGCAAAGCCATGAGTTTGACACTTCTGGCCTAGACAATCAACAAAACAAGAAATTAAGCCTTGATTTGTAGTGATTGCCAATTTCTGAAGTGTAAATGCTCATACTGAAAATTTAACAATCAGCTCTGTGGGTTAGAGATGTCTCAAGAGCACACTTTTTTTGGTGACTAGTCCAAGGTCACTTGGATAACAAGTAATAACTAGGATGTCTTCTAATTTAATATTCATTGCTCTTTCCATTATAATGATAGCTAAAATTTACATATTGATCTAAGGTTAGCAAAGAACCCTCCATCTTTTACTTCATGTGGTGCCCACAATTACCAAGTGAGGCTGGTGCTTTTTTTAGTTCCATTTTACAGATGAGGAAGCAGAGGTTAAGTTATTTGCTCAGGGCCTCATAGCTAGTAATTTTCTAATACAACTGATCTCTTCTGGTTCCAAAGGTTGCATTATCCACTATGGTTACTGACATCATTTGCAATATTAAAGCATGCATATAACAGCTCTGCTCCTCTATCATTTTCAGGAGCCGAGGTATGTTTCCCAGTGGGGGATAATTAGAAAGGCATACATTTTATTGCTGCCTTCTGGGATAAAGTCTGAGTTCTTTCTTTCTACACTAATTGAACTGTCTTAGTATATTTCTTCTCAGTCCCATGTGTAGAAATGGGTTTTGAATATATATATGTATGTATGTATGTATGTACATATATATATGTATATATAAAACAGAAAATGGGCAGATATATTGCCTTCAATTAAAACTCCTTAGTCCTCCACAATCTGGTCCCAACTTATCTTTTCGGTCTTAATTGTGTTATCCCTGAAGAAGGAAATGTTCTGGTGATTTTAGAACAATTACTAGGGCCTGGAGAAATAATCCTCTTGGGTTAAATGGACATTGTCTCTGAGAGAGAGAGAGCAAATTGGAGGCCATTCTAGGTCAAATCCAAGTTCACTAAGAATGCCAAACCCAACAGTTGGGGTTAGAGGTAGGAAATGAAGTTTGGGGAAGAGTCTACAGCCAGGAAAGTTAACATGGAGGTTGTGCGCCAAGTGAGAACATACTACAAAGAGGAAAAGTATTCATTTCTTGGGTTGGTTTTCATTAATTGGTTCATCCAGGCTCCACCCACCCCCCCATTGAGTAAATAAAAAAAATACTTAGCAAGGAATGAAAACATATGTTTCTTTCTGTGTTTTAAGTTCATCACCTCTCTGTCAGGAGATGAGCGGCATATTTCATCTTCATTCAGAAGTATTTGTAAAATGATGGCTTGTCTTTTGTTAAATCTGTGACCAAGGTAACATGATTTTACGATGTTATCTTGTTCACCACAGTGGGTGGGCACTGCCAATATTATTCTGAACCATACCACTCTTTTACATTCATCCTATGTTGCCTGCCCTCACTTCATTTTTTTTGCTTACTTAAATAAAAATTGTTCAATGACTTCCCTGCACATCCAAACTAGTCTCTTTAGACTAGAGGTTCCTGATCTTATTTTGTGTAATGGACCCCTTTGGCAGCTTGATGAAACCTATGGACCCTTTCTTAGAATGTTTTAAGTGCATAAAATGAAATAAATGACATTAATATAGAAATTAATTATATTGAAATACAGTTATCACATATATGTGTATATGTATATGTATGTGTATGTGTGTATATACATACACACACATATAATCCATGGAACCAAGGACCTCTACTTTAGATAGTTCCTTCCTTTTATCTTAATGACAATTGTTTTTGTGTCATTAGAATTTCATTTTTGAGCTCTTCTAATCTCTAATCTTCTAATCAGTTTCTCCTGCAGACCTGTTCTTTCTCTGAACTCTTTGAAAGAGTCTCATCTGAAACCTACTATATATGTCAGACTATGCTTGTCTTCCCTCTCCTCTCTATCATGAATTCAAAGATGGAATGGCCATTTCCTTCTGAGATTCTCATCATTTCTGCTTTAGTAACTCATTCTTTGTTGATATGAATGAGAACTGTTGCTTCCTTTGCCTTTTAGCAGAAGAGGGAGTTAACCCTTTATTGATTCTAGACACCCTTTACCCCCAGAGACTCCTGAAGAGCTATAGCCTCTGGACTGATTTGTGAATATATCCAGCTGGCCAAATTTATTGTACTTCAAACCAGTTTGTTGCAGATAGTCATGAAAGTAGTAGTATCAAAGACAGTGAAGAAAGGTAGACCAGAAGAGAAAGTGCATTGGCCATATAGCAAGAGCTAGAGATCACAGAGAATCCAGATGCTTGCTACAGTAGTACTGATAAAATGTCAAGAAATCTAGAGGAAGGTCTATAGCATGCTGGGAGGACCCTTTGTGGAGGATTTTTTTTTTCATGTAAAGGAATGAGGTTTTAGTAGAATGCAGGTTTAAAATGAGCTGATACTGGAAGACCACGAAGAGCTAATGCAATTGTTTTTGTAATCATACCTGTGATTTCATTGGCATGGGAAGCTACCAGTGAGGAACTTCTATCATTGCAGGTTGGCATATTCTCTGAAAGTGATAGTGCTGGATTGCAAAGGAGTTAAGTAATTTAGAGAGGATCACATAGCTATTATATTCCTGGGGTAGGATTTGAACCAATGTCTGCCTGACTCTGAAACTGGCTCTCCAGCTACTTCATAATCTAAGCTTAGGTTGAGTTAATGGAGACATAGTGTCTAAAATGAGAGAAGCAATAGTCCTGCAGTTCTTAGCTATGGTTAAATCACTTCTGAAATTTTAATTTTTAAATTTTTAATTAAAAATATCAGTTCTGGGTGATGTATTTTAGGAAAGACATTGGCCAATTGGAGCATATATAAAGGAGGGCAACCAAGGTGAGGAGGAAACTGGAGAACATGCAAGGAAGGATCAGTTAAAAGGAAGTGGGGCTGTATGGTCTGGAGAAGACCATGGGAAGTGCTGTTTCTCTTTAAGCATTTGAAAGGCTGTCATGTACATAGGGGATTAAACTAGTTGTTCTTGGCCCCAGTTGGGAGAATGAGAAGCAATGCAAAGAAAAAGTTCCTAAGAATTAGAGCTGTCAAAAAGTCCAAATGATTATTTTAATAGGTGATTATTTACCCATCACTAAAGGACTTTTAAGGGGAGGTTGGATAATCATTTGGCAAAGATGTTGTAGAGGGGATTTATATTCATTTATAGGTTGGACTACATGTCCTTCAAGATTCCTTCTAGCTCAGAAATTCTATTCTTCTTATTCGTCTTTGTATTTCCCATACTCTCTAGCATGGAGCCAAATAAATATTTGGCAAATGAATGGAATGAATGAATAGATTTGTATCAGTGAAATTTCAAACTATAGGATCAACATTAACTGGGAAATCTTAAAAATAGCCAAGAAACTTTGACTAAATCTGGCAAAGAATTTTTTTAAAAGGTGGTTCCTTTCTTTATTACTCAACAGAAATGTTTCCCCTCCCCAACCAAGTTCACATTCTTCCAGTTATATCCAAGTTTTTTTGCTCTTTCCTCATCCTCCTCAAATTTTTTTTGTTGCTTTTTACATTGTCAATCACCTCTGACCTACTTCTTGAAATTCTTTCTCTCCTGCCATTTATTACTCTCTACTCTGTTTTTGCCTTCTCTTGCCTCTTTCATGTATTTCTGGGCCCTTATAGAATGTCTCCAATCAGTTTTCCTTTATCACTTCAAATTCAGCATGTGTAAAATCAATGTCATTGCATTTTCTCCTTTCCTATTTCCATTCCCTTGTCAGCAAAATTAGTCTTCTTCCTACCATCGTCACTATCAGTGACACCAACCCATTTTACCAATCCCCAAATCCCAGATGGAGAGACTTAATACAAGCATGAGAGACTTAAAACAGGGTTAAAGCCAAAGAGTTGGGAGACATTGTACTTTAATGGAAAGAGAGTTGGTCTCAGAGCCAGGAGAAGCTAGGTCATATACTCTTGGCCCACTCTTTAATGTAATAAATGGCATGGAAATTGCCAATCTACATAGCTAGAGGGAGTTGACTATGCCAATGAAATCTCAGGTTCAGTCCTTATCCTAAAACTAAGAAATCATCTTGGTTGTGACCAAAGAGTCATAACTATGAATTTTCTCTTTTCTTCACTACCTAAATACAGTCATCATTAGCAGTATCATTGTCATCATCATAATATCATACACTTCAATAGATCTGTGATCCCATTTAGGTGTATGCTCTATTGAACCAGGCAGATCACTACCCTAACACATCTCAGCACATGCAACTGTTGTCTATGTCTTCCCATAAATCCTCCACCAGAGTGTCTATCTACTATGCTGTGGGTCCCTCTATTTCTTTTAATATTATAATTACCAGCAAGCAATTTGTTTCTCTATGATCCCTAGCTCTTGCTACATGACCAGTTTACCTTCCTTTCTGGACATACATTTCTTTGACATTTTTTACATTGCTTCTTGCATGGAGTTCATCATTGGAAATTTGCCAAAGACTATTTACACCTACCATATGACTCTGCCCTTTGGTTTATTCAAGATTATGGCATTTCATGATGTGTATCCACATAGCATCACTAGGAGAATATTATAATTAAAGGGATGAAATTTTGATTTGGGGAGAAGTTTGGGATCTTTGAAAGTGCTATGTAATTTCCCAAGTATAAACCAGTTTGCCCTCTTCCTCCTATTCAATTCTGGGCCTAGATCACTATCTATCTGTAGTACCTGGCCAAGATTTATCTATCAATCAATCTATCTATCAATCAATCTCTCTATCTCTATACATAGAGATAGATTGATAGATCGATTGATAGATCTAGATAGATAGGCAGACAGTTAGATGGGTTGTACATGTATACACACACACACCAATTCTATGGGCTGCCTATCTTCTTCTGGACTCTAAGTATCCTTCATCGCCTTGGTTTGTGAGGCAGCTAGCTGGTGGTTCAATGAATAGAGCAGAGGGCCTGGAGTCAGGAATGCCTCAGTTGAAATCTGGCCATAGACACTAGCTGTGTGACCCTGGGTAAGTCACTTAGCTTCTCTCAGCCTGTTTCCTCAACTGTAAAATGGGGATACTATAGCACTTACCTCACAGGGTTGTTGGGAGGATCAAATGAGATAAAATTTGTAAAGTGCTTAGCACAACGCTTGACACATAGTAGTCACAATATAAATGCTTATTCCCTTTCTTTTTTCCTGTGTGAATTGTTTGACTGAATTTTAGGCTGAGCTCAATGATTATGAATCTCCCTACACTTGCTCCCTTCTCTTTCTCTTCCAAGTCTATTATTTCCTCTGTTCAAAACCCACTTCTTAGCCTCACTTTCTTTACTTTATTGTCTTGACCACATGATTGACCAACTCAACTAAATACTCTTCTTTACTCTTGAATCCTTTGCTTGTTCGTCTCATTGTCAAGCATACCTTTCTAATTCTCAATATGAATTCTCCAGTCCTCCTGAGATACTGATAAACACTGATGGAGAAAATCATGCAACTATCCCAATTGGGTTCATGATGCATTTGTGCCTTCTAATCTCACCTGGAGCCTAACTGCTGTATTTAAAGTCTTTTACGCCTCTCTGATTAACTCTCTATCACATTCTTCACTGACTATTCCAGATCGGTTCCTTTTTATTCAGGCCTCCAATAAAATCACCACCCTTAAGGATTTTGCTTCCTGTTTTACAGAGAAAAAAGAAACCATCATAAGCTCCCTCTTCTCCCTTACTCCACACCTCAAAACCCCCTGTTTATCATCTCCATCCTCTCCTCTTTTGCTTGAGTCTCAGAAAAATTGGCATGAGCTGTCCCCCTTCATCTATATTTTAACTGCTTCTAGCCTAGCTCCAGTTTTCACCTTTAATTGAACTATTGATTACAATTTGGTTTCCATGCTTCAGTGTCTCTATCTGTCCTCCAGAGGTGCCAGAAGGATTTTTCCTAAAACAAAGATGTTTCCATGTAGTCACTCCCTTACTCAAAAATCGTTAAGGGCTCACAATTGCCTCTTCGATAAAATAAAAATCTTCAGCATGGCATATAGATCTCCTTCACCAATCTGCCACCCACCTACATTTCCAGTCTTGTTTGATATTATTCTTCTTCACACATCCTCTATTACAGTCAGACTGAAAGGGAGGAGGCAGTAAATTCTAGTCATGGGGGACATCTTGAACAATTTCATGTAGGGGTATTTCTCCATACACAATACTCCATTTCCATCCCTTTTCACAAATGGTATGAAATGTCCCTGCTTAGAATCCCTAACTTCCTTCAAAGCAGAGCTTAAATGCCACCTCATACTCATGTTCTTTACTGATTTCCCTGGTGGTTCATACTCTCTACTTACTGAAATTATTTTGTTTATATATTATATTTATTTTTCCATGTAATATCTTGTTTCCTTTTTTTTTAGAATATAAATACCTCAGGGGCAGATGGTGGCATGGTGGATACAGCTCCGGTCTTGGAGTCAGAAGGACCTGAGTTCAAATCCAGCCTCAGACATTTGACACTTACTAGCTTTGTGACCCTGGGCAAGTCACTTAACCCCAATTGCCTCACCAAAAAAGCAAAAAAAGAATATAAGCACCTCAGTGGTAGAGACTGTCTTTGCATAAGTAGTGATAGAATAGTGCCTTCTCATATCATGTGCTTAATAAATATTGGTTTAATTTAATTAAAACAAAAAGTGAAATGTAGATTTGGAAGTCATTTGCATAGAAATGGCCATTGAAGTCATGGCAGTAAATAAGATCTCAAGGTGCATAAAAGAACAGCAGCTTTAGTGAATACCAATATTGAAGAAGGAAGGAAGTCTCTGAACTCTGCTTTTATAATGTTTTTCAGATTTGTCCCTTCTGTTTCCTTTCTACTGCTACCATCCTAATCTAAGCCTTCATCATAGGATTTCTGCACAACTTTCAAAAAGGTCTTCTTAGCAGAATGCTAAAAACATAGTACAGACTTAATCAACACTTACATAATTTAATGATAGCAATTTGTGCCATTTTGTTGACTATTCCAAAACTGAACATTACTCAGAACTGCCTAGTTAATAAATTACACATATGTATACATATTTACACATACATATTTATGCATATATATGTATATACCTATTATTTATGTGGATATGTATGTATATACATATTAATACATAGGCAAATAGATTCAGGGTTTTAATAAGATAATTTTAAAAATACATGGCTATATTAAGTATGAGCTCAAAAACACCTTTAATTCATGAAACAGTGAGTTTAAATAATACAATGAATAAAAGAAATACATTGTGTTAAAAAGGACTGTTTTATTAGCTTAATTATTTTGTGTGCCTTTCTTCTTAATAAAAATGTTCTTTTAATTCATTTTTAAATATTGAATTAAGCTTTCCTCTGAATCTTAGCATGTATAATGGGTTGATCTAAAGATGGTATAGTCTGTTTACAAGCAACCCACTTTCTACGTATTAGTGACAATACGCTCCACAACTTATATACTATTCTTCTCTTTATTTGCTCCATAATTTTCTATCAAATTCTATTGTATTCCTCTGCTGGTGAAATTGATCGCAGTGGCTCAATGATCACACAATACACTGCCTGGTGAATGCCCAGTGTTTTGTCTCAGAGAAAATGCTGGTGGCCTTATTCATACAGTTTTATGCTGGCTCTAATTCATAATGAAGAGACCCATATTTTTCTCTGAGCAATCCTCTTTCTTTCCTTTGGTTCATGTATTTGGTTTTTATTGTTTGAGTATGGGGCACATTTAATTACAAGTGATATGGGTAGCCCTTTGGTCCAATCCCTTATTTGTCTAGGTCCATCTTTATCCTCAGTACTTCTCTTGCAGACAATGACCAGCCAAAGGACAGGCATGTGGTGTGTAGAGATGATTTTGGCTCTGGAGTTGTGTTTAGGTGCACACTTTGAGCCAGGGGGCCAACCATGTAGGAGGCCTGGGGTGTTTTCACTCAGGCACAACCATGAAAGTGTTGTTTTTTTTTTCCTTGGGTGGAAAATGATGGCTCCAACTCTTCTGAAACATTCCTGCCTGCTTATTCATGGAACCAAAGGAAGGCAACATCCAAGGCCAGCCAGTACGTAGCCTCTAGTTTCCCAGACAGAGGTAGGGTTTGGCAAAGATTTCTAGTTGAAGGGAGGGGGCTGCCCAGTGCAGTAGGTGAGAGAAGAGTTGGCCAAAAGGTAGGAAAGAATTGAAACCAGAACCCACACTCTGATGTGCGGGGCCTCCCAGCAAGAAAAAACACACTCACCCAACACCCACATTCTTATTTGGGTTGGAATTCTATCCACAGTGCCCAGGCAAGTGTTGGAACAGCAGATTGCTCCCTCAATGATGGCCCTTCAGTGCCCAGGGACTCTGGGCAGTGGAAAGTCAGGTCAGGAGAAGGGGGATATGGCAGGTCAGCCTAAAGAGATGATGCCAACAGAAAATCAAGGTGCAAATTTAAATAGGACATAGGATTATAAAATCTTAAAGATGGAAGAGATTGGAGATCATGCAGTCTCACCTCCTACCTGGGGAGAAGGTGGGGTGATCACTTCCACAATATCCCTAACAATTCTCACTCCCTCCAAATCTCAGTTTAAATACCTCTATGTATTATACTTAGATGAATGGTCAGGAGAGGGTGTATGTGGAATCCCTTTTTGAAGCAAATTTTCTTCCTCTTCTGTTCAAGTGCCTAAGTACTCACAGATCTTCAAAAGAACCAGTTCTTGCCTTTGGAAGCTGATAATGTAAAATGGACTCAATTCAATATAATTACAATTTGCCAAACATTTGTGAAGTGCCTACTGTATGTAGACAACCATTCCAGGCACCATGGGGGACACAAGCTTTATTGGAATGGGGAACTTGTGGCCTCGAGGCCTTCTAGGTCCTTAGGTGTGGCCTTTTGACTGAGTCCAAGTCTTACAGAACAAATCCTTTTATTAAGGGGATTTGCTCTGTTTAGTTTGGATTCAGTCAAAGGGCCACACTTGAGGCCCTACAGGGCCACATGTGACTTCAAGGCCACAGGTTCCCCACCCCTGGTTAAGATCAAGGGATCATTGGTTAGATTATAGGTAGTCCATGAACTTGTATGAGTGGAGGGGGAATTACATTTTTATTTTCATTAACATCTACCTGAAATTTAGCATTTCCTTCGATTATGAATTTTTAAAACATTCTTCTGAGAAGGGGTCTGTAGTACCTACCAGACTGCGAAAGCACCCATGTGTCCACTTGTCCATGTTGTATTCATGACACAAAAAAGGGTTAAGACTGCTTGGTTTAGATAAACTGAAGTCCCTGCTATTATGGAACTTTCAGTATAGCAGACTTACTGACTTAAGTGTGAAATACTCTCATGAAACAAAAAGAGAAAGACACCAATATTTCTGGGTGGCATGAATTAAAAGTGAGATATCACAGTTATGAGTACACATAGCTTGGCTTACCTATTAGATAGTTAGGTCCTCTTGACCAGAATTATGCAATTATCTTTGTATCCAATGAGATAACCCATGTCTAGTGCTTGGCAAACCTAAATGCTAACTATTATCAATATTGTTCAGCTATATGGTACAATGGATAGAGTTGGGTCTGGAGTCAGGAACACCTGAGTTCAAATCCAGCCTCAGACACTTGCTAGCTGTGTGGCCCTGAGCAAATAACTTATTCTCCATCTGCCTCCGTTTTCTCAGCTGTAAAATGGGGATAGTAATAGCATCTACCTTCCAGGGTTATCGTGAGGATCAAATTGGATAGTATTTATAGAGCACTTGGCACAATACCTGGCACATAATAATAGATACTTAACAAATGCTTCTTCCATTCTCCTTTCACCCTTCCACCATATTCAATAAATATTTGTGAAAGAAATGGAGAAAGGGAGGAAGGAAGAGAGGAAGAAGGAAGAAAATATGTAATAAAAATATTAAGATTAAGGAGTTGAGGAAAAAAGTCTGATTGTTTTAACAATTTCTAGAATGTTTTTAGAAATGAAAGAAAGTATAAATATGGATCAATTGCCAAAAGAGACATTATCTTTAGGGAAAAGTTCTAGGCTCTGAACTCGTTTTTGTGACTACCTCACTGTATACCCTTGGGAAATAACAGTCACAGAATCTTAGACCTGAAAGTGATTTTTAGAGTGTATCCAACCCCCTCACTGTGTCTTATTTTTACAATAGTGCAGATAGGGATTAAAAATATGTTCACTAACAAACAACTTCATAAGGTTTATGCTGTAAGGGTTAACTGAGATGAAAAGTTAAAGTCCTTAAAAAATATAAAGTCCTACTCACATCTGAGTATTTATTATTATTATCAATAGCATTAATAAAAATAATTAGCAGTAGTAGTCATAGTCATAGTTGTTGTAGTAATTGTCATTGCAAGCATTTATATAATGCTTTTAAGTTTGCAAATATTTACAAATACTACAAATATTTTTACCAATTTTATCTCATTTGATCCTCTCAACAACCAAGAGAGAGATAGGTACTATCCTCATTTTCACAGATGAGGAAACAGAGGCAAACAGAGGGTTAAATGACTTGCCTAAGGTCTCATAAGTAATAAGTTCCTGAAGCAAAATTTGAACTCAGGTTTTCCTGACTCCAAGTCCCACTGTCTATCCACTGTGTCACCTAGCTGGTATTTATAGTGAATATTTTAAATGATTGAGCAATGACATTTCAAAGGATTCTTTTTTCCTTTCTTTTCTTTCTTTTTTAATATAAAGGAACAATGTGGTTCCCTTCTCCCCCAAATGTATATAAATACCTCATTGGTATCAATGAGTATAAGGACACGGATTTAGAGGTGAAAGGGACCTTCAAGGTCATCTAACATTTTCTGATGAAAAGTTGGGGCACATTTTTCAGAAATTACGCTTAGTAGCAGGGGCAGTAATTGACTGAGCTTTGGATAGTTCACTAAATGGCAACCTGTTTAAAAGTTTATACGATCTCATTCTTCCTTTTTGTCCAGGAGGAGGAGCCTATACTCACAGGGTTACAAATCCTCCCTCAGGGATATTGTGCACCACTCTGGTCAGTTACTGTCAAGAATCAGAAGTGAGTGGATTAAAAAAAAATCACTTTATCTCAGAGAGAAATACAAACCATTATTCTCTGTGTGCTGCAAATTTCACAGAATCTCAGCCTTGAAATGGGACATTAGAAGTCTTGTAGTCTAATGTGCACCTAACCAAGAATGTTTTCTACTATACTGCCAACAAGTAAGTGGTCATCCAGCTTGAAGACCTCCAATAATGGAGAACTCACTACCCCTTAAGGTAAACCATTTCTTCAGATTGGTATATGATCTGTCTACTGGCCTCTCAATACACTCTTCATTCTCCTGTGGATAGGCTCCAGTTTGTCAATGTCTTTCCTAAAATGTAGTGCCCAGAACTGAGAATAATGATTCCCAGATGTGGTCTAAGGTCAAGTCCTGTGGGATTCACCTCCCTCATTCTAGACACTGTGCTTCTCTGTTAATTCAGACTGTATTTGCATATTTAAAAAAATTATTGACAGAGGCATTAATTTTATTTGTGTCCCAGATGGATAGATGGATAATAGGTAGATAAATAGAAAGATAGATACCAAACAAGCATTTATTCATTCATTCAAATAACATTTATTGAAGTGCCTATGTGCCAGGCACTGTAGGACACCATAATAAGCCCTAATGATACAGAGAAAGGCAGAAACATAGCTTTGCCCTAAAGGAGTTCACATCTGAATGGGGGAAAAAACATGCAAATAACTATATCCCTTTAAGATAAATGTGGAGTAGATGAAAGGTAATATGGGAAGAGAAGGCATTAGCAGTTGAAAAGGAAGAGGAAAGGGAAGGTTAATGGGAATGCCTCTTAAAGATGACCAGAGTAGTAGTGGCATGGTGTGAAGATGGCTGGGAAGTGATAAGGTTAAAAGGCATTTCAGCTTCCCCTGGATTGGGCCACAGATCGTCAAAGTACCTTTTGTGAGTGCAAATTCTCCAAAGTGAGAGGGAATCCATTTTCTCCCATTGTCCAAAGGAAGGTGGAAAGCAAAGCAATGAAACTGATAAATTCCCCCCAAAGAATGGGTGAGTCATTGACTTTAGAAATTGCTTTATAAATCACACAAAACTGCGGTATTCTTATTTTTATTATGTCTTGGTTAATTAGTTCAATTTAATTCTCAAGGACTACAAAATATAACTGTCCATGCCTTAAATACTGACTCTAGAGAGTTTATCAATACAGGTTACCAATGATTTGAATAAAGAAATCACAGGGAAGTCATGCATCAATTAACTCCCTGGCCACTTAGCTCTTAAATGCATTTTCTAGTGAGTGGGAAACAAAATAGCTCACATGGTGGGTCAAGTCAACAAGTATTTATTTATTTGTTTGTTTATTTATTTATTTTTGGCTAGGCAATGGGGTTAAGTGACTTGCCCAGAGTCACACAGCTAGTAAGTGTTACTTGTCTGAGACTGAGTTTGAATTCAGGTCCTTCTGACTCCAGAGTCAGTGCTCTATCCACTGCACCACCTAGTTGCCCCGCAACATGTATTTATTAAGCATCTGCTGTGTACCAGGCACTGTGCTTTGTCCTGTCTAGCATTACAAGGTAGGTCCAAGCAGCAGCACTATTTGATACTCTGTGGGGCAAAGGCAGATAGTCATTTTCCAATGCACCAATAGATCCCAAGTATCTATTAAATATAGAGAAGGAAGTAGCAAACCATGTCAGTATCTCTGCCAAAAATGGTGTCACAAAGAGTCAGACAAGCCTGAAAAATGACTGAACAAAAACAAAATATATTAAACATGCTAAACATGAAGAAGCTAGATAAGGATGTACATAGGGGTTGATAAAGCTCTTTGTGTATGTGTAAGGGGGAGGTGGTTAGGGGGATGGTGCACTCCCCTATTATTAGGATTTATTCGTCATTCTAAACATTTTGTTCTTCATGTTTCCTCTTTCTGATGAGAGGGTAAACAGTCTGGCCAGATTGGATCCTTGTGATTCTAACCTAGGGCATGAGATTTCACAAACATGTGTTGTTTAATAGCATCGTTGCCCTATAACTGGAAAAGACCTCAGAGGTCATCAAACCCAGCCCTTTAATTTTACAGATAAGTCAACTGAGGCCCAGGGAGGTTAAGTAATTTACCCAAATCACAAAAGTAGCAAGTGGTAGAGGGAAAATCTGAACCTAGAACTTCTGCAACTTTTTGCACTGAACCATCATCTTAATTTCCTGAGGGTAATGACTCTGCATTATTTTTTAGTGTTCCATTTACATCTTGGTCATTTTGATGATGATGGAGACTTGAGATAAGTGTCTTATAGGAAGTCCAATACAAGTATCAATCTAGCCATTTAATGGTAGGGCCCTTCTCTCTTCTCATGGTAATCTTGTTACCAATAGATACGTGAGAAGATCACACAGAGGACAGGAGCTGGAACTCCTTCATGGTTGTACCCCTTCTGGAACTAGACTACAAGGTCCACAAACAAACCCTTCAATCCACCTTACCCCATCCCATCTCCATCATGCAGAAGAGAATGTGAATCCTAACCTATGTACTAACTTACACTTTTTCCACTTTCTTTATCTTTTATTTGTCTCTGTTTTCTTTCATGACATTACTAATACAAAAATATGCTTTGCATGATTACACACACACACACACACACACACACACATAACCTGTATCAAATTGTTTTTCTTCTCATTGAGGGGGGAGAGGAGAGAGGGAGAGAATTTGAAATTCAAAATTCAAAAAAAGAATGTCAAAATTGTTTTTACATGTAATTGGAAAAAATAAAATATTTTTAAAAAGATTTTGGTGTCTATAATATAATTTTTCTTTTTGTCTTTTATCACCTTAGGGTATATAACAAGCAGTGGTTAAAGATTGTGGATGTTTTAACCATTTTGCATAACCCCAAATTACTTTCTAGAATAATTAGACCAATTCACAAACAGTGTATTAGTGTATTTGCATTTCTACTAATTTGCATTTCCACTAATATGATTCAAATGAATCATATTAATTTTGACATTCTTAGCAGAAACAAAATTAGAAGAAAGAAGCTGTAGTTAAATGGAAAGCTGCCTCACAGATACTCCTTCTAATAGCAAATTAAGGAGTTATTGGTATTGCTTTTATCTAATGCCCAAAGGCAAGAAGAAACACCACTTCATGAGATGTATGGTCAACTAGCATTACATTATCCACATACTTTTAGAAAATTATCACAAGAATAATTGCAGCTTATGCAACAATATCTGTTACAGAGGATGAAGAGGAAGATAAATTTTATAATGAACTCAATAAGACCCTCCAAATTAATCCACATAGAATGAGATACTTAATGACCTCAGTACAAAGGTGGGAATAGGTGAGGCTACTGAGAAATTTACTGGAAAATAGATCAGGAATAAGGAATGAGAGTGACCAAAGGCTTGTAGATGACACAGAAACTTCACATCTCTACATCATGAATATTTTCTCTTTGAGAAAAGTATTGGTAGGTGCTGGACATGGTGAATACTGAATAATGTCACAAAAATGAAGTTGGTTACATTTTAACAGACAGGAAATTACTTGCTATTTATGTGGGAGTCATTCATGAATCAGCTGTCTGTGTACAGTCAGACCACTGACTCATTAGAACAGAGATCAAAATTACTTCAAAGTGAGAAGAAAGAATAAAGATGAGGAAAATATATCATATGAAGTTGAAACAGCTCATTGTTTACCTATTGAAACAAGTTATTGATCATGAAAAATGAATAATAGCTAGAAAAAAGGACAACAAACCTCACTATAACAATTTCATACAGAAATTTAATTGATGTAAATCAACTGTCATAACAAGACAATCTAAAGAGACTAAAAAAAAAAAAACCAGCCTTATTTAGCAAACACTTGATTTACTTATCGAGTAGAGACATATGGAGTTGTGAATTGGCCCAACCATTCTAAAAAGCAATGTAGGACTCTGCTTGTGGCAAAATTCACTGAATTCTCCATACTGTTTGACCCAGAAATACTACTACCAGGCATATACTTCCAAAGAGAGACAAGGCAGAAAGAAAGTTCCCATGTAGACAAAAATGTTTATCATGACATTTTTTTTTGGTTGAAGTAAAGAACTGGAAACAAAGTAGGTACCCATCAATTGTGAAGGAAATGGACAAATTGTCATGCTTGAATATAAAGGAATATTACTTTACAATGAGAAACAATGAATATGATGAATTCAGGAAACTTGGGAAGATATGTATGAGCTGAAGCACATTGTAATGTCCAGGGCCCAGAGAAAAATTTATACAAAGGCCTTTTAATGTAAAGATAAACAATTTTGAAAGACCACAGAACCCTCCTTTTGGCAGATGGATCAAAGGCACAGAATGAGACATTTTCAGGCATGTCTCATTCATTGATTGTCTTTGATTGATCATATTTATTTTTTATAAGAGAGTGACTTCAGAAGCTAAGGACATAGTAGGTGCTTAACAAATATTTATTGATTGGTTGAATCCCAAATGGAAATGCTCATTCCCCCATGGAGTTTGAAATACAGCAGAGGAAATCCAGTCATAGTTTGAGATACATTCTAGATTTTGGGGAAAAAACAGATTTTAAAGAGTTTAGAGGAGAGGTAGGTATGATATCACGGAGCAAAAAACTTCAGGAGAAGCCAGCCCAAGATGGATATGAAGGGCTTGAGAATGTAATGCTGAAAATTTTAAAAAGGGGAACAATTCCAATGAGGAGGAAAAATGGGATTGGTATGAAGAGACTGGTGGAAATGTATAGGAAACTCATCAACTCAACTTGACTTAAAAAATAAATGTACAGATAAGGGAGATAAGGCCAGGTTACCAAGAATGCATATGATTGTGGCTTGGTCCTGTAAGAATTATGTCAAGAATATTACAGCTCACAATGAGCTGAGCTTGAGGAAGCTAAGGACAACAAAAATGATATTGGGAGAACAAAGAGGATCAGAGAAGGGATAAGAGCTTTGCTGGGGTGGATGGAATGATTAAAAAAGATATGATGACAGAGAGAAGACAGAACTGTTCAATTCTTTCTTTGCATCTGTTTTCACCTCAAAGGAGAATAACCTCTACACTAGAAATGATAGAACAGTAATGCCTAGGTAAAAACAGCAAGAAAACACCTCTCTGCACATGACTCAGATGAATTACTTCCTTAAATTGAGAGTACCCTGGCAGATGTGACTTTGGGGCCACTTTACGTGATACTTGAGAGATCATAAGAAATGACAAAGGTACTGAAAGATTGGAGAAGGGTACATGTTGTCCAGATGTAAAGGGAAAAAGGGAGGAAAAAAATGGAGAACAAAACTTGCAAACTTTGGGCCGTTAAACTTGACTTTGATTCCTTGGAAAATTCTAGAAGAGCATATTAAAAAAAGGAAGAGGAAATGAGACTAAGGGATCAGCATGGCTTCAGCAATTCTGGTTCATGCCAGACTAACTTCATTTCCTTTTGTAACAGAATTGCTAAACTAGTAGAGGAAGGGAATCTGTGGATATAATTTACCTAAATTTTAGTAAAGGTTTTGATAAAGTATCTCATGTTATTCCTGCATGGGAAGATAGAGAACTATGGATTAGACATTGCTATGATCAATCAGATAAAGTTAGAGCTTATTCCTTGTCACATGGCAGAGTTCCAGTGGTGTAGTCAAGGGATCTGTGCTTGGTCTTGTGCTATTTAACATTTAAAAAAATCAAAGGCTTGAATAAAAGCTTAAATGATATGCTCATCAAATTTGCAGGTAACACACAGCTATAGGTGAGATAGCTAATGGACTGGATGGCAAAATCAGGATCCAAAAAGATCTTAATAGGTTAGAGATCTGGACTAAATCTAATGAGATGAAATTCATTAGGAATAAAGGCAAAGCCTTGCACTTAGGTATAAAAACAGCTTCACAAGCATGAGATGGGGGAATCATGGATAAACAATGGTTGTTTTGAAAAATATCTGGGTACTTTAGTTGCATTCAATCTCAATATGAGTCAGCAATGTAATGAAGTAGCCAAAAAAGTGAATGCAGTTTTGAGCTGTATTGAGGGGCAGAACTTCCAGGAATAGAAGGCATCTTGGTACCATGGAGAGTGCTAGATAAGGATCAGATCCCAACTTTCCTACCTGTGGGGTCTTGGCCTTCACTTCTCTGTCCCTGAATTTCCTAATCTGCAAAATATTCCTGTTCAGTGTTTCTTAAAACTGTGGGTCACAACCATGACCCACAATTTAAGAAGAATTAAGGTGTCGCGAGTGGAAAGAGTTTAAGAAGCCCTGGACTAGATGATCTCCGAGGTCCCTCTAAATCTTGGACCCAGTGAATCCAAGATGCTATGATCAGGGAGGCAATGGTCCCATTCTATTGTGCTCTTATCAGACTTCATTTGGGATATTGTATTTAAATCTGGATAAAATGATTTCAGAAAGACATTAATAGGTTGGAGAGTGTTAAGAGAAGGGAAACTAGGATTATGGAGGGCCTTGGGTTCATTTCATGTAATGATTGGTTGAAGGAACTTAGTCTGGAGAAAAGAAAACTCAAGGGAATATGATCGCAGTTCCCAAGAATTTGAAGGACTGATATGTGGAGGAGGAATTAGACTACTTTTGTTTGGACCCAGCAGGCAGAACCAGGAGCAATGAGTGCTATTGCTGTTGAGTCATTTCAATCGTGTCCAACTCTCTATGACCGCATTTAGAGTTTTCTTGGCAAAGATACTGGAGAAGTTTGCCATTCCCTCTCCAGCTCATTTTACAGATGAGAAAATTGAGACAAACAGGTTAAGGGACTGCCCAGAGTCACACAGCTATTAAGTGTCTGAGGCCAGATTTGAATTCAAGAAAATGAGTCTTTTTGATTCCAGGCACAACATTCTATCCATTATACCACTTAACTGCCCGAGGAGGAAGGAGTAGAAAATAGCATAAAGTGCTGGAAGTCAGGCAGACCCAGGTTCAAATGCTGTTTCAGCTGAATGATCATGAAGAAGTCATTCAATCTTTCTTTGCCTCAACTTCCTTATGAAAGGGTTGGATTCAATGACCTCTAAAGCCCCTTCCCACTCTAAATGTATGAACCTATGAAATTGCAGAGTTCAATTTAGACTTGAGGGAAAACTTTGTAATAATTACAGCTGCCTCTAAAGATGGCAGGTTCTTCCTCCATGGAGGTTTCCAATGAAACGCTGTGTGATTACTTGTTGGGTATGTTAATAGTAGGGATTCTTTTTATACATGGGTTAGACTAGGCAACTAAGCTCCTTTCAGTTACTAAAATTCTGTGATTCTGAAAACAGTAAAATACACAGAAGAAAACAAAAAGGTCAGTATGGGACACAAACAAATACTTCAATTTTGGTACTACTATGTTAAATTTAATATATACCTTAAAGAGACAAGCTACAAAATGGAAGTTTATGATATCATATATAATCCTCTTTTCTATTTTCCTTTACTTTTTGAAATGTTTATGTCTATTGATATTTAATTTTATAATAAAAAATTAAAAATTTTATGGTGCTTTTGAGTGACTTTTCCACTAATTACCAAATCAATAATGAGTTGCTCTTTATACCCCAGGGACTTTTTTGTGCACATCTCTTTTGTTCCACAACCAATACGATGGTTTTCTGTAAAGTATTTTTTTGGTGGTGCAAAATGGAAATGTATTTGTAGAGTATATAATTGACCTATATTCCAGGGGCATGAGCAGATCTGTGATTTTCTTATCTTTTGGTGATAAGGATATGATGCCTCTAGTTACCAAGGATAGGTTTGGTCTTTTTTTCTGAGAACAAAAGTTCATTCATGTGCAGTTATGAAGTGACTGAACCAAAAATTATGAATCTTATGTAAGACCACCATTTTCCATTTTTTGCAAAGAAGTGATTGTTTCACTTACTTCAATATTATTTTTATAATTATTATTGATGTTATTCCATGTTGTTTCATGTCTATGACCCTTCTGATAAGGTATTTACATATTTTTCATCTCTAGAAAAGGAACTAAAAAGAAGGATAAATCAGCAGTGGCCTGGGGGTGTGTGTGTATGTGTGTGTGTGTGTGTGTGTGTGTGTGTGTGTGTGCTGGATGACTATCAGAACATAAGGATAGAGATAGGAGCACGGTTCATGTAGGCTTTCAGTTCACCTCTGCTTGGCATCTTCTCACTAAATGTTCTGTAATCAAAGAGGAAATAGATTGAGAGGCTAGTACTGTAACTATGGTAATATGCCAGCTCTTGTCATTTACCAGTGGCCCAAATGGATTAGGAGAATCTTTTTAAAGGCTCACCAGCAAAAAGGCAGCCAAACCTGTCTTGATTGTCTGTCTCTTAAAATCCCATTCTCTGGAGCAGAGGACACGGGGCTTTAGCAGATGGAGTTTCAAAGGTATGGTTACCGCACAGGGTGAGAAATCCTAGGGAGGGTTTACACACACAAGCTGTCAAGGGATAGATTTCCTCCCAGTACCAGGCAGCTGCCTGTAAGCCCTTCCTGTGCAACACTTATAGATAAAGGCTTTAGTTTTAAAAATAAGAGTATGCCTCAAACAGATACTTACTTTTTAAAGAAAGGGTCCTTGTCCCATCCTTCTCAATCCCAGTGTGGTACTCTCTGGAGCCAAGGATTCTGTTCAACAGTGTTTGCCTGACTGCTTTGAAATATCTGGTGTGGGCTGATCTGCATAACTGGTTAGAATGTGGTACTAAGGCCCAGGACCTGGGTTTGGTTACTTTGCTTCTCCATCCCTTGCCTTTAAGCTTTTAGCAGTACCTCTAACTGCACAAATGTACTCCTGGATGTGAATAAGAATGTGCAAGAAAGTGTGGATGGCTGAGTATGGATGATGGTCATTCTCAGGACTCAATATTTAGTGCTCAAATATTTCAATGGATCTTTGGTCTGGTGGATGTGGGTATTCCTATTATGTGAGTTCCTTGAAAGCAGAAATTGGCTTACTTTGCTCATTGTAGCCCCCAGAGCTTAGCATAGTTGCTGGTAGATAATAAGGGCTTAATATTTTTATTCATTCATTCATTTATTCATTCATTCCCTTTTGTAATGCATCTCACGATGTATTCATGCTTGCCTTTTCTATCAGACTCTTGTTCTTGTCTTTCCTTAAGTTGACCACATATCATAGGGGTACTCTCTTTTTTTTTAATGGTAATTTTCATTTTTTTTTGTTTTCAACATTTACTTCCACAAGATTTTGAGATCCAAATTTTCACCCCATCTCGACCCTCCCCCCACCCCAAGATGGCATGCATTCTAAATACCCCTTGCCCTAATCTGCCTTCCCTTCTATGTCTCTCCTCCTTCTCTTATCCCCTTCCCCTTCAATTTTCCTGTAGGGCAGGATGGATTTCTGTACCCCATTTCCTGTATTTCTTATTTCCCAGTTGCATGTGAAAACATTTTTTTTGAAATATGTGTTTTTAAAACTTTGGGTTCCAAATTTTCTCCCTTCCTCCTTCCCCATCCACCCTCATTGATAAGGCAAGTGACTAAATATAGGTTATATATGTGCAGTTATGCAAAACACTTCCATAGTAGACATGCTGTGAAAAACTAACTGTATTTCCCTTAATCCTATCCCGCCCACCTATTTATTCTACTCTTTCTTTTGACCCTGTCCCTCCTCAGAAGTATTTGCTTCTGATTACTCCCTTTCCCAATCTGCCCTCCTCTCTATCATTCCCCTAATCTCTTGTCCCCTTCCCCCCCCCCATTTTCCTGTAGGGTAAAACAGATTTCCACACCCAATTGAGTGTGTATGTTATTCCCTCCTTAAGTCAAATCCTATGAGAATACACTCATTCCCTCTCACCTTCCCCCGTTTTCCCTCCACTGTAAGAGCCTTTTCTTATCTGTTTTTTTTGTGGGATAATTTACCCCATTCTACCTCTCCCTTTCTCCTTCTCTTAGTATATTCCTCTCTCATCCCTAATTTTATTATCCAGATATGACACCTTCATTTTCAACTCACCCTGTGCCCTCTATCTATCTGTCTATATCTATATATATGTACATATGATTTTTTCCCCTCCAACTACCCTAATACTGGCCAAGGTCTCATGAGTTACAAATATCATCTTTCCATGCAGGAATGTAAGCAGTTCAACCTTAATAAGTCTCTTATGATTTTCTCTTTCCTGTTTACCTCTTCATGTTCCACTCGAGTCTTGTATTTGAAAATCAAATTTTCTATTCAACTCTGGTCTTTTCATCAAGAATGCTTGAAAGTCCTCTATTTCACTGAATGACCGTTTTTTACCCTGAAGGATTATACTCAGTTTTGCTGGGTAGGTGATTCTTGGTTGTAATCCTATCTCCTTTGCTCTCTGAAATATTATATTCCATGCCCTGTGGTCCCTTTATGTAGAAGCAGCTAAATCTTGTGTTATCCTGATTGTGTTTCCACAATACTTGAATTGTTTCTTTCTGGCTGCTTGTAATATTTTCTCCTTGACCTGGGAACTCTGGAATTTGGCTACAATATTCCTAGGAGTTTCCCTTTGGGGATCTCTTTCAGAAGGAGATCGGTGGGTTAATTCAATTTCTATTTTGCCCTCTGGTTCTAAAATATCAGGATAGCTTTCCTTGATAATTTCTTGAAAGATCATGTCTAGGCTCTTTTTTTTTGATCATGGCTTTCAGATAGTCCAATAATTTTTAAATTCTCTCTCCTGGATCTATTTTCCAGATCAGTTATTTTTCCAATGAGATATTTCACATTGTTTTCTAATTTTTCATTCTTTTGGATTTGTTTTACAGTGTCTTGATTTCTCTTAAGGTCACGAGCTTCCAATTGCCCTATTCTAATTTTTAAGGGAGTATTTTCTTCAGTAATCTTTTGGACTTCCTTTTCCATTTGGCCAATTTTGCTTTTTAGGGCATTCTTCTCCTCATTGGCTTTTTGGACCTCTTTTGCCATTTGGGTTAGGCTATTTTTTAAGGTGTTATTTTCTTCGGTGGTTTTTTTTTTTTTTTTGGTCTCCTTTAGCAAACTGTTGACTTGTTTTTCATGATTTTCTTGCATCACTCTCAGTTTTTCCTCTACTTCTCTTACTTGCTTCTCAAAATCCCTTTTGAGCTCTTCCAAGGCCTGGGACTGATTCATATTTTTCTTGGAGGCTTTGGATGTAGGAGTTTTGGCTTTGTAGTCTTCTTTTGGTTGTATGTTTTGATTTTCTTTGTCACCAAAGTAAGATAATATAGTCTTACTCTTTTTGCACTGTTTACTCATGATCCTGGCCAATTACTTGAGTTTTAAACTCTTTGTTAAGGTAAAAGTCTGATTCCAATGTGAAGAGTGTACTGTCCCAAGCTTCAGGGTTTTGTACAGCTGTTTTCAGAGGTATTTCTAGGGACCAGTAAATTTTTCTATTTTTTTCTGTCTTTTCTATTAGACTTTTGTTCTTGTTTTTTCTTAAGTTGACCACATATCATAGGGATACTCTCAATGAGGTGTGAACCTTCCTTGATTTCTTTTTACATTGGGAAGATATTAGTGTATCTTGTGGACTTTACAATACTTGTCCCTCAGTATCAATGTTTATCTTCTTTTTCATTCATTTATTTCCTTGATGATACTCTTTATATTACTTCCTCCTTATAATTCTTTGTTTATAGCACTACACTCACTGAATAGCTGAAAATGTGGCTCAATCTTTTTTTTTTCCTTGCTAACATTTATATAGTACTTTAAAGTTTTTAACGTGCTTTATAAATGTCTAATTTTATCCCCACAACAACTCTGGGTGGCAAGTGCTGCTATTATTATTGCACCCATTTTACAGATGAGAAAACTGAAGCAGAGAAAGGTTAAGTGACTTGCCTAGGATCAAAGTGAGGATCGAAGTCAGATTTGAATTCTGATCTTCCTGATTCCAGGTCCAGTGTTTCATCTATCAAGCCACCTAGCTACCCCAATCAACAAGCATTTGTGAAGCACTTAATGTGCCAGGAACTGTATTTAGTACTGTGGGTACAATTTATTTTTTTAATTTTATTTTTAATTTATGGACTAAAACAAGCATTTCCATAGCAATACAATAAAAAGACGATTGCATATGACATTGTAAATCTACTGTGTACAACTTGCTATTCCTTTCAAATATACAACAAAATTATCATATAAATTTCTTTTTCTCTCCCCCCACCTTAGAGATAGCTACCATTTGACAAAAACAGGTATATATATATATATATATACATAAAATTATTCTATACGTAGTTCTATTTATCAGTTTTTTTCCTTGATGCAGATAGCATCTTTCTTCATATATATTTTATAATTAATTTGGGTATTCATAACAGCAAAAAAACTTAATTGCTTGAAGTCATTGTTAAAACAATATTGCTATTATCATATACAATGTTTTCTTGGTTCTGCTCATTTCACTCTTTGTTATTTCATGCAAGTCTTTCCATGTTTTTCTAAAATTATTGAGCTCATCATTTCTTATAGCACAGTAGTATTTCATCACAATCATATACCACAACTTGTTCACCCTTTCCCCAATTGATGGGCACCCCTGCATTTTCTAGTTCTTTGCCACCACCAAGAGAACTGCTATAAATATTTTAGAACATATAAGTTCTTTTCTTTTTTCTCTAGTTATGTTTGGAAATAGACCAAGTAGTGGTATTGTGGGTACAATTTAAAAAAATGAAAGTGTCCCAGTTTCTAGAATCTTACATTTTAATTGTCATTCGGGGGACAATGGATAGGCCTTTAGTGGTTATAAGCTGAATACAATATATCACAAAAGTGAAATTATTTAGGCTAATGTAAATGAACAGTCAAGAGATGGAGTGTCTTGTGTGAGGAACAGTAAAAGAAGATTCTGCTATGTAGAGGAGAGTGAGATGTAAGGACATTGGAAATGTAGAAACAGACTAGAATATGAAGAGCTTTAAAAGACAAACAGGGGATTTTATATTTGATCCTGGATGTAATAGGGTACCATTGGAGTTTATTGAATGATGGGAAGTAGATGGACATGGTCAGACCTATAATTTAAGAAAATCACTTTGGCAACTGGATGGAGGATGGACTGAAAGAGAAGGAGACAAAACAGAGTGAACCTCACTTTTATATGAACTAGGTAGAAGGAAAAAATGCAATACAGAAATACATTTAAATAAACTGGTAAATAGGAAGATGGGGGGAGGGAAGAGGAGAGTTTAAGAGGGAGAGACAAACTGGGAAGAGAATAATTCCCCCAAAATAAGCCCAACTTCAATTGTGGTGGACATATTATAATGAATGGATTAAAAGAAAAGAAAGTGTAAAACCCAGCAATTTAGGTCTAAGCTGGGCGAAGAGGTGAGTGGAAAAGGAATGTGATCAAATCATACCAACTGCAGATAACTAATATTCATTTTCATCCCTTTCATTAACCACTTTCTTTTTCCATCACTGGAATGTGAGAAGGATGGGAAGTGAAAAGTGGACCTCAGCCTCTGAGTTGAGAGGGATTTTTGGGTTCTCTACTATAGGAGTTGTGATTTAGGGGTTAAAGTGGGATGGAGAGTCAATGTTTAGTCAGAAGGAAGGAAGGAAGAAGAGAGAATCTATAGAAAGTTTGGAGAGAAGGGCTGTTTCCATTCATCACACCTAATGGCTTCTGAGTAACTGAATCAGGGAAGGAAGGAAGACTAAAGAATGCTCCCACTGATGGCTATTTCTGACTAACACCCCAAAGGCAGTAACTCAACATTGAATTGTTGAGTTTGATTAGTTCAGATTAGATTCTTTTTTATCTATTTTGTTTCATTGGTCTATTTTTTTTAAAGCAAAGCCAAAGAGTTTAACTAATTATTGTTTCATAATATGATCTAGGCCACATAAGTTCCCAAAGTGGGCAATACCAACCCCTGGGAGGTACTGGAATGATCGGGGGGTCATGGTAGTAGCCTCGGGTACAATTGGGAGGCATTAAAGAAAAATAAAATCTAGGGGGGCAGTGGAAGCATAAGGAAAGAAGAGAAGATGAGGAAATTTTGAAAACCCATTCATGTAAGTTTGATCTGTTGTATAACAGAGTTAAACTCATAGTGATTACTTTCTTTTCCAAATAAACACACAAAATCCAAGTTATAACCCTTCAGTGGTCAAGTCCACTGACAGGTCTTAATAAGCAAGGGTTGGCAGGTTGCACATTGTCAGGAAGTCCCTCATGCATCGGCAGGAATATGTGTGTGTAATGACTTATTTACAATGTGATACTATGTGGTTACATGACACAATAGTGCATCATCAAAATTTCAATGCAGGGAAAAAAAACCCACAAATTTACAATAAATTATTAAATTTAAGATGTGTCATTAAAAATTATATCTTTTTGAAATGATGCAAATTTCAAAGCAAAGATCTGTTAAAGATTAAGGAAAGTAGATTTCCAGTAGGAAGCCAAGTAATTTTTTTTTTTTGAAAAGGGAGCACTATGCTAAATAAGTTTGTGAACCTCTGGTCTAGGATCTAAAAGTGCTATTTTTCCTTCATTTCTACATTTTAAAAAAATTAATTATTTATATTGAGATTCTTCTAGACCTTTTGTTCTTCCAAGTGATTTTATTATTATTTTGTCTGGCACTATAAAATAACTCCATTGCATTTTGATTGTTGTGACTCCAAATCTGTGCATTATTTTTCACAGTACTTTCATTGTTATTATATTGTCATGCCTTCCACGAAGAATGAATAACCAGCCAATTATTTAAGTCTTCTTTTATTTCTGTTAAAAATATTTTGTAATTATATTTATATGACTCGCAGGCAAATTTATGCCCAGGTATGTTTCTTAACTAATTTTAATAATTTTTAAATTATTTCTTTTAGGTTTTATTATTGCTTTTTAGAAATGTTGATGATGTTTGTTGATTTATTTGTGCATAATTACTTTAGTGAAGCTATGATTTGTCTCAATTCATTTCTTTGCTGATTCTCCAGAATTTTGTAAGTAAAGCCATAAAGTCTTCAGCAAACAGGGGCAGTTTCACCTCTCATTTGTCAATGTTTATGCCTTTAATTTCTTTCTCTTTTCTTGTTGCTAGCATTAATATATCTAAAACCATGCCAAAAAGTAATGGAGAGAAGGACATCCTTGTTATATCTTCTCTTTCCATTGAGAATTAGATTTCCCCAAAAAACATTGCAAACAATGCTATTTTTTATTTCAATATATCCTTTCAACATATTTAAATGGTATTTTAATGTCTATGCTCTTTTGAGTTTTAGCATAAATAAGTACTGAATTTTGTCAAAGCCCATTTCTGTGTCTTAATATAATAATGCAGTTTGGGTTATTTTTTAGAAAGATTAATTATGTTATTTTTCTAATGTCAAATAATTCTTTCTTCTCTGACATAAATCCAAATTTGTCCAAATGAATAATTTTTGGACATTTTGGTAGGATTTTATTTTAATTTATTACATCAATATTCTTTAGTGATACTGGTCTTTGACTTTCTTGCTCAGCCTTATCCTTCTTCATTTTAAATAATAAAACCTTATTTGTCTTGTTAAAGGGATTTGAAAAAGTATTTCCTTTATCAATTTTTGAGGGTAATTTGTGTTGCGTAGGTGTTAATTGTTCTTTAATCTTTTTATGTAATTCAATTGTTAATTTATCCGAATCAGGACTGTTATCCTCCTTTCCCCATCCTCCTCACTTTTGCAGTTCCTTATCATTTATTTGATACCATTTTCTACGACTGGGTTACATAATATCTCTACTTCATATTCTGTTAATTTGAACATTTTACATTTAAAAGTAACTATCTACTTCTTTTAAAAAATCTCAGTTTTGCTAATATATGATTACATGCATTAAGTTCTAGTAATCATTTTTATTTCTTCTCTTGTGAGTTCAGCTTTATTTTTTTATTTAACTATTTGCTTTTCCTCCCTATTAAAAAATCAAGTTAGTTAAAGCCATATCAATATTCTTAGTCTTTTCTTTCTTTCTTATTTATTCAACTATGTCTCAATTACATGTAACATTTTAAAAATTTATTTTTTTAAAAAAAATTTGAATTCCAAATTCTCTCCCTCTCTGGCCCCTCCATCACCAACTGAGAAGGCAGGCACTATAACATGAATTATACATGTGAAGTCATACAAAACATATTTCCATATTACTCATGTTATAAAAGAAAACAGACATACAAAAACAAGAAAAATAAAAAAGGTAAAAAAAAAAGTATGCTTCAATCTCACTCAGAGTCCATCAGTTCTCTGTGGAGGTGGATAGTATTTTTTTCATGGGTCTTTTGAAATTGTCTTGGATCATTGTTTTGATCAGGGTCTTTTACAGTTGATCATGCTTACAATATTGCTGTTACTGTACAAAATGTTCTCTTGGAGAATTCTACTCACTTCACTTTGCATCAGTACATATAAGTCTTCCCAGGTTTTTCTGAAACCATCCTGCTTATCATTTCTTTTTAACACAATAGTATTCCATCACAATCATATACTATAACTTGTTCATTCATTTCCCAAATTGATGGATATTCCCTTGATGTCCAATTGTCTGCCACCACAAAAAGAGCTGCTCTAAATGTTTTTGTACATATAGGTCCTTTCCCCTTTTCTTTGATCTCTTTGCAATACAAACCTAATAGTGGTATTGCTGGATCAAAAAGTATGAACAATTCTATATCTATTTGGGCATATTTCCAAATTGTTCTTCAGAATAGTTGAAATGGCTCGCAACCTCATGAATGGTGCATTAGTGTCCCAATTTTTCCACATTCCCCTACATGGGATTGTCAAAATTTTGCCATTTTTCCTGTCAAATTAGCTAATCTGGTAGATGTGAGATAGTACCTACAAATTTTAAATAATTATTAATTAAATAATTGTCAGTTAAAAGATTATTAAATTATTATTATTAACTATAAATTGAAGAATTATTTAAAATTTGGAGATACCACCTCACATCTATTAGATTGTGTTTTTTAATCAATAGTAACTTAGAGCATTTTTCTTTGTAGGGGGCTATTGAAAACTTTGATTTCTTTTTCGGAACACTGCCTGTTCATATCCATCATATCTATTAACCATCATTTGGGGAATGACTCATATTTTGATAGATTTGGCTCAGTAAACTATATTTTTGAGAAAAGAAGTCCTTATCAGAGAAATCTGCTATAAAATTTCCCAGTTTTCTATCTTCCTTCTAATTTTGGCTGCATTAGCTTTGTTTGTGAAAAAAAAAGTTAATTTCATGTAATCAAAATTATCCATTTTGTTTCTAGTGATCCTCTCTGTCTCTGCTTTTGTTGTATTTTTTTTCCTTACTGGTAGACCTGACAGGTACATTTTTCCATGCTCTCCTAATTTACTTATGATAATACCCTTCATGTCTAAATCATTTATCCATTTTGATCTTATCTTGGTATATGGTGTAAGATGCTGGTCTATGCCTAGTTTCTGCCAAACTGCTTTACAGTTTTCTCAGAATCTTTGTCAAATAGTGAGTTCTTATTTCAAAAGCTTGGATATTTGGATTTGTCAAACACTGGATCATTTACTTCTGTGTCTTGTATACCTAATCTATTCTACTGATCCATCATTATATTTCTTAACCAGCACCAGATTGTTTTGATTATTATGGCTTTGTAAAATAGTTCAAAATCTGGTATGATGATAACTCACTTTCATTGACATATTTTTTTCATTGATTTCCTTGATATTCTTGACCTTTTGTTTTTCCAGATGAATTTTGTTATAAATTTTTCTAGCTCTATAAAATATTTTGGTAGTTTGGTATAGCACTGAATAAATAAATTAATTGAAGTAGAATTGTCATTTTTATTATATTGGCTCAGCCTATCCATAAACAATTAATATTTCTTCAGTTGTTCAGGTCTGTCTTTATTTGTGTGAAGAGTGTTTTGTAATTGTGTTCATATTGTCCCTGTGTTTATCTTGGCAGGTAAACTCTAAAATATTTTATATTGTCTGCAGTTATTTTAAATGGTATTTCTCTTTCTGTCTTTTCCTGCTCTATTTTGTTTACAGTATATAAAAATGCTGATGATTTGGGTGGGTTTATTTTAAATACTGCAACTTTAGTAATGTTGTTCATTGTTTCAATCAATTTTTTTTGTTGATTCTCTAGGATTCTTTAAGTACACTATCAGATCATCTGAAAGGAGTGATAATTTCGTTTCCTCGTTGCCTACTTTTAATCCTCCAATTTCTTTTTCTTGTCTTATTAGCTAGCATTTATAATACAATATTGAATAATAGTAGTGATAACGCATACCCTTTTTTCACACCTGATATTATTGGGAAGGCTTCAAGTTGATCCCCATTACAGATAATGCTTGCTATAGGTTTTAGACAGATACTACTTGTCATTTTAAGAAAGGCTCCATTTACTCTAACGCCTTCTAGTGCTTTTAATAGGAATAGGTGTTGTACATTGTCAAAAGTTTTCCTGCATTTATTGAGATAATCATACAATTTTTATTATTATTATGATCAGTTATGCTGATAGTTTTCCTAATGTCGAACCAGCCCTGCATTCCTGGTATAAATCCCACCTGGTCATAGTGTAAGTTATTTGCGATATATTGCTGTAATCTCCTGGTTAGTGTTTTATTTAAAATTTTTGCACATATGTTCATGAAGGAAATTGGTCTACAGGTTTTTTTTCTGTTTTGTTCTCCTTGGTTTAGGTATCAAAACCATATTTCTGTCATAAGACAAATTTAAGATAATTCTTTTACCTTTATTTTTTCAAATAATTTATACTATAGTATTGGGATTTATTGTTCCTTAAATGTTTGGAAGAATTCCCTTGAAAATTCTTCTGATCCTGGGGATTTTTTCTTATGGAGCTCATTGACAGTTTATTCAATTTATTTTTCTGACAGCATTATTTATTTAATTTCCTCTTCTGTCAATCTGGGCAGTTTATATTTTTGTAAATATTGATCTATTTAACTTAAATCATCAACTTTACTGACAAATAATTGGGAAAAATAATTCCTAATAATTGCTTTAATTTCATCTTTATTGGTGGTACATTTACCCTTTTTATTTTTGATACTAGTAATTTAGTTTTCTTCTTTTTTAATCAAATTACCCAATGGTGTATCTATTTTATTGTTTTTTATAAAACCAGCTCCTAGTTTTATTTTTTAGTTCAATTTTTTTTTTACTTTAAATTCCATTAATCTTTCCTTTGATTTTTCAGGATTGTCATTTTGATGTTTAATTAGGGGTTTTTAATCTGCTCTTTTTCTAGTTTTTTTTTTAGTTGCATGTCCAATTCATAGATTTGCTTATTCTCTCTTTTATTGAAATACACATTTAGAGGTATAAATTTTTCCCTAAGTACTGCTTTGGCTGCATCCCACAAATTTTGGTATGTTTTCTCATTGCTGACATTTTACAGCTGACTCCACTGAATGGTATGAGTAAAATATCTTTTGAGAACTATGTTGAATTTTTTCCTTTCCTTTGCCCATTCGTAGGAGGAATAGCCATGGATGGACTAAACAACTAAACTGTGCCTGTGCCTTTCCCAAAACTCATAGGCTGAAAGCAAGCTTACATAGTATTTTGTGGTCAGCCTGGTTCTAGGAGAGGCCATGGGCACAGAGCTACATGGAAGATGTTCTATTATGAATTGTGTGTTCCTTTTATTAGTTACAGGCAAAAAAATGAAGGATGAATCTATGCCATAGGTAAGAATTTCTGTCATCTGTAAAATGTTGACTTGGCAGGATCAGGGAGAAGGCAATTCTATTATGTCAAAGTGTTATGAGTATGAATCTGTGAAATAGAGCAGATTGTGAGAAGAGGTGGGGTTTTCCAGGTGGAGGTTCAGAATTATTTTGGTTGGTAAAATTCATACTAACCATGTTGTCCTCTTTTTGAGAACTATAGAAAGCTTGGCACTCCTTTGATTTTCTCCCATATCAGAGTAGAGCAAATAACCACCTAAGCAGTAAGCATGGTACTTGATCAGTTTCTGAGCCACCTTGTTGAATAGTTTCAGGGTGTTTGGTAGCATGGTCATCTGATAGTTAAGCACATATATCTTGGACATTGTTCATGAACAATGACTGCATCTAGAGTTGCATAGGAGAAAGAGATGAATTACCTTTGGATAATTGTTCAGTGTTTTTATATATTCCAAGTTTCTCCTCAAAGAAAGACCTACCTTTGAAAGAAAATACTATTTTGGTGGTGCATATGGCTCTAAGTCATGGAATGCAATGGTCTTTATAGAATTTAAAATTTACAGTCACCAAAAGAGCAATTGGAGAGTGCACAATGGGTGCAAATAGGCTGTAATCATAAATAATTGTTCAAGAGAAATGGCGTAATGATGTTATCAGAGAAAAAGAAGGTGGGTCAGTCAGCTGGCAAAAGCTGGTGGTAGTTGTTGGACTGCATGTGTGTGGGCAGGGGAAATAGATGTAGAAGGAGATCGCCAGTTTCCTGGATGTTACATGGGCCATTTTCCACCATATTCCTTCTTATTGGTCAAAGAAGGCCCCATTTAGAATACTCCATGGCTTGTCAAGTTTGGTGCCATTCTAGTGTATAGAATTTAATGGAGGACAAGGACAAGAGTTGCACAAAAGGAAAGTATATGGATGGGTTGCCGTGTGTATCATCTGAAATAGTACCCATTTTGGTGAAATCAAAGATTCTTGGAAGCAAGGGTATGCTGGAGGCAGATCAAATGAGCTCATGAGAAATAGACAAATGTGACAAAGGTTTGATTTGTTATTTTATTCATTGTATAGACTTAAGAAAGAGATGGATAAAATGTTAATAAATGATGATCAGACTTACATAAGTACACTTTTTCCTTCTGGTGAGCCAATTGTTAAATGTTTACCAATGCACTATTGCTTGGAAGTACTTAATGAGTATTTTGTCACCACAACAGTCCTTGGCATTTTAATAGGTGATAATACTCTAGCCTTCATGTACTCTTTCCCTGAGTCCCTAGATCGGCAATACTATTTATTAATTGTCATTCTAGCAGAGAGAGAGAGAGAGAGAGAGAGAGAGAGAGGACGTTGCTAAGGAAGTTCTAAATAAAAAGAAATTCTTGGAATGAAGGAGCATAAAACATTTTACTTGTATTTTTCTTTCTACAAGTCCTCTTGCAGCACCCAGCAACTAATACTCAACTAGACTATTTGACTAGCCTATGGAGAAGTTATTTCTGTGTTTTCTTTTGTCATTACAATGGATTTAAGCCAAACCAAAGGATTCTCAATGTCATTCCCCTTCCATCCTGACCTCCCTATTTTTCCCTCACCCAGTGCTGAGGACTGACTGTTTTGAAAGTCCGAAGTACTAAGGGAATGCCTGAATAGATCTTTATTCCCTTGCTTAGACTCTTGCTCTAGGGTCACTCAATACCCTACCAAAAATAAATAAATACCTAGCATTTTAAACAGGAAGACGAAAAATCTGTACTTGTTCAGAAAATGAAAGAAATAAAGGTAGCTTAAGCCAAATGGTAAAGTTACCCAAGTATGCTTTCTATGAAATGCAACTTTATCCTTTGGTACTGAAGGTAGGGGGCAGGGCAGAGAGACGTGAAAAGTAGTCAGATTCTAAACTTTTGCTGCATGGGACCCCTTTCAAACTTTTGGAAAGCTTACTTGCCAAACATGATAGAGAAGCTATATTGTATACCAGTATTGTAAAGCTAGGAATCTGTTGACGAATGGAGAAAATTTAAGGAGTATCTTAATAATAGCTGTGGAATGGAAGAAAAGGGGCCAGAGGATGTTTATAACTTAGACCATCTATAAATGTTAACCATGCTTGCTCCTAGCCATGAGAGCAAGTAAAATGTGAGCTCCTTGGGAAGCTTTTTTTTGGTTTTGTCTTTGTATCTCTATCACTTAGTCCATTGCATGACATGTAGTAGGTGATTAATAAATGCTCATTAAACTGAATGCTTGTTGAGGTTTCTAACCAACATGCAATAAATTGCCATATTAATAAAAGAACTGAAATTGATATTCTTGTATTAAATGAGACCAAAAGACAAAAGGAATTTGCTGCTAAATGGATTGCCTTAGCCAGAGAACTTTTGATCTCCTTGCCAAGCTGAAAAAGATGGAAGCTAATGGTAAAACCAGTATATGATACACACTCAACAAAAATGTTTGCCTGGCAATCCTGTATGACTGTGAATCTTAGAATACCATAATCTCTAAGGTATCTAAGTTGTGGGTGGCTCAAAGGGCAGCGGAGAGATACATGGTGAATGCCAACAGGCTGCAACATACTTTCAATGATGACCCATGCTCAAAAATGTCATGATGGCTGTGATGGCTAGATAGATAAGCTATGGTAAATAAAAAGATAGATAGAAAGCTAGATAGATAAATGGAGCATGTATGAAGTGCTAACTACATGCCAAGCACTGTGTTTTTCTGGTTGGAAAAATCCACATTCACCATGTCACTCAGTTTCTGAGAACTACAAAGAACTTGGCACTTCTCCTGCTCTCCCCCATATCTGGGTGGAGCAAGTAACCACCAGGGTCAGCATATTACTTGCCAGGTGCCTTATCCTTCTTGTTGAATAGGACTAGGATAGTAGCCAGCACTGCCATCTGGTAGGTAAAGCACACATATCTTGGACAGTTTTCATGGATAATGGATTGTATCCAGAATTGAATAGAAGTAAGAGAATGAGCTGGATTGCCTTTGAAAAGTTATTCAGTGCTTTTATATATCCTAAGTTTCTCCCTGAACTCTCCTATCAAAAAAACCACTTTTTTGGTGATGTGTTGGGAATACGCATATAAGTAAACAAAAAAAAAATTGTTCCTGCCTTCAAGGAACTTACAGTTTTGATGAAGGAAGTCAAAATATGCAAGGGAACTAAAAGATAGGGGATAGGTAATTGACTGGGAGCAAGTTAGAGAACTGCAGGAGAGAAAAGATAGGAGTCTTTTGAGAGGAATAAGAATGATTGGCTCAAACACTTTCTTAAATGAAGTTTTGAAGAGAAACTCATAAGAAGGGGTGGTGACATCTTCCAGGGTGAGAAAGCTGCTGGGATGGAGGTAGAGAAGACTGGAGAGTCAGGAACAGAGCCAAGAGAAGAGTGAGTGAGAAAATTGAGAAAAGGCATGATTGGAAAAGAGGTGAGCCTACCTTTACATTTGTATACATAAAATATTAAAAGACTTAGGGGAATTAAGATGAAGACTACAAGGAAATGGTATGTGATTTATGGGAGAGCATAAATAAAATAAAATTTGCACAGGATGAAAAGTAAATGGTTACAATCTGAAGTGATAGGGAGAACCCATGTCTATGAGATTACACTATTGAAATATTGAAGAATTTTCAGTCTATTTTGTTGAATTGTGCAACAGTGAGACAAAAGCTTGATTGAGATCTTCTAGTTCCACTGCAGACCTTTCTCTATGTCACAGTATACCTAGGGACCAATGTGACAAGAAGACTCAAGCCACAATTCTTTATTTCAAACACACATCAGCCATGTCTGCAGTTATAATGCAAACCAGTGAAGACATTTAGAGTGAAGAGGTGAAATATAATACTCAAGGCTTTTGCTTTTATGAGTCCCATCTTCAAATCCAATCAGAAGATGGGAAGGGGTTAGCCCCTTTGCCTAGGTGCCAAAGATGGGTTAGCATTTCACCCTTTGTTCCAACATATGTTTCTAATTGAAAATCAACATTCTTCAACTGTTTCCTTTTCTGTAGCCTTCTCTACGTTCCTTCCTCCTATCAGTTGGGTCTGACAACAGACAGCAGTTAGGTATGTGTGTATGTGTATCTCTTTAGCTAAACCTGAAGGAAAAGAGCTCTTCCACATTGGAGCTCCACTCCGAATTCTCCTTCTGCTTAACCCATAGAGCTACGTACAGCCTGGGAGCCATAAAGGAATACATATCTCTAACATCACCACTTCCTGCTCTCCCCCCTCCTCCTGCATTATGGGTTTTGACAGTTACTCATGAGATTTCTCAAAGGCCCTTGACTTTCTCATGGGGAGCTGTGATACATGTGGCCCCACCATGAATGATTGTCAGTGCCCACTTAAATTTCCTTTTCTCTCATCTATCCCATGGGCTTGAATTTCAAAACCTTTGTGTTTGTTCCAACCTGTAACTTAAACACTGGAGAACATGAGAGCAGTGAGTTGGGCTAATAATGAAAAATTCATGAATATTTACAAGGTGTCAACTTTTAAAAAAATCATTATTTCAAATTGAAGTAAGCCAACATCCCTCATGACAGTGAAGTATCTGTCATACCCAATGAAACGAGGACTAGAATTCAGGAGGCAAGAAAGGGGAATGCATGTTTGAGAAAGGGAGATTCAAGCCACACCTGAGGTCTAGGACCTGAAAAGAAATGACTGGGGGAAAGTCTTCTTACACTGGACAGACTTACAGCAAGAACCCTATCCATTTTGAATGAGGAAGGCACCGGCCCCTCTTGACAATGGCTGAAGGGATCAGGGCTCTCCATGGCTTACAGTAAAAGTGTCAGCGAGACAGTGTACCCAATCAATGGGCAAGATGCTTTGTTTAGAAAAAGTAATGGGGCTGTTTTGGAAAAGTCGGCAAAAGTCTGATGTCTACAAGAAAGGAACTTGGAAAAGTCAGCGGTATATTGTCACAGGCAGCAGGTACACAGGAATGTGGTGAGGAGGACAGCAAATTCAGGATGATTATATTTCCTTTTATTTTAGTAGCTATTGTGATTTCCCAGATCTTCTCTTGGGGACTATTTTTGAAATGCTTTAGTGCTTTTGGAATGTTTCTCTTTCCTAGGTGCTGGGGTCATGAAACTATTGATAAGAGAACTGTTCTGTATGGAATCTTAGTAAAAAATTATTCAATGTGTTCTTTTCCTGTTCTGTGGGTCCTTTTTGTTTTTTTTGATTTCTTCAATTTTATGCAGCCTTCTCCTTGGCTACAAATGTAGAAAGTTGTTGAACTTTTTAGGCAGTATCTCTGGGCTCCTGCCTGAGATAGGGAAGGCTCTTGTTCAAGGTAAGGACCTCCTTTAATGCAAATTGTTTCTACAATGTCATATCTTGATATATGTCTAAAACGGGACTTTAAGAAATGTCCTTGAGCCTCTGGTTTTGGGAGCTATTGTGTGCAAGGGAATAAGGGAGTTTTCCTTTGGTGTTTCAAACTGACAACACAAACTCTTAGGGGTGGGGAGGAGATTCAGAATATCCAATATCATAAATTTAGAATTGTAAAGGACTTTAGAAGTCATCTAGTTCACGTGTCTTATCTTACAGATGAGGAAACTGAGGTAATTTGAAGTGATCTCCCCAAGCTTATATAAGGAATAAGTGGCAAAGCCAGGATTCAGCCTCCAAAGTCGGATCTCACATTCTGCCAAACCCTAGTTTAAGAATGATTGGGAGAACCTATTCTGATAAGTTTACAAACAGGGATTAAATGAAACAGCCTGGTTTAAAAATGGTTCCTTAAATAGGACTGGCATCCCCACTGCTGCCACTTACTTGGCCAAAGGGTAAGCAAGACAAAAAATTAATTATAGTATTACTTTCCTATCTGATCTATGATCTTCATACTCTGTCCAATCGAAATTACCATTTCTTCTTCCTCTCACTACCCTCCCCAAACCATATGAAATTGGTCCATAAAATTCCATCTCCATAAAATGAGATTTGGGTAGGGGGTATGTGACAAAGTAATCTCCAAGATCAATATGATGGAGGCTTTTATTTATTTATTTTTATTTTGGGGAAAATACTGAAACAAAAAAAAATCAGGCAGAGGGCTTTGCTCTATCTAATGACCACAAACATTATGCTTCTGTTTAATTAGGCAGAATTAGTTTGTGCCAATACAGCCACCTTACTGCCTCAGAAGAAGCCCCTGAGGCTCTTTTTTCTCTCTCTTTTTTTCTTTCTGTTTCTGAGGATAGACTGTGCTGGAGAATCAATGAAATGTTGGAATGGTTAGTAGCATCCCCTAGCCAGCTGACACCAAGGATTTCCTGTGGACTGGCTCCAGAGGCATGCTGAACTAGGCTGCCAGGGGCAGTCGGCTTTTGTGGAGTCTGAAATATTTTACTCCTGGCTCCAACTGCGGGCTGGCTGTCTGCTTAGTTTAAAACTAACTGGCCCAGTAGTCTTTGTAGATGATGCTTCCTGAGCTTTTTCCTTGACATCTGCCAATGAAATGTGTGAAAGGGCATTATTCTGTGAATTTCTTCTTGTGGCATTGAGATGTTCAGTGTCCTATGATTTCTTGCTCTGCTTGCTCAGTGTCACGGAGTTACTTATCCTGGAACTTGGTCTGTTACGTTTCCCACCAAATCTAGGCCTTTGTCTGGGTCTGTTTTCCTTTTCCAACCTCGCCTCTTGAAGCTTATGATCCACCACCTCTAGTTTAAAATCTTCCCCAATTCCTCTTAATTCCAGTGCCTTTCCTCTGTTGATGATTCCTTCCTGCTTATCATATATATATATATATGTATATATATATTTATGATATATATATCTTTCTTAGTATACATTTGTTTGCATGTTCTGTTTCCCCCATTAGATCATAAGTTCGTTGAGGGCAGGGACTACCTTTTGCCTCTTTTTGTATTCTTTGCACTTAGCACAGTGCCTGAAACAAAGTAGGCACTTAATAATTGTTTATTGATTGATTGTTACTGAGGGAACATCCTAACTGTTTATTATCTCTTAAGACTGTGAATCCCTTGAGAACAAGTACTGTCTTTTGCCTGTGTATCCCTAGCACTTAGCAAAGTGCCTAAAACAAAGCAGGCATTTGTCTTTCATTCTCAAAGAGGACCATGACATCAGGGAGGTGATGCCATGACATGTGAGTGAATTGGATTTAAGTGAGGGAGAGCTGCACAAAGTCACCAGCCTCACTTTTTCCTCTGAAGCCATCTGGGTCCAGTGGCAAGATATAGATCAGGATGATTGGAGATGGCCCAGGATGCACTGGGAGACCTTTGCTGTTTTAAGCTAAGTTATTTAACAGGTCTCAGTTTGACCCATGTAAGTGATTAAGGCTAAGCAAGAAATGAGGCAGAGAATGGCTTCTATTACCTAGTCGATTAAAAAAAATCAATCTAGAAGGGGAAGACTCTAGGGGTTTCTGGGTAAAACAGAAATAAATGCTATCTACATTCACTCTGAGCAAATTAGGGTCCAAACGATGACCAAGTGGTGCTTGGCCTGGGACCTATTGTTGGCATTTAATAAATGTTTATTGACGGATTAATTGTTACTGAGAGAACATCCTAACCTTTCACTATCTCTTAAGACTGTGAATCCCTTGAGACAGGAACTGTCCTTTGCCATTTTATCCCCAGCACTTATCACACTGCCTGGCATATAGTAAGCACTTAGTAAGTGCTTATTGGCTCAGTGAAAGAAAAAAACAAGAGAAATAAAGCACAGTGGAACCAAAGGACAATTAAGAAAATCATTTTCAATCTTTGGACCTCAGGTCCTACTGTAGATATTTTTAGGACCACTGTGTCCCAAGTCTGAGAGTCCAGAGGGTCCCCAGTAATGACCTCTTTGCTTGAGCAAAAGAACCAAAGATAAAATAAACAATGGCTCTAAAGTCAGAGGACTTGGGTTTGAACCCTGTCTCTGCCTATTAGCTGCTTGACTTTGGACAAATCACTGTAAATTCTCTAGGTCTTAGTTCTTTTATCTTGGCCTCAATCACTTCTATGTTCCTCCCTCCCCATAGCTTTAACCTGATGCAGAAGAAAGGCTCATCCCATGGAGAAACCTTGAATTCAGAAGATTTGGGCTCAGTGTTCAGCTCTGCCACTTAGTTCATTGGGTGGTTTGACACTGGGCAAATCATTTCCCCTGAGTGTTAGCTTCATCAGCAAAATGGGAAAAATAATATTTATACATTCAACTTTATGGTGTTGCTTTGAGGAAAATGCTACATAGACCTTATATGTTATTAATATGGGGAATTCTTGGTGAGAAAACTCTTTCCAATGCAAATAGCAACTTCTCTTCAACATTTAGTCTCAGAGAGACAACCAAGACATGGGAAGGGTAAGTAATTTGTCTGGGTCATATAATCAATTTATAATAGAGACTTGAACCTAGGGCATATAAATTCGTAGTTTTAAAGCTAAAAAGGGACATCTTCCTCACTTCACAGATGGCCATCAGAGGTTAAATGATTTTATTCAAAAGTACACAGGTTATAAGTGACAAAGATGAGATTTGAACCCACATCCTCTAAGTATAAGTCTGATGCTCTTTTTCTTTTTGAAATTTAATATTTTATTTTTCCCCAATTATGTGTAAAACAATTTTAACATTTTTTTTTCAAATTTTGAGTTTAAAATTTTCTCCCTTCCTCATTGAGAAGGCAAGAAATTTGACATAGGTTATACATGTGTAGTTGTGTAAAATACTATTCTTTTCTATTATACCATTTTGGCTCTCTAGCCACTGTCCCATACTGCCTCTCTGTGATAATATTATGAATTAAATAATAATTCTACATCTTCTGTTTCTCACCACATTTCATTATCTAGCAGCCTCAGTGAAAAAATACAGATTTTGGAATAAATAAAACATCCTGATTATTTTCTTCCTCATTCTATTGTGCTGTGGAAACAAGAAAATAAACCAAAGGAATCTTTTCCTTCTTTTCTTTCTCTTACTTTTTCCCCCTCTTTCTTCATCTCCTTTTTCTTCTCCTTTTCCTTCTCTTCTCTTCCTTTTCTTCCTTCTTCATAATAGTTGACATTTTAAAAATCTTTGTTTTTTGGATGTAAAAAAAAAATGTGGTCTAACCTGCATCTTACTAGAATTAGTCACACAACATTTCCCATTCCCCCTCAAGATCCTAATGCCACCATGACACCTTTAAGGACTTTTTACAATCTGAAAAGTACTTTGGATATATTACCTTGACTAGGAGATAGTTACAGTAGCCGGAAAGTACACAGTACAGCTCAAAGGGGCCATAGATTAATTCCAATGGCATTTGTTAGCACTTTAAATTACTGTGGATTTAGATTACCCTATGTGACATAGTGAAAGTCCTAAAGATACAAAGCTATTGGTTCATTCAAAGGAGGGAATCAGGTGTTCTGCAAAATTGTTAAGTTAATTCACCCCTTGGATAGCTAGGTGGATCAGTGGATAAATCTCCATTCCTAGAGTCAGGAAGACCTGTCTTCAAATTCATCCTTAGATACCTACTAGCTACACAAGCCTGAAAAAATAATTAAACTTCTGTATCCCTCAGTTTCCTCATCTGTAAAAAGGGAATAACAATAGCACCCACTTATGAGGGTTGTGAGGATCAAGTGAGATAATAATTGTAAAGCGTTTCCTTAGCACAGTACCTTGTACCAAGTAAACAGTACATAAATTTTGTCCATAATTATTGTTATTATTAAGTTGTTGCTGTTATTGTAATAATTATTATTACCTGTGCATGTTGTATTACAGCCTTGGACTTTGGGCTCTGCCAAAAATACAACAATGTTAAATTTGCTAGAAAAAGTTGCATAATATATTTTAATGCAATTGTTCTTTTGTAGTTTTTCCTCCCCAAAACTATATTGCAGCATTCAACTATTTTGTTTAAAAATGAAACAAGCTTCATTATGTTGGAGGTCAGAAAGGTAGTGAGCTTATATTGGATCTGAAGCAGCTGCCCCACAAACATTTAAATCATACAATAAAACTACCCCATCCTTTTATCTCCAGGGTAGCCTATGTCAGACTGGACAGTCCTAATTCTGGAGGCAAGAAGAGCTCAATGAAGCTTCCCCTAATCCCTGGAGGTATTTACAGCTCCAAGTCAGGTAGGACTTTTTTTCATCATTAAAAATAGCCCTTAAAGGTATGATGGTGGCAGTAGGAGCTCAGGGTGGAACAGGAAACTTTGTGTGGCTAGTTCTAGTGGGATGCAGGTTAGACCACATTTTTTTTTCCTTTTACCCCCAAGAAACAAAATTTTAAAAAAATTCTAATGTCCAAATTTATTTTAAGTAAATAACCCAAGTGCTAGGTTTGATAGTTTCCTGGATGCTACATGGGATATTTTCCACCATATTCCTTCTTATTAGTCAAAGAAAGCCCCATTTAGAATACTCCATCGCTTGTCAAGTTTGGTGCCATTCTAGTGTATGGAGAGACTACACGGTATTGTGAGTAGTCTACTAGACTTAATAGATAGGAGGGCGTGAGGCCAATGCCTACTCCTGATGCTTCCTAGCTGTGTGATCTTGGGTGGGTCACTTAAATCTCTGAATTTTGGATTCCTTACATGTAAAATGGGGATAATAATATCCGCCTCCTAGGTTTGTAGTTGTTATGTGTATGTGTATTCCAGGTAGGTAATATACATAAAGCACCTTGGAAATATCCAAACACTATATAAACACCAGTTATTATTATTCCTACCTAGCCCACCGGCTTTGGATACCTTCCCTTGGTGAGCCAGTTGTCTATGACCAGCACTTTTTTTTAGCACCATGACTTTCACACGACTCTTTCTTTATTTGAGGAAGCAACTGTCTTGGGGGAAACAGAAGGCCTTACAGAACTGTCCTGTAGGTGTATTTAGAAAGTCTCCAGGGCTACAGACACGTTTCCTAGTTCACAACATTTTCCTTGGCCCCTTCCCTTCTTCTGTCCTAAAAATCCCACCACAAGTTGAGCCCACCTAGATCACAAGGTGTTGGAATGGAGACAGTGCCAGACTAAGAGACAGAAGACCTCAAATTCAGCCCTAGCTCGGTCACTTATATGCTGTCATCTTGACCACAGAAGCCTCTCTGGGCCTCAATTTTTAATCTATAAAACTTAATTAAATGAACATTTAGTTCATAGGATTAAGGGCTGGAAGGGACCTTACAGATTAAGCAGTTCAACCCTTATTTTATGGATGAAAAAATTTAAGCCCAGAAGGGAAATAAGTAACTTCCTAAGTTAAGTAATTTTCTGATTTACTTATATCTGGGAAGTAACGAGATCATAGAAATAATAAAAAATGGAACCAGCATTTGGATCCTGGCCCTCCGGCAACAGAAGCAATGTTTGCTTTATTGAATCATGCTCCTCGTTTATTGAATACCTACTCTGTGAAAAACACTGTGCTAGGCTCTGGGGGTGATACACAGAAAACTAGGAACAGAATCGTGGAAGCATTTTGTAGGAAGCGTGGGTGTATATGTGTGTATGTGTGTGTGTGTGTGTGTACACATATACATAAAGGGCATTGTTTCCCCTGTATGTTTGTATGTATACACACACATACACATACACACACACACACACACACACACACACACACACACACACACGCACCAGGATTTTCAACTATAGGAGATTAGTCACTTCTTAGCCTGTTACTTTTCTCATTATATTCATTCACATCATCCTTGGTTCTAAGGTATTGTATGAAATATATTTATATATTTTATTAATTATTAAAATTATAATATCAAAATAATCATTTGGATGTGACCTCCAACCCAGTTTATTAAATGTTATTTCTTTAATAAATTAGAGGAAGATCTTTTGCCATAAATAGTTGCCCCCTCTCTCTCTCTCTCTCTCTCTCTTCTCTCACTGGAGACCCCATGAAAATCATTGATGCTGACCTCTATGTCAGATACTTAGCAGGTCAAACCCCAGGATATTCCTTATAGTTACCTCACCTGTTGTTACTTTCCAATCAGAGCTTAGTGACTTAGTGGGCTTTCGAAACCAAAGAAAAAATAAAACTTCAAGACAACAGGCAAGGGTCAAGCCGCTGGAGGGATTCAAACTGCTTAACTCTTCTCTGTCCATGCTCCCCGGACACTTGCCATGGCTGTGTTTTATTTTAACTTCTCCCTAAGTTAAAAGCCTTGCTTTTGTATTGATGAGTTTCCACATGACATATGCATAGCTAGTAGTACATACCTAGTATGAGACTGTTAGAAAGAGCAGATCAATATGAAGGGTAGAATCTAATCATAATTATATTTACATAGTGTTTTAAGGTTTACAAAGTGCTTCACATTCGACATCTCATTTGACCTTTTCAACAGCACTATAAATGCTAGACAGAGATCATTATCTCCACCTTACAGATGAGGAAACTGAGTTTGAGAGAGCTTAGGTGGCTTGCATAGCTATAATTGCCTACCTAGTAAGTGTCTGAAGCATACTTCTAACCTAGATGTTCCTGGCTCAAAGTTCACTATGCAATGGCCTACTTTTAAAATCCTGCCCTGTTCCCCACCCCGTCCCTGCTCATCTTTTCAGGAAATTATCTCAAATTATTTGCTCCCTTGTTCTTTGCAAACTGATGAAATTATACTATACTCTGTTGCTAAGGAAACTAAGGCAAAAAGTCACCATGTGCCTGAACAAGGAGTTAGTGAAAATGATGAGGTGACATAGCATAATGAATAGGGAGGGACAACCGGAGAATCAGGAAAACTTGGATTCAGGTCCAGCTTCAGTCACATACTAGCTTGTTATCCTGGTCAAGTTATCCAGTCTCTCAGTGCTCTAGGAAACTGTCAGTTACATAAGAGTTGCTGATCTGCTTTGGTGGAGGGAGTTTCCATACCAGGAGTTCTTACATTGATGAAAACACAAACTGTCAACACTAAAAGAAAAAAAAATTAAGGGATGATGCTTGAGTCTTTGACTTATTCATCTACCTATTCATTCAACAAATATTTATTACACAGTGTGTATCAGGGAGGGGAAGGGCAAGAAAAAAAACATTTATGCTACTACTACTTACTGATAGCTAACATTTTTATAGCATCTACTGTATGGCAGGCATTGTGTTAAATATTTTACAAATATTACCTTACTTGATCCTCACAGCAACCCTGGGAGGTAGGAGTTATTATTATCCCCCATTTTACAGATGAGGAAACTGAGGCAAATGGGGTTAAGTGACTTGTCCAGGGTCACACAGAAAGTAATTGTCTGAGGCCAGATGTGAACTCAGGTCTTCTTGATTCTAGGCCCAGTACTCTATCCATGGTGCCACTTAGCTGCCTCAAGGCAGGCAAAATTTTAAAATTGAAACATACCCTGTTCTCAAGAAGTATATATTTGCTGTGTGACCCTGGGCAAGTCACTTAACCCCAATTGCTCAAAAAAAAAAAAGCACATATTCTACTTGGAGGAAAATAATATGTACCTAGCTGAGCACATTTGCTTCTTGTTGCCCATCTTCCTGCCCATCTTTGAGACATGTTGGCCACATTTATTAACACTGACTGAGCACCTGCTCTATACAGGATAAATATGCAAGAAATAAAGGGGCTGCTTCTCTATCCTCAGAAAACTTGAGTCCTCTCTGGGGAAACATAATACCATAGGCTGCTTGTTGGCATTTCTACCCAAGATAGATGAAGGAAGTAGAGAGAAGAGGAAGAGAAAGGATATGTAAGCCAAATAAGGTTTCTTTTGGTTTAACATTCTCTTCTAAGATGGCAGAGTAAAGGCAGGGACTTGCCTGAACTCTTCCAGATTTCCCTCCAAATAATGTTAAAATAATGCCTCAAAACAAATTTTGACATGATAGAACCAACAAAAGAATGGGGTGAAACAATTTTCTAGCTCAAGACAACTTAGGAGGCTAGCAGGAAATGTCTGTCTCGCTGGGGTAAGAGTGGAGTACAGTCTAGCTAAGTCCATGCCAGGGCAGGCCAAACCCTGGCAAGCCAGCAGAAGGCCTTGGGGACAACTGAATTGGCTCTAGTGGCTTCCAGAGCTCTCAGACACACAGACAATAAGGGGGTCAGACAACTGGTCAGAAGGAAATTACAGGAGACCTTTGCTGGCACTAAAAGTAGGATTGGGTTGCATTGCCCATACATACTTCTGGGTCACAGTCTCAATGTAAGGAGGAGCACTAGTAGGAGCAGGGATCCTGGTCACAGTTCCAGGGTAGAAATAGCAGCTCTCTTTGTGGTGGCAAAGAACTTGAAATTGCAGGGATGCTCAACAATTGGGGAATGGCTGAACAAGTCATGGTGTATGATTGTGATGGATACTACTATGTTAGAAGAAATAATGAGCTTGAGCTTAGAAAACACATGAGAAGATGTGTATGAAATAATGAAGAACAAAATGAGCAGAACCAAGAGTACATTGTATACAGTAGTAGCAATATTTAAGAACAGCTTTGAGTGAATATTATTTTGACTATTACACCCAAATTAACTATAAGGACATATGAAGAAAAATACTATCTGCATCCAGAGAAAGAACGGATAAATAGAAATATACATAGAATAAACACACACACACACACACACACACACACACATATATATATATTATAAATCTATATGTATAATATATCACACCTATTTTTATCTAATTGCTGCCATTTCCAGACAATAAGGGGGTCATTGCCATTTCCAGGGTGGGGGGATGAGGAAGAAAAAAAATGAAAAAAAAAAGAAATTTACATGATAATTCTGTTGTAGATTTGATAGGAATAGCAAGTTGTACATAGTAGATTTGCAGTTTCATGTGCAATCATCTTTTTTTATTGTACTATATTATGGAAGTGCTTATTTTATTCCATAAATTAAAAAATATATTAAAAAAAAGAGTCCTTGTGGTTGTTCACAGACCAGAGCACAGGCCAAGAGAGCAGTGACCACACCTCTCCTTAGATCATACCACCTTGGAAAAAGTCAAAAGTTAGAGACCCTCCCCCCAGAATTAGCTCTGAAAACACCATCAAAAATAACTTGAAGCTTGGAACAGTGCCCCCACCATTCCAGAAGCAGAGCCCAACTTTAACATAAAGTTCAGTCAAGAAATAAGATGGAGAAATGAGGATACAACAGCAAAAAGAACATGACCACAAAATGTTACTAAGTTGACAAGGAAGATCAAAATATAAGCTCAGAAGACAACAGTGTCAAAATAGCTATATGCAAAGCCTCAAATAAAAATGTGAATGAGTCACAGGCCCCAAAAAAAGAATTCTTAGAAGAAATCAAAAGAGATTTAAAAAATCAAATAAGAGAAATAGAGGAAAAAGTGGGAAAAGAAATGATACTGATGCCAGAAAATCATAAAAAAGAGTCAATAGCTTGGTAAAGGGGGCACAAAAAATACTGAAGAAAATAACACCTTAAAAAAGCCCAATGGTAAGACAGGCACAAAAATCCACTAAAGAGAACATCTCCTTAAAAAGCAGAATTGGCTAAATGGAAAAATAGGTACAAAAATTCACTGAAAAGAAAGAACTTAAAAAGTAGAATTGGCTAAATGGAAAAAAGGCATAAAGCTCACTGAAGAAAATAATTCCTTAATAATTAGGATTGGACAAGTGGAAGCTAATGCCTCCATGAGACATTAAGAAACAATAAAACAAATTCAAAAGGATGAAAAAAGAAGAAAATGTGAAATATTTCATCAGGAAAATAACTGGCCTAGAAAATAGATCAAGGAGAGTTAATTAAGAATTATTAGACTACCTGAAAGTCATGATCAAAAAAATATGCTAGACATCATATTTCAAAAAATAATTAAGGAAAACTGCCTTCATACACTAGAATCAGAGGCTAAAATAGAAATTGAAGGAATCCACCACTCATCTCCTGGAAGAGAGCCCAAAATGAAAACTCCCAGGAATATTATAGCCAAATTCCAGAGCTCCCAGGTCAAGGAGAAATTATTGCAAGTAGCCTTAAAGAAACTATTCAAATATTGTGGAGCCACAGGTCAGGATAACACAGGATTTAGCAGCTTCTACATTAAAGGATTAGAAGCCTTGGAATATGATATTCCAGGGGGCAAAGGAACTAGGATTACAACCAAAAATCATTTATCCAGGAAAACTGAGTATAATCTTTCAAGGAAAAATATATATATACCAAATGGTATAGTATCCAACTTACATTAAATTAAAAAGGTTTTGCACAAACAAAACCAATAGAGTTAAAATTAGAAGGAAAGCAGAGAATGAGGAAAACATTTTAAAGCTATTTTCTCTGATAAAGTTCTCATTTTTCAAATATATAGAGAACTAAGGTAAACTTATAAGACTACAAGGTATTCCCCAATTGATAAATGATGAAGGGATACAAATGGCAGTTTTCGGAGAAAGAAATCAAAGTTATCTATAGTCATGAAAAATGCTCTAAATCACTATTGACTAAAGAAATATAAATTAAAACAAATCTGAGGTACCACTGTAACCATTAAAATAAGTTAAACTGAGGCACAAAGTTCCAAGTATGGTCAATTTATTAGTTAAGCATGAATTTGCCAATAAATTGGATCTCAGCTTCCGCAGTAAGATATGACCCTGAATGAGGAGGACGATTTTCTTTTACAGCTTTTTGAGATTACAGAACAAAGAAGAGAACAGGGTAGGTGACATGGGATTGAGGAAAACATGATTGGGTACATAGCTGAGGCACAGAGAACAATAAGATTGGTTAGAAGTTTGGTAATGAGGGGCTAGCAATCAATCTCCCCTTTCACCCTTTGACTAAGAAGTGTTCATTGTTTGAGTCCACCTTAGTGGCCCAGACTTCTTTAGATAGTAAGCTATACATCCTTGCATGAAACCATAGTAGAATAAAGATATTAGACCTGACTCCCTTATGAAAAGTCACATCCTGCAAGGTTAGCAGAATTCCTTGAGGCAAGAATAGAACAGTGACTATCAAGAGAACAGGATTTCTAACCTTAACCCATTTCAAGCCAGTTGAATCTCTTCACAAAATTCAGAGACAAAGAACCATCACTTAGGCAGTTACAGGACAAAATCAATTAATTATAAATAGAATCAATAAAAAATGTTGCAGAACCAATCTTGATCATTTCATCATCTCATAACCTATCAGATTGGCTCACATGATGCAAAAGGAAAATGACAAATGATGGAGGGGATATGGGAAAATTGGGACACTAATGCATTGTTGGTGGAGTTGTGAACTGTTCTAACCATTCTGGAGAGCAATATGGAACTGTGCCCAAAGGTCTATAAAACTGTGCATACTCTTTGACCTAGCAATACCACTACTAAGTCACTACCCCAAAGAAATTTTTTTTTAAAAAGGAAAGGACCTATGTATACAAAAAATATCTGTAGCAACTCTTTTTGTGGTGGCAAAAAGTTAAAAACTGAGGGAATGCCCATCAGTCGGGGAATGGCTGAAAAAATTGTGGCATATAATTATGTTGGAATACTATTGAGCTATAAGAAATGATGAGGAGGATGCTTTCAGAAAAACCTGGAAAGACTTAAATGAACTGATGAAAAGCAAAGTGAGAAGAACCAGGAGAACATTGTATAACAGCAATATTGTATGATTATTAACTGTGAATGATTTAGCTATTTTCCGCAATACAATAATCTAAGACAATTCCAAAGGACTTATGTTGAAAAAAATGCTGTCCACCTCCAGAGAAAGAACTAATGGAGTCTGAATGCAGATGAAACCATACTTTAAAAAAAATCTTTATTTTTCTTTTTTTCTTTTGGCCTGTGTTTTCTTTCATAATATGAGTAATATGGAAATATATTTTACATGACTGTACATATAACCTATATCAAATTGATTGACTTCTAAATGAGAGGGGAGAGCAAGAAAGAAGAGAATTTGGAACTGAATTAAAAAAAACACATTTTTTAAAAAAAGTTGTTTCTACATGTAATTCAAAAAAATATTAAAAAAATTATTTTCTACCACCCCTCCACTCCCCCTGCTCTTGAATAGAGTAGGAGGAAGAAGTTATTTGCTGTAATGAAGGTCAGAAATGGTAGGTAGACTTCATATATTCAGTTTTCTGATGGAAGAATTAGGTGCTCTAGCTGTATGTATTCCCATAAATATTTGGGAATATCTTGACTCTCCCCCCCCACCCCCATAACACTCCCAAACCTGGGTTAGTAAATGGAAGGACATCTTTCCCCTACCAAGACACTCAGGGCATCATGGTTCCAACCATGTTTCAAAGATAATGGAATTCTCTGCAATCCAGTGCATTGACACGATTGCACAGTGGCTAGAGCTATGCTGGATTTTGAAGTGAAGAGACCTGAGTTCAAATTCTGGCTCCATTCCTTGCTACTTATGTCACCTTGGGCCAGTCACTTCATCTCTGATTTCCTCATTTGCAAAATGAGGGGTGGAATAGATGGAACTCTAAGGTCTATAGTTGTTACTTGAAGAATAGCTCATATTCATATAACACTTTAATACGCACGAAGAACTTTTCTCACAAGTGATCCAAGAATGTTGATCTCCTCCCCCATGATGCAAATGAAGACATTAAAGCTCAGAGAGATTAATCTATTTGCCCAGGACCACACAGCTAGTAAGTGTCGGAGCTGGGATTTGAGCCCAGGACTTTTAACTTTGATTCCAGCAAGCTTTCCATCAGTCTAGCCTGCCTCTTTAACGGAAAGAGGCAGCTTCTTTAAACACATATACACAAACACATACACTTTCTGCTTTTCACCTAAGGCAAAGCAGACTTTTTTTTTCCATTTTGTCATCTCTTTACTCCTCTTCTGTGGAGTGTGCTGTATGCTAAAGTTTGGGAATGTGGGTGTAGGGGACAAAGGTAGGGAAAGGATGGGAGGTTGGGTCACCTCAGAATATTAGGGACTCAGTTTCATTATCTTTCATTTTTGCATTTGTATTCCCAGGGCCTACTCTAGTGCCTGGCAAATAGTAGGCACCTAATAATTGCTTGTTGATTGATTCATGTCCAGCTGGAGATTCAGCTGGGCCACGTCTTTAAGAAAATAAAAATACCAAAGTGTGAAGGGGGCAGGAGAATGACTCAAGTCACTGTTGAAAAATGTAGGTGGCAGAGAGTAAGGCTGGAAGGCGTCTGTCTCTCTGGCTATGAGCCTTTGTATTCAATACAAACACTGCTTTAAAGTGAAAGAATAATAATAATAACAGCTGGCATTTATATAGCACTTTAACATTTACAAAGCCCTTTGCCTACCTGTCTCAGTGGATACTTCCAAGTGAGTGTGAAATAAGGACAGAGTAGACTCGGAGGGACCTGGCATTAGAGAATCATTGATTTAGAGTGGGAAGGAACATAAGAGTCCATCTATCCCAACACCCTCATTTTATAGATAAGAAAACCGAGGCCTATGGAGCCCAAGCAACTTGGTCAAAGTCATACGAGTAGTAAGTGTCAGAGTCTGGATTCAAAATGGGTCCCTCTAATTCCAAATCCAATTCGTCTTCTCTATGCAATGTCCAATCCCTTAATTTCTCCAATCTTCAGTTTCCTCCTCCGAAAAATGAGAGCTGTAGTTTAGATGACCTCTGAAGTTCCTTCCAACTCTAACTAATATGAACCAAGATATTCTGGGTAGAGGGCTGAACCCGGAGTCAGGAAGTACCTGAGTTCAAATTCCACTTCTGATATTTATTTATTAGTTTTGTGACTATGTAAAAGTCATCTGACCTTTCTGACCTTCCATCAGTTTCCTGATCTAGAAAATTAAGAGAGTTACACCTAAAAAGCCATGGAAATTAAAGCTCTTAATGAGTTCAGCTGTCCTCCTATGTAAGAGACATGTGCTGGTCCAAAGGTCTTGTTTCCAAAATATAGAAGGAACTGATTCAAATTTATAAGAATAAGAGCCATTCCCCAATTAATAATTTGTTGTCATTCAAATGTTTTTCAGTCATGTCTGACACTTCATTACCCCATTTGGGGTTTTCTTGGCAGAGATACTAGAGAGGTTTGCCATTTCCTTCTCCAGTTCATTTTATAGATGAAGAAACTGAGGCAAACAGGGTTAAGTGACTTGCCCAGGGTCACATAGCTAGTAAGTGTCTAAGGTCAAATTTGAACTCAGAAAGAGAAGTCTTCCTGATTCTGGTCCTGACACTCTATCCCTCTGTGCCACCTAGCTGCCCCAATTAATAATTTATATAGTGCTTAAAATTTTGCGATATGCTTTACAAATATTATTTCAATTTACCCTCATACCAACCCTGGAGGTAAGTGTTATTATTATTCCCATTTTACAGATGAGGAAACAGAGGCAGGCACAGGTTGGATGACTTGCCTACGGTCACATAGCTAGTCAGCATCCAAGGCCTCAGTTCTTCCTAACTCCAGGCCCAGAGCTCTGTCAACTGCACCACCTAGCTGCCAATTGAAAAAAAAAATGATCAAATGATATGAATGGGCACAGAAGAAATGAGCATTTGCTGGACTGTGTGGCTAGGATAGTTCAGTATAGGTTGAGCACAAGGCTATTGTGAGGGTCAAATGAAACAGTGTATGTAAAGTGCTTTGCCAACGTAAAAGTACTATAGAAAGGTCAGTTATTACTGCAGTTGCAAGTATTATCAGCATCCCTATTTTACAGATGGAAAAAGAAGAATATTCTGGGACTGCTAAAGGAAGGTTACTTCAAAGGATCACCAATTGAGAGCTGGAAGGAAACCTATTGGTTATTTAGTCCAATTATTTATTTATTTATTAGTTATCTGTATGGTTGTTATTGTAATTATAATTTTAAATTATATTATTATATAAATATTTATTAGTTATTTGGACCTCATTTTATAGATGAAGAAACAGAAGCCTAATTTGCAAAGGTCATGTTGAGAGTTAATTGTTGAGGTCGGAAGGGAGCCCATTCCAAATCACATTCTCCTTCCTTCATCCTGCTCTGGTTTGGACTTCCCAACCACTGCAAAGCAGATTCCTATTTTTTATTGTTCCTCCCTACTAGGCACTATCCTAATGTCTTCCCCTATGGCCTTGGGCAGCCTCTCTGTGCTTGAACTTGTGTGTGTGTGTGCTTATGTGTAGGCAGACCTGGCAATTATAATCTGTCTGCTAAATGGGATTTGATAATAATAATCTTGCTTGCCACCCACCTAACTCACCAGGGTTTGGGGAAGATGAATGAGTTGATGTCTGCAAAGGGTGTCAGAGATTGGAAGGCGCGATTGGAACACCCGGTATTATTTTATTAACTAGAGGGGTGGGTGGTGGGTATGCAGGGCTGCATTTGGGATGTTTCTGCTGGGTGCTCACATAGCCATTTGGGTGGCAGGCCTGATTCTTCGCTATGCTGTCAGCTAGCCCATGGGGTTAGTCATCTGTATTTAGTAATTCAGTTCAGGGTTTCTTGGCATTAAGAATGAGAAAAAGAACAACTGGAAAACTCTTTAGCTGGGAACACATGCATTATCACCAATGTTTTAGCATTGCTTTTTTCTTTTCTCCCCCCTTTCCTAAAAGTTACTTTAGAGATTAGGAGTGAGGACTTCAGCTCATATTCAGTCCAGCTGTCCTCCTGTGTAAAGGACACATATTGCTGGGCTATGTGGATGGGGCAACATAGTGTAAGCCAAAGTTTTATAGAGAAATATGAATTATCAGGGTAGAATCCATCAATCCTGTGTCCATACTCTCTCTGATGACCTTAATGTATTTGTTATTGTTTCAGTCGTATCTGACTCTTCGTGACCCCATTTGGGGTTTTCTTGGCAGAGATACTTGAAGTGGTTGGCCAGTTCCTTCTCCAGCTCATTTTACAGATGGGGAAACTGAGGCAAACAGGGTTAAGTGACATATCCAGGATCACATCACTAATAAGTATCTGAGGCTTTGAACTCAGGAAGAAGAGTTTTCCTGGTTCCCAGCCATGTGCTCTATCCACTGTGCCACCTAGTTACCCCAATTAATTTATTTACTCAGGTAAAATGGCAGTGGATTGAGTGCCAGGCTAGGAGTCAGGAGAAGACGTAGATTCAAATTCTTCCAACATTCAATTTAATTCAGAAACATTTATTAGGAGCCTTAGCTCTATCGGATAGTGTACTAGGCTCTGGTAGTACAAAGACGAAAATGAAAAAAAAAAAAAAAACAAAAACAGCCCTTAGCTAGATGGCTCAATGGATACAGCACCCAGCCTGGAGTCAGGAAGACGTGAGTTCAAATCTAGCCTCAGACAATTACTAGCTAGGTCACCCTGGGCAAGTCACTTAACATTATGTCTGCCTGCCTCACAAAGAGCCTTAGATTTGGTGTCAGAGGACCTGGGTTCAACTTACCTCACATACTTATTCCATGTGTTACCTTGAGGCAAGATATCTTACTTCTTTGAATCTCACTTGTACAATGAGAGGAATTAGACTAGATGAAGTTTAAGATAATTTCAGGCTCTAAATCTATAACCCTATGATCTTATGGCCTGGGTTCAAATATGGCCTCTGACACTTAATTAGCCATTCCACCGTGGAGAAGTTACTTCCTTTCTATATGTCACAAATCACTCTCGAGCACTTAACGACTAAGTCAGAGAAACCATATTTAATTCCTATCCCTGGTACTTACTACCTTCAATAAGTCACTTAACTTGCCAAGGCTTCAGTGTTCTTAGCTCTAAAATAAGGATGGCCTCTGTGGTACTTTCTGACCTTAAATTCAGGATCCTGTAGTCCTATGAAAAAAATAGATGGGTTGCAACCTAGATTAGAGGACAGAGTCTCCATCCTAGGATCTCTCTACTCTGATGAAATCATAGATTCTTTTTAGCTATGCCCAGTTAACACTAGGGATCCAGTTCATAAGACAAGAATTTGAGTAGTAAGGAGGTATTGTTAAAAGATCACTGGACTTTGAGGCAGAAGAACTGGGTTTCAATCTCTTGGCCCTGACACTTACTAACTGTTTAACTTGTGGCAAGCCACTTAAACTCTGGAGACTCAGTTTCAACATCTGTAAGATAACAATAGAAATTCGGGGAATGACCTACCTTCCAGGGGTGCCATGAAGCTCAAAGGAGAAAATGTGCATTAGCACTTGGTAATCAAAAAGGTGGTGCAGTGGAACGTTAGTTCAAATCCACCCTCAGGCACTTACTTTCTTGTGTGATCCTGGACAAGTCATTTAACCCTGTTTGCCTCAGTTTCCTCATCTATAAAATCAGCTGGAAAAGGAAACGACAAACCATTCCAGTATCTTTGTCAAGAAAATCCTAAATGGGGTCACGAAGAGTTGGACACTACTGAAAAATGACTCTGTTAGCTCTCACGTACTCTACAATTCGCAATTCAGTGACTGGTTTCCTTGTTGTTCCTCAAATACCCTGTCTCCCAACTCTGTGCATTTTTGCTGGCTGTCCACCATGCCTGGACTTCTCTCTCTCTCCTCATCACCAACTCCTGGCTTAGCTGGATCTCTTCAAATATCAGCTAAAGCCCCACCTTCTCCAAGAAGCTTTTTGCCTCCTTAAGAAATTCCCTTTAGTTGTAGTGCTGTCCTGCTAAATTAAATTCAATTTATACTACATATCTTTTTTGTACCTAGATGTTTGCCTGCTGTCTCTCCCATTAGATTGTAAGCTCCTTGAGAACAGGGACTACTTTTGGTTTGTTTTGTTTTGATCTTTATCTGTATCCCCAGTACCTGGTATAGTCCTTGACACATAGTAGGTGCTTAATAGAAGCTCATTGACTCTTTGACCCATTTCATACTGTCTCTCTCCATCTTTGTGAGCCACATTGCACACTTTTAATGAATATGATCTTACTGTGTGGTGCTAACTAGCCCAGGAGGAATTGAAGCCATGACCTTTTCTTCACAATCCCCATGTTCTCTTCTCATTAGCACCATGAGGAGCTTGTTCTAATCTTCTTACATAGCAAGAAAGTGGACCTTAGTGACTGAGACATGCTTCAGGGTGGACACCTCCAAATTTGTGTTGTAGTTTTATTCCTCATGCTATTGTCCAGTGGGGGTCTCCCCCTAGATCAGAGCCTTTCTCTTTGATAATGTGGTGTGTGCTTGAAGGTATAAATTAGCTACCATGGTAACTATAAATTATCATCTTTCTTTGACTTTCTTAACAATGTAAAGAAGATGCAGTCAGCTTCCCCTACAATTAATCCTCCCTAGAGAGGTGTCTAAGCACTATGATCTATTACTAAATTTAGAACTTGAAAAGCAAAGGTGGGGTCACTTTAACCAGAAGTGACTGTAGTCAAAAGAAAATAGACTTAGAGATGGAATGGATTTCAGAGGCTTTCTAGTTCTACTATTTTACAGATGGGAAAACTGAGGCCCAAGGAGGTTAAGTGATTTGCCCAATGTCACATAGCTATAGTGTCAGAAGTTCTGAAAGATATGCTTTTTCCATTCTACCATGCTGTCTCAAATCTTGGCCACTTATAACTCTGGACAAGTCACTTAACATTCCTATGACTCAGTTTCCACAAATGGAAAATGAAGAGGTTGTATTAGATGGCCTCTGAGTTTCCTTCTAGCTCTAGAACTCTGCCTAGGCTGTACATCCTGTATTTGTTCAGTCCCTGTGGCACAGTAGAGACACCCCTCCATCTGGAGTCGATTGCCTGGGTTTAGACTCCGGCTCTGCTACTTTCTTATTCTGTGGCCTTAGGCCAGTCACTTAATCTCAGTTTGGGCTTCAGTTTGTTTTTTCATCTATAAAATGAGTGGGTTGGATAAGATCAATCAATCAATCAATCAATCCTATTAACAAAGGGCTAAGTGCTAGAGTAGATAATCTCTAGACTCCAATCCATCTCTAAATCCTATGACCATAGCATCTTCCATATAGCCACAGGAAAGGCTTCCATTCTCAAGTTGTTCCTAATCCTTGAGGTAGGAGCTTTTCTAACTTATTTTTTTCCTGAACCCAGGCTAATGGACACACATTCAGAGATAGGGCACAAATAGTATGGGTTGACACCGTTCTCAAAGTGAGAATAAATAAACTATTTACATTTATTCACTTGTTAAATTTAATCTCGTTTCCCCAACATATTAATAGAGCTGTATTTTTTATAGATCTTTTTCACATCTGCTCTATCATTCTATCCTGTAAACCACCCTAAGCAAAGCAGTTCTTATTGCATCCCTTCTACAGATGAAGAAACTGATGCTTTAAGACTTAGAATGAGTAAGTGACTTGTTCAAGGTGACACAGTACCTTAGTACCAGAGGCAGGATAAGAAACCAAGTGCTTTGACTCATGGTAATATTTTTCCCATTCCCCTCTTTCAGGGAGATTCACTTTGCATCATCTGTGGAGCTAACCAACAGGGAGAAAGGAAAATAAGCACTTCATTTTCCTTAACTTCCATTTCCCTCATCCCCTTTCTTTCATGGGATCTTCTTTTTTACTCTAGAGGGCATGGAAATGTATGCTATGCTAAGATGTATGGCATGCTAAGGTGACTATGGGTCATCTGCTCAACCCTTCAACCTTCACCTGATGCACCATTGCCATTCTCTCATCTGCCAGTCATCCTCCCACTGTCTTTCCTTCCTCTCCACCATTTTCTATTCACATGTACATACCCTTGCACATGACCACCCAATCTCCCTCAGCACTATTCTTGGAGCATATTTCTAAGCTTTGACTTTTCTCCTGACAACCCCACTACAGGACTCACTTTACTATCTAGGTGTTGATTGTTTTTTTTTTTTTTACCCTTTTCTGAGGTTGGGTCTCTCTATCTCGCCCAAGTTAGAAGTGCAGTGGCCATTAATGGGTCTGATCCCACAACCGATCAGCACAAAATCTTTAACCTGCTCCATTTTTCTAACCTGGGCCGGTTCACTCCTCCTTAGGTAGGTAGTGGCCTACCACCCCTACCTAGTTGCCTTCCACCCCTGGGGACACACCATACTAGTTCCAGACTTAGTGCTGACACCCAAGTGGCATTAGCTCCATGAAAGCTCAGAAATCCTGAGTTCAAGAGATCTATGAGTCTCAGACTCCTCAACAGCTGGTGTTATAGGCGTGTACCACCCTCCTCTCTAATTTAAAAGATAAAGTCAGGATATCATTTATTCTACTCCCCCTAAGAAACAACAAGGTGCATTGATAACACAAAGAAAGATATACTTGTTAAGAATCATTATCAGAAGGCTGCCTTTGTTTAGAATGAGCAGGAGAACAAGCATCTTGTACTAAAGATTCCATTAGTGAGACAGGGAGTGATGGGGGAAGGGGGAAGATGTGCAGTCACCTTCTAAAGAGAATGAACTATTTTGTTTTGAAAACACTGCTTCTGGGTATAGACTGCAGACCAATATCCTTCGCTTGCAATTTGTTTTTAGCAAAATACCAGCATTTAATTATTGGCTGGGTATACAACCACATTTGACCGTTAAGTGTGGTATGACTAGCCCCAGAGGGAAGAGTAATTTATAACAGTAATCATGTATTTTCTCTAAAAAAAATGTAATACTTGTAAGATGATAGGAGTGGCTTGGTTACATTCATCAAACTACAGAAAAATCTCCCTGGGGTGAATAAAGTCAGCCACTGTCTGGCTCCTAGTATTCTGAGAATTAGTATTAGGGTATGTGTGCTGTCAAAATACAGCAAGGCCCCAGCAATGGTGATGTGGGAAGAGCACTGGATTTGGACTAAGATTTAGAGACCTGGATTTAAATTCTGGCTCTGATGCTTTACTTGAATGACCCTGGGCAAATCCTTTGTCTCCTTTTGGACCTCAGTTTTCCCACCTTTTAAATGATGATCCCTAAGGTCCCTGCCAGATGAAGATCCTATGGTCTTATTTTAAAAAAACTAGGAGAAGGCCAATTGGATTCAGTGAAAAGCCTTAATTATTTTGAGTGTTTTTAGAAAGAAATGTTATTCAAATCTATCTATATTTCTTCCTTCCTTCCTTCTTTTCTCCCTCCCTCCCTCTCTTCCTCCTTCCCTCTCTTCCTCCTTCCTTTCTCTTTCTTTTCTCTTTCTTTTTTCTTTCTTTCTTTCTTTCTTTCTTTCTTTCTTTCTTTCTTTCTTT
>NW_020954575.1:8762743-8806203 GCF_900497805.2 Vombatus ursinus | reverse complement strand
TTCTTTCTTTCTTTCTTTCTTTCTTTCTTTCTTTCTTTCTTTCTTTCCTTTATCTCTTTCTTAAGTACCTCTACCACAGAGAATGTATCTTCTTAGTTCTACTAAAAGGATGCAATATATGAACAGATAAATAACTACAATATCACTCGAGGAAGGAAATAGCATTGTACTTCTGGGGAGATCAAAGTGGAGAGGTGGGGAAATGTAAACCACCCTACTTGATCTTTTTTGTTATAAGACCAGAGGTTCCAATTCAATTTAGAGAGCAAAAGTACCTCACATTTTGGATCTTGGAGGAGGTAGGGGCATGTCCAAATGCCTTCTAGCAAGCACTGGGAGAGAGGAGATAGTGTACCTCTAAGGGAAAGCATTGAAGGCTTCAAGGTACAGCGGAAAGAGTTCTAGCTCTGGAGTTAGAAGATTGTGTTCTAATTCTGCCTCTGAGGGTGGCTACTTGTATGGCCCTGGGCAAGTCACTTAACTTTCTAGAAACTTCCTTTCTGTATATATAAGAAGAGGAGCTTGGCCTAGATGGCCTCTGAGGTCTTTTCTAACCCTACAGGAGAGATCTGAGAAGGAATCTCCCATGCTTCTTGGCAAAGGTGGGGCACAGTGAGTCTAGAACAGTACATAGAACATCAGCCTTTTATGATTATGTTGGTTAGCTGTTTTGCTAACCCATCTTCCCCCTCTTTTTTTTATAAGAGATAACTGGAGGAAGAAGGATGAAAAAATATATCAAGAGATATAGGTAATATCAACAAGGTATCAATAAAATTTGTTCTAATTTTTTAAAGGAAAGCAGAATTCCTGTTTCATACTAGGGTTTGGAAGTTGTTCAGATGTTATCTTCTAAGTCTTTACAACTAATACAATTACTTTCAATTATTTTATTGGCATCACATTCTCATACTTCATCTACTATCAGATGGCCTTGTCTTGGGCAGTGTCTACTTCAGTGTCAGGTACTATACTAAGAACTTTATAAATACTATCTCATTACAACCTCACAACAGCTCTGGAAAGTAGGAGCTATTATTATTATAATCTCCAGTTTTCACTTGAAGAAACTGAGGCAGACAGAGGTTAAATGACTTGCCAAGGTTCACAGAGTTACTAAGTGTTCAAGGTAAGATTTGAACTCGGATCTTCCTGACTCCAGGTCCAGGGTTCTCTTTACTGTACCACCTAGCTGCCTGAGGAAGGGTGGGTTATTATTGAGTGCTTTTAGGCAGGTGTTGATGCTGACCTTTCCCCCTTCCCCCCACCCTGCCCCTGCAGCAGTTGTAGGAAAGCAAGGATCAGGTTAAGCAACTTCTCCCAGGCTCTGAATTTGAAAACTCTTGCGTCCAACCCATTCCTTCCCCCTCCAGCTCTGAGGATGTTCAGGCCAAGGCTCTATTTCCAATTGAAAAAGTTTCAATCCATTTGTCTGAACTTCTAAGATTTAGGATCAATCTGATGAAGATAAGACAAAAATTCTTGTTTGTATGGGGGCAGTGACATACAGGATGGAAATATTATTGTTTACAGAAACCTTTGAAGTATGCGTGCTCTGCATCTTCTCTGTCCTTTTCTTTCTTTCTTTCTTTCTTTCTTTCTTTCTTTCTTTCTTTCTTTCTCTTTCTCTCATTATTTCAATAAGGGTTGAGATGAAGCATGAGCATTTGCTCAGAGAACCTAGCAGGTTAAGATGACAAGGAGAGGAGAGGTAGAAATCTGATGATGCCAAAACCACGATTTCTCTGGCCAAATGAAGTATTCTATTTCTACAAGTCTAATAAGGCAGGATTGTGGTCTCAGGCCTTTTCTTTCCAAAACTATAGGTTCCCAAAATTTTACTTTTGAATAGTGGTGAGTCTTCTTTCCATGGTCTAGTGGAAATAGCATCAGATTTGCCGAGAACCTGGTTTTGATTCTCAGAGCTATTACTTACTACACCTGGATGATATTGGGCAACTTTTGTTACCTCTCTGGGTCTCAGTTTTCTCCTCTGAAAAGAAGGAGTGGTGGAGTAAATGATCTAATCTAATGGTTAGCAAAATAGCTAACCAACATAATCATAAAAGGCTGACATTCTATGTAATGTTCTAGACTCATCATGCCCCACTTCTGCCGAGAAACATGGTAGATTGCTTTTCAGATCTCTCTTACTGAGAAAGTAAATTGAGTTAGCTTGTGAAAAGCTTTAAATGTTCAACAAATAAACAGTTATTAAGAGCCTGGATTTGAACTCAAGTCTTCCTGACTCTAGGCCCAGTGCTCTATCCACTGCTCACCTACCCGTAAGACAGATACTATATGCATTCTTCTGCCCATTATAAAGATGAAGAAATTGATTCCCAGAGAAGTGCAGTTATTTACTTCTGTTCACAGAAATAATAAGTGTAGTTGCAGGATTTGAATACGGGTCTCTCTAAGTCCAAATCCTCAACAAAATGGGATAATTTTGACCAAATACGAACCAATTCATTCGTTGAATATGCACACACTGTTTGCCTGTCCTTGATTATTTAATTAGATTCAACAAACATTTGTTAAGCATTGTGCTATATGCTGGGGAAGCAAAGTTGCCCTTGCCTTCATGGTGATTATATTCTAGAAGACAGAAAACTCTCTGCTACCTGCAAGATGGCAGGTAGAAAGGAAGAGATTTGATGAACAAGACTTCCTGACAAGCAACAGTGCCTAAGCTGGGCCTCTTTCACCAAACCCCAGAAGTGAATGATAGACCTGAAATCCAATGATCTCAAAGTAGTGATATTGAGGAATGATGTTTGCTAAGCAGCTAACTATTCCCCACTGCCATGAGAAGCGGGTTCTGGAAAACCTCTGGCTAGGAAACAGATGGCCCAGGGAAGGAAGGTCAAAGATGATTCAAAACCAGAAACCAAGTTAGAACACTTGGGCAAGATAATAACTGACATTTATCCAATCTTTTAAAGTATACAAAATATTTTACATATGTTATCTTCACAGGGACTCTCCATAAGTATTATTACCTTCCTGCCTTCCATTTTTAGGGCTGCTTGGTTGTGCGGTAGATAGAGCACTGGACCAAGAATTAAGAAGTCTCTGGTTTCAGACACTTACTACCTGTGTGACCATGAGTAAATCACTTAACTTTCTTTGCCTCAATTTCCTAATCTGTAAAATTAACTGGAGAAGGAAATGGCAAACCACTCCAGTACTTTTGCCAAGAAAACCATAAACAGGGTCAAGAAGAATCGGACATGACAGAAATGACTGAACATTAACAATACCTTCTATTTTATGGATGAGGAAACAGACCTAAAGGGGTAAAGTGACTTGTCCAAGACTGTCACTTCCAGAGTCAATGGCAGGATTTAATCCCAGTCCTTTCAGACTCCAGGCCAAGCCCTTTTCCCCTTGCACTCTGACAGTTGGCACAAGGCACAAGAAATGCCAAATAGCTAAATGTTGTGTCTACACTGAGCTACACTGAGGTGTCATCTCTTTTCTGTGAGCTGGGGTAGAAGGGCTACTTTGAAGGCAGCTCCTTCCTCCAGCTGTCTCCAGAAGCAAGGAGGGAATGGGGAGAGACAGACGGCTGGAGCTTTCTGTCATCAGATTATTTATAGGCCTCTTCTGATGTGACAGCCTGTGCCACGTGCTCAGTGTCCCTACTGATGGGTTCCTGTACTTTGTATGGGAAGGAAAGAGGCCAAGGAGAAAGATTTTGAGCTAAAAAGAAAAAAGGGCCAGGGCTCTGAAGAAAGGAGTGTCTGAGATCTGCCTGAAGAGCACACTGATTTTGTTTTTGTGAAAACTTGATTTCATTGGTATAAAGACCTCCTCGCATGGAAACTCTCCCTACCAATGCAGATTAGCAACTCAACTGTTACTTATAGTCTTACATATTTGCCTGGGTCAAGGAAAAGTTAAATGATTTGCCCACAGCCATACAGACAGTATATTTCACAGGCAACACTTGAACCCTGCTCTTCCTAACTCTAGGGCCAGGCTTGGCTTCTAATTGCTGCTACATTACCATTTCAGAAACATCCACAGGGATTTCTCTAAACAGGGCTACCCTTTCATTTAAATCTCCTTGACTGAATCATCATCAAATTTCCTAAATCTAAGTGTAACCCCAGGGTCCTAGGCCCTCTTTTCTTTTCTCTTTCCTTTTCCCTCTCTCCCTCCCCCTTTCCTTCTCTCTTTCCCTCTCCTCTCCTCTCTCTCTGTCTCTCTGTCTTTGCCTCTGTCACACACACACACACACACACACACACACATACACACTTCATCAACTGTTATGTGTTTAATTACCATCCCTACACAGAACACTTCTAAATCTATATGTCTAGCCCTAGTATCTCTCCTGGATGCCAATTCTGCATTACAACCTTGTGGTTGTTGCTTAGTCATTTTTCAATCTTGTCCAACTCTTCATGACTCCTTTATGGAGTTTTCTTGGCAAAGATACTGTAGTGGTTTGCCATTTCCTTCTCCAGCTTGTTTTACAAATGAGGAAACTGAGGCAGACAGGATTAAGTGACCAGCCCAGGGTCACATAGCTAGTAAATGTCTGAGGCTAGATTTGAACTCGGGGTAATGAGTCTTCCTGACTTCAGGCCTGGCACACTACTCCCCCACCTACCTGCCCCTGCCCTGCATCACCATCTACCTATTGCATATTTTGAACTGGATGCTCTATAGGCATCTCAAGCACAACCTATCCAAATCAGAAGGGTAGTTACAAGATCTCCTTATAAGCAAATTCTGACAATAGAGAGCTAGACCTAAAAGTAAGAAGACTGGAGTTTGGCGCTGGCTTTAGACATCTAACTAACCATGAGAACTTGGACAACTCCATTTACTTGCCAGCCTTAATTTTTTTTTAATCTGTAAAATAATAGCCCCTGCCTCACAGGGTTGTTGTGGGGTTCAAAAGAGTCAATCTACATAAAACATTTTACAAACCTTAATAAAGTATAGAAATGTAAGCCTTTATTCCCCAAGTTTTAAGTATTTTTTGGAAAATGAGATGTCATAGGGGCAGCTAGGTGGTGCAGTGGATACAGCACCAGCCCTAGATTCAGGAGCACCTGAGTTCAAATCCGGCCTCAGACATGTAACACTTACTAGCTGTGTGACCCTGGGCAAGTCACTTAACCCTAGCCTAGCCAAAAAAAAAAGAAAAGAAAAGAAAATGAGATGTCATAGATTCCTGGATTTATATCTAGAAGTTTTTGTGGTCATCTAGTCTCCATTCGATAGAAGAGAAAGCTGAGACCTTGAAAAAAGTGGCTTGCCTAAGATTACATAGGTGCTTAATTACAGGTACTCCAGTTCAGTCCCACTGCCTTTTCCACCACCCCATAACACGAGCCGGGTACATTGCTCCTCCCCACCCTGTCACCCCTTACATTGTCAATGTGTTTTCTTCCTGATTCTTTTATACCAGGTTATTATTTAGGTGGCCTTTCTGTTCTTATCTTTTCCTGAATACCTCTTCAGATAATAGAAAAAAATACAGCATAATCAACCAAGTGGATTGAGTGCCCATTCTGTGCAGAGCAGAACACTGTACAATCAGTCCCCAGAAGATGAACAGGTTGTTTTCCAAAGGCTTATTTGTAAGTCGATTGGAAATTAGAAAGCAATTTCCCATAGAAAATGGTTAGGTTCCCAGACAAGGTCCAACTACCTATATAACCTATAATGTAGCCAGTGTGTAGTACTGCACAATGCACTATACAATGTTGCTATGAGAAAATGTATTTGGAGATGTGATGTGCAATGCAAGCTATGTTAACTTCTCTCACTTTTGCTTTGGCAATGGCATTGGGGATTTCTCTGGACCTCAAGGTGGTAGTTCCTGTGGTTTATGGAAGAGGGTCTGGCAGGTGAGGAACTGAGAATGATGAGGAGTCCAGATAAAGGATTCTGAAGGTCGGGGAGTGAAGAGGATGAGAAGGCTGGGCTGGGGTATGTGAGGACATGTTTAACAATGGGCTTTCCGAAACAAGCAATCAAAAACCCACCTGTACCGATGTCACACATTTCAGCTTAATCTCTATTACCATCATTTTTCTTAAATCAAGATAGCCAACAAAACAATAAATCAAGCCCTGACTTAAAGCTGATTTCTGAAACATACATGCTTCACTTTAACAACCAGGTCTTGGGAACTAATTTTTTTTTTCTTTTTAGGCAATTGGGGTTACGTGACTTGCCCGGGGTCACACAGTTAGTATCAAGTGTTTGGTCTGAGGTCGTATTTGAAATCAGGTCCTCCTGACTTCAGGGCTAGTGCTCTATCCACTGCGCCACCTAGCTGCCCCTTTGGGAACTGATTTGAGCTGGCTCTAGAACACCCCTGGTACCCTGACTTCTTAGAGATTTTTGTTGTTCAGTCGTTTCAGTTGTGTCCAACTTTTCATGACCCCTTTTGTTTTTTTTTTTTTTTGGCTGTTTGTTTGTTTTTGGCAAAGATACTGGAGTAGTTTGCTATTTACCTCTCTAGTTCATTTTACAGATGAGGAAACTGAGGCAAATAGCGTTAAGCCCAGGATCACACAGCTAGTAAGTGTCTGAGGCTGGATTTTAACTCAAGAAGATGAGTCTTCCTGACTTCAGATGCACAGTTCTTAATCTGGGCTAGTTCTGTCTGGAATTACTCTTTTTTCATATACTTTATTTATCTATTCATCCACTCAGTAAACATTTGTTAAGTTCCAGCTATGTCCACTCCCCACCTTCAAGGTACTTACATTCTAGTAGAAAAGTAATTGAATACTCAAAATACTCAAACAGATTTGTAGTCTCATTGATATGACTACTTTTGTTACACGGATCACAACTCATGTGTGTTTGACCATTCTGTGAATCTCATCCATGTGCCATGTGTTTGTCACATGGGATCCACAAATGTGCTAGTGACCTTCTTCCTTTCTTCCTTCCTTCCTTCCTTCCTTCCTTCCTTCCTTCCTTCCTTCCTTCCTTCCTTCCTTCCTTCCTTCCTTCCTTCCTTCCTTCCTTCCTTCCTTTCCTTCCTTCCTTCCTCTCGCCCTCCCTCTCTTCCTTCCTTCTTTTCTTTTAAAAATTTCTAATGTCCATTTTTATTATAAACTTAAAAAGCATCAACAACCATGAACAGTTCCAAAATCAAGAACAAAGGAAAATGATTGAACATGAAATTATAAAGATCTATTAGATATTGAGTTGTGGTTTTTAAAGTATATATTAAATTTAATATCATACTGACACTGCCTTTCTGAACTTCCTTCTGCTTTCTTTCATGTATGTTTTAATGTCTCATTAATGTTCTTTTCTTTTGTGTCACTATGTCTACATTCTACTCCAACTTCTCTCCCCTGCCAAATAATTAAAGCCCTCCCTTGTATCAAATAAATATATTTAAGTGAGAGAAATTCACACATTGACCATGTCTGAAAATATGCTTCTTATTCTGCGTTTCTATGCCATTAACTTTCTGCTAAGAGACATATACCTCACCATCACTCTTCTGAAGTCACGCTGTGTCATTGCATTAACCAGAGCTAAGCTCAAGGCTGTTTACTTTTAGAATACTGCAGTGATTATATAAATTGTTTTCTTGGTTTTGATCACTTCACTCTGAATCTTTTCATGAAAGTCTTCCTAGGTTTCATTTAATCCATCATGACTTAAGGTTCAATAACATTCCATTACATTTATATACCATAATTTGTTCAGACTTTCCCTAATTGGTGGACATCTCTAGTTATTTGCTACAATAAAAAGTTATGCTATAAGTAATGTTGTACATATGGGTCTTGTTTTCCGTTTTTTGACCTCTTAGGGGGTATATGCCATTACTTTGTATTGGTATTACTGAACAGCTTAGTGACTTTTTAGGCATAGTTCTCAATTGCTTTCCAGAATATTTGGACCAATTCACAGCTCCAACAACATTGCATTAATGTGCCTGTCCTCCCACAGACCCCCCCAAAATTGTTGTTTTCCATTTTTATAATCTTTGTTAATCTGATGAAAATAAGGGGAACTTCATTTATTCTAATTGGCATTTCTTTTGTTATTAAAGATTTGGAGCCATTTATTTTCACATGGTTGTTGATAGCTCCCCTTGAAAAATGTCTTGTCATATCTTTTCACTGTCTCTTGAGGAATGGTCTTATTCTTTTATATTTGCACTAATTCTCTATATGTTTTTTTTTATATCAGAGGAATCTACTGCAAAGATTGTCCCCAAATGATTTTCCATTCCAGTTCCAACTCCATTGATTTTATTTGTGGAAAACTCTTTTTATATAGCAAACATACCAGTGAAGCAAATGGATCGTCAGTAGTCATCCCTCAGTCTTGATACACGACCAGTTCATCTTCATTTTTAGTTCGATATATCTGAGTGAAGGAACACTTTATTTTGTATCTTCTTGGTAATTTCTTCTTTGCTATATGTCACAGCCTTGTCTCATCCAACATGCCTCATTCCTTTGCCCTCTAATGATACTCAATTTTAATTCTTCAAAATATATAATGTTCCATGACTCACAGCCATAGAAAATGTACAAATAAATATATAGGCATACCTTGCATAATGTTGCCTCAACAAATGTCATTTCACAATAATGTTATTTGTAATTCCACTCAGTATTTCCAGGTTCAATATGGTTGTTTTTGAGATAATCAGTTGTTTCAAGTCATGGTCTGAACCCCCACCCCATGCAAACTTTCTCTCTCTGTTATTAGGCTATATGAGAGTCCCATCAATCTAATAACAGTAACATTGATTGAGGACATGAAACCATCTAAATAACAAGGAAGGGAACCTAGTATTCATATAATCTCTACACCTGTACATAAAAGGAATGCAATTTCCTATACATCCAGAAGATCTTTAAATCCACTAATTGCCTAGAAAAATGAGACAATACAGTCATTTCCAGACTCACCACCTCAGTAGTACATGTTTAGAATGTGGTGCTATGTGCTTTTCAGAATTCTTCCCTAGCATGGTGGTGACTCACTACAAAATGAACCATGATTGAAACCTCCAACCTTACCTCTGGGATATCATGGTCCAGTTTTGATTCTGTTGGAAAAGCATATCGTAATCATAGCATGGTCTCTCCATTCTGATCGTAATTCAGCCACTTTCCTCTCTATATTAGTTCCTCCTAGGGCACCTAGGTAGCGCAGTGGGTAGAGCGCTAGGCCTAGAGTCAGGAAGACCTGAGTTCCTGTCTGGCCTTAGACATTTACTAATTATGTAATCATGGGCAAATCACTTAACCTTGTTTGCCTCAGTTTCCTCGTATATAAAATGATTTGGAGAAGGAAATGGCAAACCACTCTAGTATCTTTGCCAAGACTGGAACAACAGAACAACAACAACTCAGTGCCTCCACTCTCCTAACTACTTGTTCCTTCTTCCTCTTCCACATTCATGTGGCTTTTCAGAACTTCCGCCTTGTAGAATACTTTCCAACACTCAATGGGCATGCCTGCTTCAGGTTCACATCCAGGCCCCTGGAAAAGGCAGCTTAGAGAATCCCAGTGAGCAACGTTCTTTCAGTCTTAAGTGTTACGAGAAATCAAATCTGAGGGACACATCAACTAAGTGCAAATTATAACCAAACCCCATAGAAACATGATGTCATTTGGCCCTTTTCTAAACACACCTATTAGTTGGTCAGTGGCCACCCAAGCTTAAACATAAGCCCTATAATATTCATAATAGCTTGCATTTATATAGTGCTTACTATATGCCAGACACTGTGCTAAGCACTTTACAAAAAAAAAAATTATTTCACTGAATTCTCACAATCCAGGGAGGTAGGTGCTATTATGATGTTCATTTTTTTTTTTTTTTTGCTTAGGCAGTTGGGGTTAAGTGACTTGCCCAGGGTCACACAGCTAGTAAGTGTCAAGTGTTTGGTCTGAGGCTAGATTTGAACTCAGGTCCTCCTGACTTCAGGGCCTGTACTCTATCCACTGCGCCACCTATGACGTTCATTTTAGAGTTGAGGAAACTGAGGGAGACAGAAGTTAAATGACTGATCTAGGGTCACACATCTAATAAGTATCTGAGGCTGGATTTGAACTCAGGTCTTCCCCATTCCAAAGCTTAGCATTCTCTCCACTGGGCCACCTACCTGTTCCATTAACTCCTTTGAGAGTTAGACTACTTGTCACTGCTGCATGGCTTATATGTGTGTGCAAGTATTAGTTCCACAGAATGCACAATGAAATGTTCCTTTCAATGGCATGTTTTTACCAATTAGTGCTAGGTAGTGTATACCTGTAATATAAAATAGAATATTTTCATTACATAAGAGAGGTTTCTCTCCTTCTCTAGCTTCACTATGGAACAGAATAGATTATAAAATTTATAAATAAATTCTAATTATATTATTATAATAAATTATAAAATATAAAATTACAGATCCTCTCCTCCTCTCCTGTCCCTAGAGAAACATACAGTCCTTTGGGGTTTTCAAGGTCTTCTAATATTTCCCAATGTATTTTTATTCTAACTAACAATGGAAAATAGGAGGTAAAAAGATTCCATTATACGTACATTCTTTCATTTAGATACTGGAGGGGACAGATGCATCCAGGTGGTAATAACAAGTCTTTGGGTAAACAAAGATGCAAGATTTATTTACATTTCAGAGGAAAACTCAGCTTCTTTCTATCTCTTAAACATTTTATTGTAAAAACTAAGTCGGGGAATCTGGGGAGAGGTGCAGAAAGAGCCAAACCAGGTAGAAAATTAGATAACAGCTCTCTAGAGAACAACATACTTTAGACAACTAGAGAGGGGTGAAATGAGGGAGACTTTTTTTTTCATTTAACTTTTTACAAATGAAAATATTATAATGGCAAAAAATGCTGCTCTCCATGGTCCGCTGTGATTTATTCTATGAGGAGATAACGTGAAGGCTCAAGATGTCCAACATTCTAGAGAATGTTGGAAAACACATGCCTTACCCTAATTCTCAGAGCACAACAGGAATTGTGGTAGAAGAATGAAAAGCTAGATCGGCCGTGAGAGCCTACCAAGGCTACTAAGTGACATAGTGCACAGAGCCCTGAACTTGCAAGTTAAGACATCAGCCTCGTGAATTGGTTCTTTGAGAGAACAGAGGATCAACAACAACTACAACAAATCCTGAGTACAATTGCTATCTCAAATACTAGCTGTGTGACCACGGACAAATCACGTCACCACCCCCTGCCTTAGTTTCTTCTGTAAAGGGGGATAATAATAGTATCTAACTATTGGGGTTGTTGTGAAGATTAAATGGGATAATGAAAGTAAAGTGTTTTATAAACCTCAAAGTGCTACATTAATGCTAGCTATTATTATTGTTATTATTATTATTAATGTTATCAAGGAGACTAGCATTGGTGCTGGGGGATTGGTGGAATTGGGGAAGGATGCATAAAGGGTTTGCCCAACTCTTCTCCTTTCCATTTTCCCATGATCCCACAAGTTCTGCCATTACCAAGTAAGAAATAGGACCAAAGGTGAGGTAGTCCCAGATAGCAGCAAGGTCTACAATACTAGACTCATGAGATAGGGAGGAAGGAGGAGTCTTCTGTGGTCACTCAGCTGGTGTCAATTCCCAGAGATAGAGAATTCACACATTATAATTCTCATGTAAAGCCACAACTGAAGAATTGACTTTGGAAGGAAGGAAGGAAAGAAGAAACAAAAGAAGGAAGGAAAGAAGGGATAGAGGGAGGAAGGAAGAAAGGAAGGAAGGAAGAAAGGAAGGAAGGAAGGAAGGAAGAAAGGAAACAAGCATTTATTAAGTGTCTACTATGTGCCTGACACTGTACTATAAGCACTTTACAAAAATTATCTCATTTGATTCTCATAATTTGGGAGGTAGATGTTGTTATGAGCTTCATTTTATAGTTGATGAAACTGAGGCAGGCAGATTTAGTGACTTTCCCAGGATCATATAGCTAGTAAGTGTCTGAAGCCAGATTCAAACTTAGGTCCTCTTGACTCTGGGCTCAATGCTCTACCTGTTGAGCCAACCTGTAGCCACCTCTATGAGATACTACAAAAGCATTATGCTAATATATATAATTGACTTAGCATTTATCTATATATTGTCTTAAGCTCTGCAAAATGCTTTCCTTGAAATAATCCTGAAGGGCAAGTTGTATTCATTTCATAGATGAGCAAACTGAGACTCATAAATATGAAGTATCTTGGCTGGGATAACATACCTAATAAGGGCTAGAGGTGGCTAATCTTTTGGCTTCATTTTTTCCCTGCTATACCAAATGGAAGGAGAAGTTATAGTCTCTCTTCTAGAGGAATTAATAATTTATTTCAGAAGGCAATAAATACAAGTCTAAGACAACTCAAAAACAATTCCTAGGCAACATACATAGAAGAGAATTTTATTTTCACACAGTTCATTGTAGAGAAGGAAACTAGGGGAATACAGCCTAGAGAGCAAATGAACTAATTTTTGTGAAATATCTATGCAATGATAGGTTATTATTATTATTTTGAAACAGATCCATCATGGTAGAGTGTGGCAATTCTCAAATTTTTTGGTCTCAGGACCCCTTTGCTCTCTTAAAATTTATTGAGGATTAGGGGTGGAGCCAATATGGCAGAGTAAAAGCAATGACTTGCTTGAACTGTCCCCCAAGCCCCTCCACATACCTGTAAAAAAATAGCTCTAAACAAATTCTAGAGCAGCAGAACCCACAAAAAGATAGAGTGAAACAAATTTCCAGCGCAAGACAACCTGGATGGTTGATGTGAAAGGTTTGTTGCACCAGACTGGGAGAGGAGCACAGTTAGGAGGACCAGTGGGATGGTGGAGCTTGTGGCAGTGGTAGAGAGGGAATCCTCCTCATAGTTCCAAGATAGAAAAGAGTGTTTGTGGTCACTCATACACCAGAGCACAGGCCAGGAAATGAGTAAACACCTCACCTTTGATCTTACCACTCTGGAAGAACTGAAAATTTATAGGTCCCTAAAAGTATCTCTGAAAAAAAGCTTCACAAAACCTCTGAAACTTGGGACAGTACACCCTCCACAATGTAAGCAGAGTCCTACTTTAACAGAGTTTAAAAGTCAAGTAATTGTCTGGGAACATGAACAAACAGCAGAAAAAATCTCATACTATAGAATTTTACTTTGGTAACAAAGAAGATCAAAACATACAACTAGAAGAAGACAACAAAGTCAAAGCTCCTACATCCAAAGCCTCTAAGAAAAATATTAATTGGTCCCAGACCATGGAAGACCTCAAAAAGGATTTTGAAAAGCAAGTAAGTGAAGTAGAGGAAAAAAAATTGGAAGAGAAATGAGAGCGATGCAAGAAAATCATGAAAAATGAGTCAATAGCTTGCTAAAGGAGACCTAAAAATACTGAAGAAAATAATACTTAAAAATAGATTAACCCAAATGGCAAAACAGGTCCAAAAAGTCAATGAGAAGAATGCCTTAAAAAAGCAGAATTGGCCAAATGGGAAAGGAGGTCCAAAAGCTCACTGAAGAAAATAATTCCTTAAAAATTAGAATGAAGCAAATGAAAGCTAATGACTATGAGAAATCAAGAAATTATAAAACAAAACCCAAAAAAAATGAAAAAAAATAGAAGACAACATGAAATATCTCATTGGAAAAACAACTGACCTGGAGAATAGATCCAGGAGAGATAATTTTAAAATTATTGGATTACCTGAAAGCCATGATACAAAAAAGAGCTTAGACATCATCTTTCAAGAAATTATCAAGAAAAACTGCTCTGATATTTTAGAACCAGAGGGTAAAATAGAAATGGAAAGAATCCACTGATCACCTCCTGAAAGAGATCCCAAAAGGAAAACTTCTAAGAATATTATAGCCAAATTCCAGAGTTCCCAGGTCAAGGAGGACATATTGCAGGCAGCCAGAAAGAAACAATTCAAGTATTGTGGAAACACAATCAGGATAAGAAAAGATTTTGCAGCTTCTACATTAAGGGATCAGAGGGCTTGAAATATGATATTCCAGAGGTCAAAGGAGCTAGGATTAAAACCAAGAATCACTTCTCTAGCAAAATTGAATGTAATCCTTCAGGGGAAAAATGGATCTTTCATGAAATAGAGGACTTTCAAGCATTCCTGATGAAAAGACCAGAGCTGAATAGAAAATTTGACTTTAAAATACAAGACTCAAGAGAAACATGAAAAGGTAAACAGAAGAGAGAAATCATAAGACACTTATTGAAGTTGAATTGTTTACATTCCTACATGGAGAGATTATATATATTTGTAACTCATGAGACCTTTCTCAGTATTAGGGTAGTTGGAGCAAATACACACACACACACACACACACACACACACACACATATATGAAGAGGGCATAGGGTGAGTTGAATATGAAGAGATGATATCTAAAAAATAAAATTAAAGGGTGAGAAAGGATTATACTAGGAGGAGGAGAAAGGGGGAGGTAGAATGAGGTAAATTATCTCACATAAAAGACACAAGAAAAAGCTTTTACAGTGGAGGGGAAAAGGAGGGAGGTGAGAGGGAATGAGTGAATCTTATTCTCATTGGATTTGGCTTAAGGAGGGCATCACATACACACTCAATTGGGTATGGAAATATATCTTACCCTACAGAAAAACAGAAGGGAAGAGGATAAGAGAGAGGGGATGATAGAAAGAAGGGCAGATTGGGGCAGGGCATAGTCAGAAGCAAACACTTTTGAAGAGGGACAGGGTCAAAGGAGAAAATAGAATAAACAGGAGGCATGATAGGATGGAGGGAAATATAGTTAGTTTTTCACAACATGACTATTATGGAAGTGTTTTGATGACTACATATATATAACTTACATCAAATTGCTTGCCTTCTCAATGAGGGTGGGTGGGGAGGGAGGAAGGGAGAGACTTTGGAACTCAAAGTTTTAAAAATGAATGCTAAAAGTTGTTTTTACATGCAACTGGGAAATAAGATATATAGACAATGGGATACAGAAATTTATCCTGCCCTACAGCAAAATAGAAGGGGAAGGGCACAAGAGAAGAAGGGGGGTGATAGAAGGGAGGGCAGATTGGAGGAAGGGGTATTCAGAATGCACACTGTCTTGGGGTGGGGAGAGGAGAGAGATGGGGAGAAAATTTGGAACTCAAAATCTTTTGGAAGCGAATGTTGAAAACTAAAAATTATTTAATTAATTAAAAAATTATTGAGGATACCCCCTGCAGAGCTTTTATTTTGTGAGTTACATCTATCTTATTAGAAATTAAAATGTCTTAGTATTATTGATTATGAAGATAACTTTGAGCTCATGAGCCCCCCACAAAGAGTGATGGTGAGACTCTGAGAACTGTTGGTGAACTAGAGACACAGCAGGCTCAAAGCCAGAACACTTGTGCTTTAGTCCTGCCACTGACACTTACTGGCTGCAGGACCTGGGCAAAGCAGTTCATTTCTAAGTTAAGTTGCTCAGTTTTCCTTAGCAAACCTAAGTTTATAAATTGACATGTAGGTGCCAATCTGCTTTGGAAGAGATATCTCCCTCATCTAGGGAGTTCTCTCTAGCAAAGAAATCACAGGTGCAGGGACTATCTCTAGCCCATGTTGAATCATGTCATTTCAGTTCATAACATGCTTATTAAGCACCTACAATAGGCAAAGCATATCTTTTGTCATGGTACAGCTGGGCCTGATGCCTGTCGCTAGTTAGCTTTGTGACCTTGGACAAGTCATTTCTCTACTTTTGGTCTGTTTCCTCTTTTGTAAAAGGAAAGAGTTGAATGAAATTCTATTTGAGATATTTTCAAGCCCTAAAAGACTATGATTCCCTAAAAACTTAGCACTATTAGCCTATTAAGCTAATCACAGATTTAGAGCACAAAGGGAACATATAAGTTATCTCCTCCAACTATCTCATTTTGTAAAGGAGGAAACTAAAGTCCATAGTTTCCTTATATAGAGGTTAAGAAGCTAAGATAATAATAATTTAACATTTAAATTAATTGAATTAAATTGATTCAATTGTCATAATAATTTAGTTTTATGATTATCTATTAGAATATATAATCATATATATAGTCATCACAATAACATAATAATTAATTTTATTATATTACAATTAGCATTTATATGGTACCCACTATGTTCCAGACACTGTACTAAGCACTTCACCAGCATTATCTTATTTGATCTTCACAACAACTTCATGAGGAGAAACTATTATTATTTCCATTTTACAATTGAGAAAACTGAGGCAAACAATGATGAAGTTACTTGCCCAATGTCACACAGCTAGTAAGTGTCTGAAGTCAGATTTGAATTCAGCTCTTCCTGATTCCAGGATTTGCACTCTACTCATGCACCATCACCTTTGAGCTGGTTGCTGTTACTGTTTGTCCTTCATTCTCAAAGAGGACCACAGTAAATGACAGATCTAGAATTTGAACTCAGGTCCTAGTACTCCAAATATATCCTGCTTTCTACTGTGTCACATAATTCTGACTCCCCAAACAGGATTATAAAAGGGATTCACTCTAGTAGAAAATGAATATATTAGGTGCTGAAAAGAAGCAGAGGAAAGGATGGCAGCAAGAAAGGATCTGGAAACAGCAGTGACATTAGCAGTATTGTGTTTGACTAGATGTGTCTGGGTAGCATTGTGGAAAATGTTTGATGGAGTTATAGGGATTTGTCATCGTGCCTGGCCAAGACTGTTTCCAAATGATTACAATGTAGCCAATTTTATCTTATTACCCACTTGTTAGGGCTGAGAAGGCTTGGAACTTGGAGATGTTTATTTGGCATGCTTGTTTTTTAAAAAAAAAATATACCATTTTCCAAGAATGAATTCTCCCTCGCTGGAAAACTAATAGCCGAAGTGCTTTGTAATCTGGGTCTCTTTTGAGGGGAGCTGGCAGCTCAGACCATGGATTAGGGTGGGGAGTGGGGGAGTTGCAAATATAGTGGATTTTTGAGTCTTTAATTTGGGGACCTGAGAGATTTGCTGTTGTTTCAAGTCAAACTCACTTCAAGATTTAGATGCAATAATGGACGTTAGCCACTTGATGCCCACCTTTGTTTTATTCTACCTTTAGGGCTTCTGGTATGTTCCCATCTAGGCCATTGGGGTTAAATAAACATGGCTTATTGTTGGATTTGGAGTGAGGAAGACTTGGGTTTCAAACCCAGTCCAGGTACTGACTTTCTCTGTGACTCCAGGCAAGTCATTTTCCATCTAACCTCAATTTCCTTATCTGTAGAGTGTAATAAGCCCCATAATACTTATCCTGAAGTGTTATGGTGAAATTTGAATGAGATAAGATATATAAAGTGCTTAGGAAATATTAAAGCATGACATAAATGTCTGATGTGATGATTACTGTTATAGTCAAATGCTCAAATGGATTTCTGATCTTGTCCAGCACATGATTAATCTCTGCAGGCCTTGTGTCATCAACATATTTAAAGAGCTTCCTATCCATGCCTTTATTCAAGTCATTGATAAAAATGTTAAACAGCACATGGCCAAACACAGATCCTTGGGGAACTCCATCGTAGACTTCCTTCCAAATTAACATTGGACAGTTAATGACTACTCTTGGAGTGCAGCCATTCAAACAGTTCTGAACCCAGCTAATTGTAACATCATCTAGCACATATTTCTCCACCTTCCCCACAATAATACCATTGCTGTCAGAAAGGCACAGGCTTCAGAATGAGAGCCAGTGCTCAGGGATTGCATTTGTAATATGTTCTATAGCTAAGACAATGGATACTTAGATTGGCTTCTTGCCAAGAGGGAAATCTTGGGTCCTTTGATTTGTAGAGATACTAACAGGGGAACAGGAGGGGTCCATGATAAAAGAGACTGTGAAGTATGTGAACATTATGGGGTAGGCAATGACAACATAGAAAGGTTGCTTTGAAGAAAACATTTTCTTGTCTTAAAGACAACATTCCTGAAGGCTACCCTTACCACTCAAGGAACATCAGGGATGATAAGGGTTCTTACCCTTGACATGATTTCATTTCCTAGGACATTACTCCTTAGATGTTTTCCTTCCACAGCCCATGGTGAAATCATAAAAGATTCTTCAGACAGCAGGTCGAAGAGAGAAAGATATGACCCACATACACAAAAATGTTTGTAGCATCACTTTTTATGGTAACAAAGGACTAGAAAAAAATAGATGTGCATAAGTACAATGATGGCTGAACAAACTGGGTATAGGGAAGGAAGTAGGATATTATTGAAGCTAGGTGGTTCAGTAGTTACAGTGCCTAGAGTCCTAGAGTCAGGAAGACCTGAATTCAAATCTGACCTCAGATACTCACTAGCTGTGTGATCCTGGGCAAATCACTTAGCCCTGTTTGCCTCAGTTTCCTTATCTGTAAAATGAGCTACAGAAGGAAAGAGTAAATCATTCCAATATCTTTGCCAAGAAAACTCCAAATGGGATCTTGAAGAGTCAGAGATAGCAACAGTATACTATTGTGCTATAAGGAACAAGTAATGTGAGGAATTGAGAGAACCATCATTGACTTTTATAAGCTGATATAGAGAGAAGTAAGGGGAATCAAAAGAACATTTCACACAATGACCACAATGATGTTAATGAAAACAATACTAAAAGATAGTTAAACCCAGATTCATGGCAATGATCAATCTTAGTCTGGGAGAACCGTTGATGAAATACTATTCCCCATACTTTCTTTATCATGGATTCTTACCCTGGGGATTGTGAACTTGTTCAAACAAGACTTTGATTACTGTATTTCAATATCATTGGCTTCTTTTGTCATCCTCTTATTTTATTTTGTGTGTTTAAAATTTTATTCTAAGAAATGATCCATAGGCTTCACCAGATTGCCCAAGGGGTCCATGATATAAAAAAGGTTAAAATCTTCTGACCCAGGTTGAGAGATATCATCACAGTTCATGGTGTCATAGATGTAGAAGTAGAAGAGACCTCAGAGGCCAGCTAGGCCACCCTCCAAGGAGGTTAAGTCACTTTCCCAAGGTTACACAAGTAGTAAATGTCAGAGATGGAGGGCTATGGGGGGTACATATGGGGTGTATGGGGTGTTCAGGAGGACTAGCACCTCTGGTACAAGGGCTACTCATCCACCTGTCACCTAACTTTCACCTGTGGCTCTGAGAAGCTATAACACATGCAGTGGCCACACCTGGGTAAAACTCTCAGTAAATGGGCTAAACCAGGTTGAAAGTAACTGACAGGCCTCAGACCCCTTGGAGAATTAAGGGTTTGTCTACTTCAAGTATGTGAAGACTTCCTGGCAGGATGGTCAGATAAGAACAATTTGTTTCGATGGCCATGAAGGCATCTGAAGCAGGTGCTGTGAAATGCTTAAAGCCTGGTCAGACATAGAAGACACCAAGGTCATCCGCTGCATCTGAGGTCATCACCAGTCATCTTGACTTTTGTCTTGCTACTGGATTTTGGTGACTCTGGAAGAGAGGATGGAGCTGAGAACTTTGTGCAACTGTGCCTCACTTAAATCCAATTCACGCATAAGTCAAGACATAACCATGTGATGTCATTGGTTCTCTTTGAAAACAAAGGATGAATAATAATTACATATGAGGAAATTCGCTGCCATTTTGTTGGACAAAGTTAGCTGCTTAGCTATTTTTCCTTGTTATAAGAGGTTTCAATAGTGGTGCTGGGGGCTTGATGTCAGGAAAACACTGGCGTCAACAAGAAGGAGTAGTAAAACTATTTTCAAAAATGATTCCATTTTCCTGTTTGTCACATGTAAACTTAGCCCTGTTTGCCTCAGTTTCCTTATCTGTAAAATGAGCTACAGAAGGAAAGAGTAAATCATTCCAGTATCTTTGCCAAGAAAACTCCAAATGGGATCATGAAGAGTCAGAGACAGCAACAGGATACTATTGTGCTTGTCATTTCTTATAGTACAATAATATTCCATCACAGTCATATACCATGGCTTGTTGAGCCATGCCCCAGTTGATGGACATACCTTCAATTTTCAATTCTTAGCCATTACAAAAAGAGCTGCTATAAATATTTTTGTACAAATAGGTCCTTTCCCCCCTTTTTTATGTCTTTAGAATATAGACCTAGCAGTCAATAATCTGTCTTTAAATTTTAATCCTGCTACTTGTTACCTAGGTGGCCCTGGGTGAGTCACTTAAGCCTTGGTTTTTCCTTTTGTAAAAGTAGAGGGTTGAACTAAATGATCTCTATGGTCCCTTCAAGCTCTAAATCTACAAAACTTACCTTCCAAATGCTTTCAGAGAGCTTAATAAATAAGCACTGTGTGAGTACAGTGGAGGGAAGAAGAAAGCAGAGGAAGCATAAATGCTTCCTTCATGCTCACGATGGGAAAGAGGGACTTGGGAGCTCATGTAATACTCATCTTCCTCTCTGACATCCCCAGGACATAGGTAGCTTATCACTTATCCTTGTGATGATTGTGCCACTGAGGCTGCTTTAAATTCTGACTTGAAAGGGAAATGCTTGAAAGCTGATTGAATGTGGAAAACCCAGATATAATTTAGAAGAATCTCAATTGCGGGGCTTTATGACTGAAGCTCATCTCCAGCTCTTCTGGCGATGCCTCCTGCATTTGTATATTTAAGCTTCCTTGTGAGTCAGATCCATTTCTTATCACTTCCTCTTTGCAAGTGATCAAACAATAATAGTTCCTTGGCTTAGAACATAGAAACCTCAAGTGGGATGGTTACAATATATTGGCAAGTCCCCAGGTCTTTAGTCCAACGCTACCCGTGTCTGATGATTGAAAGTTGCTTATGAAAGAAAACCCTTAGGAGTAAAAGTTGCAATTTATGGCACAAAAGTAGGGTGCTGGATTGGAAGACCTGGGTTAGAATTCTGAATTTACCAAGTATGAAGTGTGACTATATACAAGTCATTTAACTTCTCCTCTCCTCAGTGTCTTCACAAGAGGATCAGACTAGATCAGAACTATCAAACGCAGGGCCAGTAGACTGCAAGCCATAGCTGGCAAAGCTACCAATGCAGTTGAATCAAACTAAAACATAATTAATTGGGAGATGTTTAACAAAATAAATAAAAATACAAGACAAATAGATGATGTTAATTTGTAGTTTTCAAAGTCACTCACAGGAATTCTTTGAGTTAGACACCAGTGGACCTCTACAATTCTTTTTTTAAAAATATTATTTATTTTTAAGTTTTTTCTTTCTAAATTTTGAGATCCAAAATCTCTCCCTCCTTCCCACCCCTCCCTACCCACTGAGAAGACAAGCAATATATCAATTATACATGTGAAATCATGCAAAACTTCTTTCTATATTAGCCACATTACCAAAAAAAAAGAAGAAAAAAATGAGAAAATTATACTTCAATTTTCACTAAGAGTTCATCAGTTCTCTCTCTGGAAGTGGATAGTATTTTTCATCATTTGTTCTTTGGAATTATCTTGGATCACTGTATTGATCAGAGTAGCCAAGTCTTTCACAGTTGATCACCATTACATTACATTACATTGCTGTTATTGTGCAAAATGAACTCCCAGTTTTCACTTTACTTTATATCAGTTCATATAGGTATTGCCATGTTTTTTTCCTGAAACCATCTCCTTTGTACACCATCAAAATTGTAGGCCATAAAGTGTTCAGCCATTCCCCAACTGATGAGCCTCCCTTCAATTTCCAATTCTTTGCCATAACAAAAAGAGCTACTATAAATATTTTTGTATATATGAGTTCTTTTTTATTTTTCTTTTATCTCTTTGGGGTACAAGTTCAGTAGTGGTGGTTTTGGGTCAAAGGGTATGCAAAGTTTTATAGCTTTTTGGGCATAGATTCAAATTGTTATGCAGAATATTGAGACCAGTCCACAACTCCACCAACAGTGATTTGTATACCTTCCCCTCCCCGTCCCCTCCAGCAATCATCATTTCTGATAGGTATGAAGTGGTACCACAGATTTGTTTTAATTTGTATCTCTCTAATCAAGAGTGATTTAAGGCATTTTCATATGACTATAGATAGCTTTAATTTCTTCTTATGAAAACTTCCTATTCTTATTTTTTGACTATTTGTCCATCAGGCAATGCCTCCTTTTATTTTTTTATAAATTTGATTCAATTCCCTATAAATTTGAGAAATGAGGTCTTTATCAGAGAAATTTGCTATAAATTCTTTAAATTATTACTTCATTGTCTATGGTACCTTTTAGCAAAATTTAGTTTCCTTGATTGTTTCTTTTAATTAGGTTTACTTATATTTTTGCTTTGTCTGAGATCATGATTGCTATCTCTGTCTTTTTTTTTTATTTCAGCTGAAGCATAATAGATTGTGCTCCACCCCTTTATTTTAATTCTGTTTGTGTCTTTTTGTTTCAAGTATGTCACTTGTAAACAACATATTGTTGGATTATTGTTTCTAATCCATTCTGCTATGCTGCTTCCATTTTATTGGTGAGTTCGCCCCATTTCCATCCATAGTTATGATTATTAACTGTTATTTTTCCTCTCTCCTATTTTCTTCTATTTATCATTCTTTCTCTTTTTATCCTGTCCCTCTTCAATAGTCTATTCTGATTCTGACCACTGCCTCTCTTAACCCACCCTCCCTTTTATCACATCTCCATCCATATCTCTTATCCCATTCCCCTCTTATTTCTCTATTGGGTAAGTTAAATTTCTATACTCAATTGACAATATATAAATATTCTTACTTTGAACCATTTCCAATAAGAGTGAGATTCAAGCATTGGCTGTTCCCTCTCCCTATTTTCCCCTCCACTATAAAAGTCCTTACTTGTATGCTTCTTTTATGAGAGAAAAAAAATTCCTCATTCTACATCTCCCTTCCCCTAACTCCAAGTGCATCCCTTTTTCTCAGTCCTTCATTTTTAGGGGTGTAAATAATCTCAACATAATCAACTCACACTCATGCTCTTTGTCTATATAGACTCCTTCTATCTGCCCTAATAATGATAAAGTTCTTAGGAGTTACATGAATCATCTTTCCATACAGGAATGTAAACAGTTTAACTTTTTTGAGTCCCTCATGATTACTCTTTCATCTTTACCACTTCATGCTTCTCTTGAGTCTTATATTTGAATGTCAAATTTTCTATTCCGCTCTAGACTTTTCATCAGGAATGTTTGAAGATCTTTTATTTTGTTAAATATCCATTTCTTTCCCTGAAGTATTATGATCAGTCTTGCTGAGTTACAATTTCTTGGTTGCAAGACTAGCTCCCTAGCCATTTGGAATATCATATTCCAAGCCTTGCAATCCTTTAATGTAGAAGCTGCTAAGTCTTGTGTTATTCATTTGAATTATTCCTTTCTGGCTGCTTGCACTATTTTCTCCTTGATCTGGGGCTCTGTAATTTGGCTATAATATTCCTAGAGGTTTTCTTTTGGGGATCTCTTTCAGGATGTGAGTGGTAGATCCTTTCAATTTCTATTTTACCCTTTTGATTTAAGATATTGGGCCTGTTTTTGCCTATAATTTCTTGAAATATGATTCCTAGCTTCTTTTTTTATTATGGATTTCAGGTAGTCTGATAATTTTAAAATTATCATTCCTTAGTCTATTTTCCAGGTGAGTTTTTTTTTCCCAATGTGATATTCCAATCTTCTTCTGCTTTTCCATTTTAAAATTTTGCTTTATTGTTTCTTAAAGTCTCATGGAGTCATTAGCTTTACTCACCCAATTCTAATTATTTTTTTTACACATTTATTCAGCATTTATTATATGCCAAACATTAGAGTAAGTTCTGGAAAATATAAAGACAAAAATGAAGCTCTTCTGACCATCAATGAATTTATATTGTACCAAGATACAGAATATGCACATATATAATTATATATAAAATTATATATGTGTGTATGTATACATGTGCATATATACACAATACATATATGTGCATACATATTTGTATATATGTGTGTGTATGTGTGTATATACATATATACATAAACACACATACATACACACAACAGACTACCACAACCAATTCTAATTGTTAAGGAATTATTTTCTCTGGTGAGTTTTTATACTTCTTTTCCAGCTAGGTCAATTCTACTTTTTAAGAAGTTCTTGTCTTCAGTGAATTTTTGTACTTCCTTTTCCATTTGGCTTATTCTGCTTTTTAAAGAGTTCTTTTCTGCAGTGAATTTTTGTTCCTCTTTTACCATTAGACCCATTCTGTTTTTAAGGTGTTATTTTCTTCAGTATTTTTTGCGCCTTTTTTTTTTTACCAAGCAGTTTCTCTTTTCATAATTTTCTTATATCACTCTCATTTCTTTCCCCAATTTTTCCTCTACCACTCTCATCTCTTTCTTTAACTCTTCCAGGAATTTTTGCTAGCCTGAGTCCAATTAGCATTTTTCTTTGAGGCTTTGCTTGTAGTTGTTTTCATGTTATTGCCTTCTGAATTTGTGTCTTGGTCTTCCCTATTACTGTAGTGGCTTTTTATCATCAAGTTCTTTTTTGTGGTTTGCTTATTTTCCCAGCTTATTTATTTGCTTTGAACTTTATGTTAAAGTTGGGCTCTGCTTATCTGGAATTGGGAGGCACTGTCCCAAGTGTCAGGTTTTTTCATGGTGCTGTTTTCAGAGCTATTTCTGGCAGTCTGCAAGTTTTCAGTGCTTCCAAGATGGTGTGATCTGAGGAGAAGTGCTTTTCCACTGCTTTCCTTGTCTGTGCTTTGGTCTTTACCCAGGAAGGGCTTCTGCTCTCCTTCAGTGACAAGCACTAGCCTCAGGAAGAGGCTGTGTTTTAATCGTGGCTGTTCTATGGACCTCAGGAGAAAGAAATGAAAGAAAGAAACCGCCACCTCTAGCCAGTCTTATGGAATAGACATAGGTGTACTCTGTGAGGATTACAGCTCCTTTTCTTTCTAGTTGGGAAGGAGAGCACGTATAGCAAATTATATATGTTCAGCCATCCCCCAACTGATGAGCCTCCCTTCTTTGTCTCAGAACTGGGACTAAAGCCTTAGCTCCCCTGTGACCAACCACATGTATCCCTCTCTGCCCTAGAACTGCATCCCAGAACTGTGTATAAGCAATAAAGTTGTCAATCAGTTCTAGCTGTACCCAGTGCCGACAGAGTCCCTGGTAATTGTTTTCTGACCATTTCTCCAGCTCCATGACCATCTCTGGGCTGAGAGCTCCTGAAGTTGCTGCTGCTGCTGTTCTATGAGCCACACCCAAGACCTACCACTGGTGCTTCTGCTGCACTCCCAAGCTAGCTCCCACCCCAGTGTTACAGGCCTCTCCTGCATAACCTTTTAAATTGTCTTAGGCTGGACAAATGTACCATCTTGACCTTAGGTTGGCTGTGCTGCCCTAAAATTTTATTTGAGGCATTATTTTAAAGTTGTTTCAAGGGGAACTTTGGTAGAGTTCAACTAAGCTATTTCCAATACTCTGACATCTTGGCTCCACTTTGACTTCTAAGATTCTTAACAGTTCTAAATTTACTATCTGTAAGCCCTACCTGGCCTCAGTTCATTCCCTACTTCCTAAAGCTCCCAACATTAAACTTACAGAAATAGGCAAGAGGGATATTTGATTATGTTTAGCTACCATGTAAGATACCATAGAAAATAGCTACAGTGAAGGAAGAAAAAAAGCTGAGAAACTCAGAAGTTGAGGAGACAAAACCCAGGAAGGAATATAAAATAATAAAACCCAAGGGTTCAGATATCTTCACACAAATACAAAAGGTTTTGCAAGATAAACTAGAAGTCCAGATACAAAGAGCCAAGTTTGATGGCATAGGTAGCACTAAGACTTAGAATTAAAATAATGACTGGAATATACTTCCAGATGGAATACTTTATTCAAAAGAAAGAGACATTTAAAAGGGTTAGGGAGGTAATAATATATTAAGATGTACTCATAAGTGGTAGTAGTGGGGGAACATGCTAAAGATAATTTGGGTAGATATCAATGGAAGGAAAACAGATTTGACTTTGTTGTCACTATATATTATAGACCACTTGGACAGAAAGAGGAAATAGATGAAGGGCTCAGGAAATGAATCACATTCCTCATAACAAGGTATATTACAATAACTTTCAATTATCCATATACCTTCTGGGGCTTTTCTGTCAAATACAATAGCTATTTTTTTTTAATTTGCCTTCATGATAGTTTCATCCTTCAAAAAGTGGAGTAACCAGTTGGGGAAAATTCTATTTTGGATCAGATTCTCACTAACAGGGAGGAAATAGTTGCTGGGATGTGGAAATAATAAGATGCTTGGGGAGAAGTAAGTATGTGATCTTAGAGTATGTGACTGAAAATGAGAGTAAAATCAAGGGTAGTCCAATATACACACTAGGATATGGGAGAGAAGATTTCAAGGAGTTCAAAAGAAGATAATCAATAAAAAAAAGTTAAGAATCACAGAACCAAGTACAGAAGACCTCTAGTGAAAATTTCCTTCCAAGGTGACAATGGAGCATTAATAATTATTCTGCGTTTTGCCAGTCAAACAGTTCTGAATCCCTCTAATTATACAATCATCTAACCTAAATTTCTCCATATTTTTTTTCAAAGTAACATGAGACTTTATGAAATACTTAACTAAATCTAGGTCAATTACATGAATTACATTGGTTTAGTAACCTTGTCAAAAAAGAAATAAAGTTAGTATTTTATAATCACTAGGTATCACTGTGGTAGTTATCTATATGTGCTCTCCTTCCCAACTAGAAAGAAGAGGAGCTGTAATCCTCACAGAGTACACCTATGTCTATTCCATAAGACTGGCTGGGGTGGCGGTTTCTTTCTTTCATTTCTTTCTCTTGAAACTAGGGGAGGGACAGTTTTTACTTTGAGGAGGTCCACAGAACAGCCATGATTAAAACACAGACTCTTTCTAGTGCAGGGGTTTTTAACCTAGGACACATGAATAAATAGGATAGATTCCCCCAAGGGGGCCATGGATAGATTTCAGGGGGTCTATCAACTTGTATGTGAGGAAAAAAATCAACTTTATTTTTACTAACTACTAACTGAAACTTAGCATTCCCTTCAATATTTAAAAACATTCTAAGAAGGGGTCCCTCGACTTCATCACACTGTCAAAGGAGTCCATAACAGAAAAAAAAATAAGAACCCTAGCTCTAAGGGGGAAGAAAAATCCTAATTTAAGGGGTTTTTGCCTGTAGTTATAAATAAAAGTTAAATAAATGGAAGATTGGATCAACCTGCCCTGCGTGGTTTCTAATCCATCAGATCTTACCAGGAAAAGTCCCAGCTTCTACACTTTGTGGGATACCCTGTCTCCCACTTCTCTTCATAGCCAAAAAAATAGAGACTGATCTTTCTTTTTAGAGAATCCAAGCTTAACAATGCTATTGAAGACAAAAGAGAAAAATTAGGAAGAAGAAAACAAGAAGTTTAGGTTTCAATCTTAACCAGAAAGGATGGAAGAGGTAGGAGGAGGAAGGACAAGAGTCCCTTCAGTCTTGTGACTTCTTATTATCCACTTTGGTTTGCCAATGTCTTGTTTGACTGTGGTGGAACCTGGGGTGGAACGGTCTCTCTCCTGGTTCCAGCTTTTTCCTCCAGCTTTAAGTTTTTGCATGCTCATTCTCAACCCTGCCCCACTTTGAAAGGCTCAATTAGTCTTTTGAGACTCTGAACTACATTATTCAGGGGGCTATCCAGTTAATCCCTGAAGACTTGTCCCACTACCAGTGTCTCTCCAAAGGAGCTACACTTGATGAAGCCATGCTGACACCTAAAGATCTTTGTTTCCTTTCCTAGGTATTGATTAGCCATCTCTTTAATAATTAGTTTAAAATTTTTCCCAAGAATCAAAGTCAAGTTTACTGGCTTTTAGTTTGCAATGTCTCTCCTATCCTCAAATCCTTTTTTATTTTTTAGGTTTTTCTTTATTTTGGGGGGAGGGAGACAATTGGGGTTAACTGACTTGCCCAGGGTCACAGAGCTAATAAGTGTCAAGAATCTGAGGCTAGATTTGAACTCAGGTCCTCATGACTCCAGGGCCAATTCTCTATCCACTATGCCACCTAGCTGCCCCATCTCATCCCCTTTTAAAAATCAATACTTTCCATTTCTAGATCAGTGATACTTATTTTGTTCTCCACTGTCTTTCAAATATTACCAAAATTGGCTTACCAAGTACACCTATCATTTCCTTCAGTAATATCATTAATCTATATCAATTGACTCAAATTTACTAAAGTTAGCTAGGTGTTAGTCTTAGAATATGAAGATCTGGATTTGAACCTTGCTTTATATACCTATTCTCAGTGTGATTATAGGGAATCTACTCCTACAGTCTCAGTTTCATCATCTCTAAAACATGGATAATGTGGATAAAATGTGCATATCTACCTTAAAGGATAGTTGTAAGTTTTAAAATACTGTATAAATGTGAGCTATTTTTTTTCATTTCTTCCTACTTCCTTTTCTTCCTCCCTCGCTTTTTCCTTTCCTTCCTTTTTTCCCTTGTGCATTGAGCAAATACTTGTTGAAAACAGGCCATATAGTAGTTACACATATAAATGACCTAAGTAATGATGAACAATCTCATGTCAGATATGTCAACCTGTGGAATTTAAATATATTAGTCAATGGAGGAAAATAAGCTAAGATTTCCTCAATAACAGTGAGTTTTTAGTAAATAGGGATTGAGTAAGAATCACAGCTTCAGATCCCTAGTGGTCATGGGAAATGTGGCTTTCCTACTGAAGATTCTTTCCTACTGAAAAATATAGCATTTTCAGGTTTAAAAAATATCACAGAATTGTTCCTTGAGGACAACTCTACAGTATTTCTAGGCACCTTCAAATGCTTTTAAATAACCTCTGGTAGAGGAAACAAAAGGAACCTGAAGGCTCTTCCCTGAAGAGGATCCAGATCAATAAATACACTAAGTTAGGTAAATACATTAGAAGGATTCACCTAATCCAGAGGAAGAGAGGACAAGAGGGTATTGCTAAGTCATCAAGGTTTAACTTCAGATGGCCAGGAGGAGCAGAGTATAGTACAGGAAAATGGAAGCCGCATTCAGTCATCCCCTGTTACTTCTTATTGGCATCTGTCGATACAACCCTAGCAAAGAGGGAGCCCTCAGCCCTGCTCAATCATTCCTGTTTAGTATGTGCCAAGAAGAAACCTGAGGTGTTGCTAATTCCAAGCTCAATCTCCTTAAAGATAGCATTTGGGGCACTGATGAAAAGCAAAGGCTTACTGAGGTCCATTTCGACCAATGTCTTCTATGGATTTTAACAATATTTTGATTCAATAAAAAAAGAAACAACAAACAAAGACATTTATGGGATGAAAAGGGCCTCCCATATATGCCATGCAATATACTAGAGCAAATTTGATAGTACTGGCAGTAAGAGAGGTAGCAATAAGTCAAGGATCAGATGGGAAATCTATCCTATTTTTTGGAAAAGGAGACCATAAGAAGTACTGTAAGGCCTCATTCATTCATTACCTTATATTAGAGAGTTCAAGGCCAAGGTGAAGATAACTAGAGTTCCAATTTATTTCCCTTGGCTTGAGACAAGAACTTCCATCCCAGACCTATCCCAAAGATTAGAGAGTGAACCCTTTCCCCATCACCTCCTAAATATGCTTCCCAATCTCAATTAGCAAGTTTCTTTCCCTCTTCTGTCACTCAGCAGCTGTAGAAAGACGGCTTCCCTGGTAAAACCACAAGCCTGAGGAGGCTTCCACAGTGCTTGGGACCTATATGTACAGAGGCAAATCTGTTGTTGAAGTACATGTGCTTCTTATAGATCACTGGATAGAGGTACAAGTCGTCTGGGTGGGGAAGGGACATACAGATGGGGATGGGCCAGATCGTAAGAGTCCTGAGAGTATTAACTGGATTCTTACTAAACTGGCCCTCTTTATTGAAATAATTCCAAGTGATGTCAAGTGGAACCTACCTTATTCTGTAGTGTGGCACATTGGAGATAAAACAAAAACAAACAAACAAGCACAAAACATTGCCTCTAGAGTTAGAGGATCTGAGTTAAAATTATTCCTCTGATTCCTTCAACCTGTGTGATCTTGGGTACATAATTTAATTTTCCTGGAACTCAGTTTCCCTCATCTGCAATAATAATAGCTAACATGTATGTAGCACCTTAAGGTTTGCCAAATGCCTTGCATGTCAATCATCTTGCTGATACTTATAACAACCCCATGAGGTAGGTGCTGTTATTATCCTCAAACCATAGATAAAGAAGCCAAGGTTCAGCAGTTTGCCTCGGGTCACATCCTCAGTGTCCAACACAGGATAGGTACTCGCGTCTTTCTTATTTCAAGTCCACTACTCTGTCTACTCCCCCTCACTGGAGTCTGGGCTAGATAACCTGTGAAGATCCCTTCAGTTCAAGCTCTTCAATCTTATCATCTCTTCACTTCCAAAGCTGTGGACACCAGTGGGCACCAGTCCCTCTCTTGCAACAAGGGATAGCTACATGGAACGGCTTTTCTGCTCTCTGTGTGATGGCTAATGAGGAGGTCCCAGGGTGGGCAAGAGCTTGCTGGCAGAAGGTAGTGACCCTGGTGTTCCTGTCAGCATCCGTCCCCTTGTTACACCTCTTGCTGTGATCATGAGAGCACTCCTCCAGTTGTCATAGAAACTGCATCTTTCTTCTTGACACCTAGCCCCTTGGCTGTGCCTGCTCTTTTGGTGCCTTGCTTCTAATGAAATTAGGCAAATCATTAAATTCACTTACCCCCTCCCACAGCCCCCTTCCTCTTCTCCCACCCCAATGAACCAGGCATCTTTTTAACTATGATGTCTAAACCAGATGCCATCCTGAAGTCGTCCGCTCCTCTCAACCTCTACTCTAATGGATGTTTCCTTGTTTAATGATTCAGGTTTTTGTGGCTGCCACAGTTCTAATTTAAGATGAGCAGGTTAGAGGTTTGTACTCCTGGTTTATTTCTGGATTCCTGGTTCATATTGGAGGGGCCTGGAGATTCATAAAATATAATGAAGTACTGAAAAGTTTCCCATTGACCAAGGTGGAGAGGGGTGGGGTGGAGTGGGGTGAAGCAGGGTGTCTCAGATGGGCATGAAAATTTGATGGGGAAGAGTAGGTTTCTATTGATATTGGGCTGGATTTCATAGTGTTCACAAGGACACTGCCTTTACAAATTGTCTCAACCATTCTCTTGACAAAGCTTTGGGTCTCTCATTACATTTAGCCATGAGATCCCAAACTCTACTTACATCAGCTTCTTCTGCTGTGTCTATGTCTGTTCCACCATGTATTAGGGGGCACAGCTTATTTGGAAATGTAACTGAGCCATTTAACTCTGAGAGCCACTAGGCCTCCAACCATTCAAAACTGATTTGTATGATATCATTTTAAATATCCATTTAACCACATCTTCTGCCTTTCCATAGCAATAGAGCTGGAGAAATAGAGGTCATTTCTCTTCTTATGACACCTCCTCTATCCACCCTTGATACTGTCTCTCATAGATAAAAAGATAAGATCCAGAAATGAGAGAGGGAAAATAAAAGGGAAAAGCTTAGAAGCTGTTAGAGATTCAACTCAATAGGCCAATTAAGCATTTACTAAGTATAGAGTATTGTAGTAGATAGCATGCTGACCCCAGAGTCAAGGAAATCTCAAGTACCACCTCTGGCATATATTGTGTTACCTTGGGCAAGTCACTTAACCTCTGAGTGCTCCAAGCAACTTAATAACACTATATCATTTCTTCCATCTGGAGTTCTCTATATCAAAGAAGTTATAGGTTTGTAATAAATAAATTACAGGCAAATAAAATTGCAGGAGCAATTGAATAAATGTCAAAAGGTGCAACTGAATAAATGTTAAAAGGTGCAAATTATCATGTTTTGTTTGTAAATGGAAAATAAAGCAGTTCCTTACCCTCAAGGAAATTACTGTCTAAGAACTAAGATGTAAGTGGGATGGGAAGACATTTAAAAAAAAAAGCTACCATGCAAGGAAGGTAAGTGATAAATGAAAAGAAAATCAGAAAAAATGCTATCATAAATTTGAAGAAGAGGTCCATTTCCACCAGAGAAGGGTGGTGGTGGTAGAGGAGATGAGCAGGGTGTTGAGTCACAATAGGCTTCACAGAGGTGGTAACACCTGAGTTGCACCATGAAGGATAGGACTTCAACAGACAAAAGTAGGTAGGGAATGGTGGTGGGAAGGCATGGAGGAGGATTGATTCCAAGGACAGAATTAACAGGACAGAATGAACAAGAGCATAGCATTGGAATAGCCGGGCAAGATCAAGGTTAGAAAATAATTGCATTTGGCTGAAACATGGAACATACAAAGAGAATTAGGCTGGAAAGATAGGTTGAGGCCAGACTATGTAGAGCCTGGAATGTTGGAGCAAGGATTTATACTTCATGGGATAGATAATGGAGAGCCATTAGAGGATTTTGAGTAGAGTAATACCATGATCAGAGCAGCATATTAAGAAGTATTGTCAAGGATGGATAAAGGGCAGGAAGACTAGTTAAGAGACTATTACTATGAGTAATAGTAGCTGTCCCACCAGAGACCCAACTGGCCAACTCCAGTTGGGCAATGCAGCTCTTTCTTTCCTTTCTTCCTTCCCTCCTTCCTTCCTTCTTTTCTTCCTTCCTTCCTCCTTCCTTCCTTCCTTCCTGCCTTCTTTTCTTCTTTCCTTCTTTCTCTCCCTTCTTCTTTCCTTCTCTCCCTCCCTCCTTTCACTCTGTTCACATAGGGAATATGTTACCTGCGGTTGCTTTGCCCAAAGGAATATAAATTTTGATAGCTGAAACCTCACAAGATATCTTGGGGTTTACAAGCTAGATTTCTTTTTTAAGGACCATGCCTTAAACCCAAATAACTCTGGTTCTCATTGATTGGTTAATAATAAGTCCCAGCCCAAGCCTCATTTGGTCATTGTTTGGGCTCTGATGGCTCAGAGTGAGTGTAAATAGCAATGGCTTCTATTTTGGCCAGAAACCCTGAGGGTCTTCCCCTCCCAGATTTATGTTTTTAACAAGGTAAAAGATACCATTTTTTTGGCCTCATTTCTTACCTAGCTTTAATCACTGAATGGGTGTTGCCTCAGACAAAGTAAGACCTGCCAAAGACCTTAGCTTAAAAAGGCCAAGTTCTCCCACAGTATTGGGTCCATCTCTAGTCATCCTGATCTATATCTTGCCACTGGACCCAAATGCCTCCAGGACAGAGAGTGAGGCAGCTGACTTTGCACAGCCTTGCCTCACTTAAATTCAATTCACTTGCAAATCATGACGTTACTTTCCTGATGTCCTGGTCCTCTTCAAGAAGGAAGGACAAACAATAACAACAACAAGTTTTGTAAGTAAAAATTACTTTTTCCCAATTTTTCTTACTCTCATCTTTGTATTGTTTTGCCCATTACAAGTACTTTTTTCTTTAGAGCAACATTGATCAACTTTTAAAAACTGTTCTTGTCACTGTTATTAAAACTCTAAGAAACCTATATAACACATTATAAAGGAATTAATAATAAATCCTCTCACTGCTGGATTCCTCAGAAGGTCTTTGTTTATTTTCTAAGTACCAATTAAGCAGTTTTACAAAAATAGATTTTTAGTTCTTCATGCTGTTTTTCACTCTTAACCACACTTTCCTTTACAATTTGGTGAAAATGACCCTTTTGTATTGTGGATTTGAATGATCCTCAAAAACTCAATTTCCCACAAATAACCAAAGCAATATCCCTAATAGTCAATGAAATATGCTCTCAAAAGCTACAACTTTTGTATGTTTCCTTGATATAATATCCAATGGTTTTCAAGGATAGATATTATTCCAAGGAAACATGCAAAAGTCGTAGCTTTTGAGAGGAAGGAAGAGAGGGAAGCAAGGAAGGGAAGGAAAAAAAGGGAAGGAAGGAAGGAAGGAGGAAGGAAGGAAGAAAGGAAGGAAGGAGAAAGCAAAAAGCAAGCAAGAAAACTGTCCAGATCCACTAAAACCAGAAAACAAAGGGAAAATGGAAAAAATTACCTTCTGAAATAAGCCTCAAGTTCAAAACAGTCCAGAATAGTCAAAATATAGAGCTTCCAAAGTAAAACAAAGCAAAATAAAACACTGCGAGCAGTCAAGAAAAAAAATGAGTTTAATTAATAATGAACAAAGATCAGAATTGCACAAGACTACATTACAACTACTTAAAGGAGAGATAATGTTGGAGTTTAGAATTTCAAAAGGCAAAAGAAAAAAGACTTATAACCCAAATTAACTTACCATTGCAAAGTTAGTATAATTATAGAGGGTAAAAATGGATCTTTAATAGAATAGAGGATTTTGAAACATTCCTGATGAAAAGATTAGAACTGGTCAGAGTCTTCTTCTAATCCAGAAAATTTGAATGTACCCAAGCAATTAGATGATAAAGTATTTATATTCTAATAAGATACAAGACAAATGTCCTTTCAAAATCTCACAGTCTTCTAGGGTTACATAGGGAGTAAGACAAATGCAGGGCCACTGGGGGATGATGATGGTGATACTGTGAATTTTAAGGAAGAAAGAAAATAGAGGGAAAGAAGAATTCATTTGGGGAAGAAATGAGGAAGTAGAAGGAGTTTACATTTTCTGCATAACTGAGATGTATAAGAAGAGTTTACAAACATGGAGAAGTGAGTTTCTCACAAACCACTCTTATCTGAACTGGGAAGAAATACATTAAACTCAAAAGGGTCAGGGATAAGGGAAAATGGGATATAAGAGGAAGGGTAGAACTAAAGAAGGAACAGTCATAGGCAAAATAAAACCCAATCTTTTAATTTCAGAGGGGATATTATAAAGAAGGGAATAGACAATGGCAAACAAGATACAAAATGATTCCTTTTGCAGACAGGATTATGGCTTGCTTAGAAAAGCCAATAGAAACAACAAAGAAGTTACCTAAGGATATTTAGTAGCTTTAGCAAAATAATGAAATACAAAATAAATCCATAAAACTAATCAAAACTTTCACATATCAATAACCAAAATCAGTAAGAATAACCACAAAAAAATGTAAAACTATATGGGAGTCAATCCACCCAAATATACTCAATGATCATATAAATACAATCAAAATCTTCTTTATAGAAAGAAGACAGATAGTTGGAGGGATGTGTAACTCATTGCTCATATTTGGGTTTTTCCCATACAGTAAAAATTATACCACTAAACTTAATCTACAAATTGAGTGCTATGCCAATCAAAGTAACAGTCTTGAGTGATTTTATTTGGGAGACTCTGAAGTGTTCCAGGGCTTGATGTTATCAGCATAATGTCATTCACAAACAGGGATATCTATAGGACCTTTCCCTCTATAAAGAATTCTCCTAAACCAGGATGTGAACACAGGCTGTCTCCTGAGGGATTTAGTGTGACTAGTGGAGAGGCTCTAAGCGGTGGTTGTAGCTGATGGAGCAGTTGTGTATGAAAGGACACAATCTTGAAAAAAGGTTAAAAAAGAGTCAGACATAGCCTCAGTTCAAGGCTATAGTTTACTTGTCATTTGTATTGCTTTGCTCCATTAAATCAAGGGTAAATCACTTGGCTTTTGGAAGATTTAGAGTAGAAGTCTGAGAGATGAGATTTCTTTTATAAGGAAATGTCAGCCCAAAGAATTGAGTTACCTTGTTTGATCTACTAAGTTTTATTTCAGCACATACACACAAAAAATATCTCTACAGAATATTATTACAAATAGTATTGCTATTTGATTTTGTTTTGTATAATTATTTTATGGAGAAGGTTTTTTTTTTTCCTCCCACCACTCTTCACCCTCAGGAAAGAGGACTGCCCTTTTGTATCTAGTTCCTGGTTTGTGTTAAATGCAATCACGGTACTGCTCAGTTTCTCATTTATTCTTCAGGAACTTGACAATGGTGATGCCTAGGATATACCACTCCTATTTAAAGAGCTAGTGGGATAGCATTCCCAGTAAAGGATGAACCATTCTGTTTCTAGTCACATTCATGATGATGATCATGCTGTTTATGAGTAAGGTGTGTAGTTGGTCCTTAAGCAACTTATTTCCCCTATCCCAGGTTATAATAGCAGATAATCATAAGTGTGGAACTAAATGTAAAGGTGGTATAATTGTGAAAAGTAAAGAGGAAAGTAAAAGAGATGATTAGGTGTTAATGTGTTAATGAAGTATTAACCTTTCAACCCCACTCAACCCCCTTTAATGAAGTGTGAAGTTCCCCTGATGGAATTTGGGTGGCAGCCTGCCATCAGCTGGCAGAAGACTGGTCACATAGTTGGTCACCTTTTAAAAGCTAACTTGTTAATCCTTGTGGCTTGGGAAGTAGAGGATCTGACATTACTAACAGTTTCCAAGTAGGGAATAGTACAGGACCTGTTGTAGAGGAGATAACTGTTCAGATATAGGTTAGGCTAAACTACCTCTGAGGCCCTTCCAACTCTGAGATTCTATAAAATTCTTTGCATTGCAGTAACTGAATATTAAAGTGTATGTTGATTTAATTTAGATTGTCTTATTTAGGAAGACTTGAATTCAAAATCTGCCTTATATCCTTACTTATGTCCTGAGGCAAGTCATCTCTCTGGGTCTCAATTTCTTCATCTGAAAAATGAGGTCAGAATCAGTAGACTCTAGGGTCTCTTCCAGCTCTAAATTTATCATCCTATGATTCTCTGAATTCTCCAAAGAACTTTTCATCCTCATTAATTTCTGTAATAAAGGTTGGAGTATAAGCTACAATAACCTTCAGGGTATTGTTATTGATAATGTTGTTGCTGTCATTTTAGAAATGCTGAAATCCAAATAAACTGAGTATTCCATGAGATGATGTTTCTTTCTGCCCTTTAAGTACCTAAGAGAAACTTCTCTAACTCCTTTATTTGCCCATATAAGGAAAACCTATGAGATATCTTTCCATTTGGGTGCAATTTCCCTTTGGTTTTGGGTGTCATTTATAGTAAGAATGTAAAGACTACTATGATTTAATTACTCCCATAGTAAGGCTATCCATTGGTCACTTGATAAAGATCTCATATTTAAAACACCAATAGCTATGTTCATCTTTATAGGGGATCTAAAAACAGATTCTTTGCATCCTCTGCCCCATTTCCACTATGCTGAACTCAGAGACTTTTTTTTGTCTTATGGGTTGCCATGGTGAGGGAATTCATTATCAAGTGGTAGCATACCAATGATGAGTCTCTTAGTTCTTAACTAGACTGGATGGTCTACAGAAAAAAAGACAAACTCTTTCTGGGACCATACTCAAAGCCTTTTCTATATAGTAGAACCTACCAGACCCTGTCCCTTGTGTCTTAGACATCCATACCAAGATGAGGCATCTGAATGGGACTTGGTGGAGAAAAGACTGATACTTCAGTTCAAAAAATGTACTGCACAAATATAAGATTGAGAATATGGAGCTAGATAGAAGCTCACATGGAAGTTGACATGAAATTCTAGGTCAATGTAAATTTAAAAATATGACATGGCAGGCAAAAAAATAATGCCATCTTGGGTTGCATATACATAAATATACATCTAGAATGATGAAGGTTATAACCCCACAGTATCTGAACCTAATTAGACCACATCTAGATCAGTATGTTTAATTTTGGGCAACATAATTAGTAGAGAAGTTGAAATGAGAGCATGGGTGACCAGGATGGTAATGAAACTTCAAAAGAAGAAATTTAGGGAAAAGACTAGGGATATTTTACCTAGAGGGGACAAATAAAGAAAGATTTAGTGATGTCAGAATACTTGTCTTCAAGTATTTAAAAAGGTTTCATGTAGAGAAGGGATTAGACATGCTCTACTTGACGCCAGAGGGCAGAACTGAAAACAATAGGGGGAGGTTGTTGAGACACAAAACTTAGTTTCTGGAAAATTAGAGCTATCCAATGAGCTACCTTGGGAGACAGCAAATTTCCAAAAAAAAAAAAAAGGTTGTGTATGTGTTTATGTGTATGTTTCTGTGTGTGTGTAAATAAAAGTATAATACATTCAAGAAATAGATTTCTTGAGGAGCAAAGCAGAAGAATAGAGGGTAAGGGAGCAATAGGTGGTAAAGAGATGTGGATATGTGCTCCTAAGGGTGGACAAAGAAGGTAGTGTGCAAGAAGTGTGCAAGTCCTGTATCCTGAAAACTAATTTTTCAGTAATGTTGTCAAAGGTTGGGTTCCTAGCTAGATGAGAAAATGAAGGACCCAAGGAATACTATTGCATTCACTTAAATATTGGAAGTGAAGTTAGACTATAATAATCTCTAAGGCCCATTACTACTTTTATTCAAGGAGAAACTGGAGGACTTGTCTCAGATGTTTTAGAGGAAATTTCTGCTCAGATAGGTCAGACTCAATATTCTCAGAGGTTTCTTCCAACTCAGATGCTATGATTCTCTGTCTCCCTCAATCTCTGTGTCTGTTTGTGTCTGTCTCTTTGTCTCTGTCTCTTCCTTTTCCTTACTCTCTGTCTCTCTCCATTTCTATCTCTCTGTCTCTGTCTCTCTCATACCACTCCCACCCCCATGTGTATGTTGTTGTTGTTGTTTGTCCTTCATTCTCTAAAAGGGCCATGGCATCAGGAAGATGATGCCTTGACTTGCAAGTGAATTGGATTTAAGTGAGGAAGGGCTGTGCAAAGTCACCAGCCTCACTTTCTGCTCCGGAGTCATTTGGGTCCAGTGGCAAGATATAGATCAGAGCAACTGGAGATGCCCCCTCCCATATGTGTGACAGAGCCAATGAATGACAGACCACTCTAGGAAGTTCCCTGGTCCCAACTCCCTTAGCTCCTCCCACCACTCCCACCACTACTAACATGAAAACCCTACCCAATGACAAACCAGGGACCACTTTACACCCTTCCACTCCCAATCCAATAATGTCCTCCAGTCTTTGTATAAATGTTCATGCCTCCACCTATTCCCTACTCTTCTTGTCTAACACTAGCTCAAAATAGAAAGCTAACTTAGAGACATTTTCTTCAGTTCAAATGGCTGAGGAGGGATTTGTTTTCAGAGCCTGAGAATATCTGCATTTTGGAGTCAAAGAGAAGCTTACTTCATCCCTTCCTTTTAGTCCAAATATCTACAGCTATCGACCTGTCTTTTATGTGTTTTGCAGCTTGGAAACTGAAAACTAGCTAAAAACATAAGCAAGCATTGGTGCATATAGGTCATTCTTGAAAAAGAGATTGCATTAGCCCTTATAGCACCTAGGTCAACTGCAGTTTAATGTGATTCAAACTGCCTAAGTAATTAGTTCTTGCAAGAGATTGGGGGATCTGTCCTGGGGATGTACAGAACCCATATACCACAGAGCATTACATTATACAATAGCTGGTCCTACAAGTCCATGTCTGGCCAGCTGTAGTTATGCAAATTTCCATAGACAGAAATGCAACGTATAGAAACCTTTTTGGAACCTTCTGTTTTGTAAGGAGAGCTGTCAGCAATATGAAGAGACCTGTGGCACTTTATGTTAAACAATCTGCCTGTATTTTCACCCTCCATCCCTGCAATAAAAAATAATTTCTTGTTCTTAGATCACCATTTCTTTCTTTATATTTTTGAGTGCCATATGTTTTCCTGCAGGGAAGGAATCCTTGCCCTTGTCCACTGCTCAGATTAAACCCCCTTTAGGAACCCTGCCTTGATTAACCCTAATAGACTCCTCGCCTCTCAGAATTGATAAATCCATTGTATCATAGAAAGGACTGGGATCAACCTCATGATCCCCACTCATTCACCTCTCAGACCAAAGCAACACCACCCAATTTCTCCCCTCTCCTTTTGGTCATAAAAGGCATAGAACTCTTCACTATAGCTAATCTCTTATGCCCTTGGCCTCATTTGTCTCCACCAGGGACAGTCTCTGGTTTCTCATGGGAAGATGATCAATTCAACACTGGAACTTGTCCTGGGGCAGAGCTATCTAACTGATGTTTAGAGGGTGTATAAATCAACCACATGCCCCTTTATAGCCAGCCAGGCTGCAGTCAGGTCCATGTGAATCCAATCTGTGTCTGTTCCCACATCTGTATGTAGAATCTTCTGTTGAACCTTGGACCAACAGGCAACCTAATTACCTGGCAGGCTGAGCTTATGCCTTATGCTATATACCTTGTTACTATTGCTTGTAACTTTCTCATACTTATGCTTTTCATCACTAGTAAAGAGAATGATAAGCAAATCACTTGTATCATTATTATTAACTGTGAGTTTCTCTTCTTACTCTTTTTCTATACCTCACTTGATCACAATGTTTCTAATGTAGTCAATCATTATCTTTATTCAGATAATTCTCAGATTTATATCCAAGCTGTGTCTTTCCTGAGCTGCAGAACCACACTACTGCCTTTAGGACATCTCAGATTAGATGTACTATAGACATCTCAAATTCAACATGTCCAAAACAGAACTCATTATGTCCCTACACTGTTCCAAACTGCCCTATTACTATCAAAAGCATGATCTTCTGAGTTACCCAGGTTCAAACTTTGTTCTTCCAGAAAGTTCCATTTCTCACTCTCATTCATCCCATGTAGCCAATCTGTTGTCAAATCTTGTGAATTCTACCTTCACACCATCTCTCATAGAGATCCTTTCTCTCAGCTCACAAACCTAGCACAATAGGCCCTAGCTAGGCCTTCAGTATCTCTCATGTGCACTATTGTAATAGCCTCCTATTTGGTGTTCTCACCTTAGTCCATTCTCCATTGTCCCTTCTGCCTGGAATGCATTCCTTCCTCATCTCTGCATATTGGCTTTCCTGGTTTCCTTCAAGTCCCAACTAAAATCTCATCTTGCATAGGTAGCCTTTCCCAAGCTTTTTAATTCTAGTGCCTTCTCTCTCTTTATTTCCTATTTATCACATATATATGTACAAATATATGTACATATATATGTGGGTATATTTATATATATGCATATATATATACATATATATATATATCTTGTTTGTACATATTTGTTTGACTGTTGTCTTCCGTTCGATTGTGAACTCCTTGAAGGCAAGGACTGTCTTTCCTTCTTTTTGTATCCACAGCACTTAGCAGGTCTTTAATAAATACCTATTAACTGACTAACAAAGTGATTTTCCTAAAGCAAGGGTCTGAACATGTCATCTCCCTACTCAATAAACTCCAGTAGCTCCCTATTACCTCTGGGATAAAACATATAGTCCTCTATTTGACTCTTAAATCCTTTCACAAGCTGGTCCCAATTACCTTTCTAGTCGTCCTACACTTCAGTCCCCTCCATATACTCTGAGATCACCTTGTTTGTCCTGTTGTCCCTCCCATAATACAGTCCTATCTCTGTGCCTTCGCACTGTCTGAATCCCCGTGTTTGCAATGTTCTCCCTCCTTACCTCTTCCTTCTAGCTTCCATGGCTACCTTCAAGACTCAATTCAAATCCTACCTTTTGGGTTTCCCAAACACCCTGGTACTAGTCCCTTCCTTCTAAATTTCCCCCATTTTCCCCTCTACATATCTTGTATTTACACAGTTATTTACATATTGCTCACCACCCCCCAGCCCCCATTAGACTTAGCTCTTTGAGAGCAGGGGCTATTTTTTGCCTTCCTTTGTATCCCTAGCACTTACCACAGTGCCTGGCATGTTGTAAGCACTTAAAACGTCCCTGCTGATTGATTGTCTGATCACTGGGTAGAGTGTGACAATCTGCTTGTCCTATGACTTTCCTCAGAATACTTGTGACTCAGGGGAATGTGCTGCCAAGGCAGAATCTCCCTTCCCTTGCTCTAATTTCTCACTCCCTCTTTCACTTCCATGTCAGTCTTACCCCCCCTGTAGCCATATCCCATGTCCGCTGTGCCCTACGAAAAGTCCATTCTACTGTTAAGAAACTGCCCTTCATATTTGGTATCTTCCTCTAATGCTGCTTCCATTTGCTAGCAATTACAGAAATCTAGCTCTTTACAGAAGACACCTGCATCCATAGCCACATTCTCTGGTGCTGGATGTACCTTCACTCATGTCTTGTGATGTAGTAGGCCAAGAGAAGAAAGAACAAGAAGAAGAGCAGAAAGAAGAATTTTTCTCATTCCTTATTGCTATTTACAGATGCTTCAGAAAGTATTCAGAAAGATCATCCTATCTAGATCAATCAACCAAGTATTTAAGTGTTTACTATGTATCAGGCACTGTTCTAAGTACTGAGGATACAAAGATAGAACTGAAACAATTCCAGCCCTCAACCAGTTTACATTCTATCAGATCGTGATGACTGTTCTCTACAGTCTCCCAGGTAATTTGCCCTTCAATCTCAGTGAGTTCTGTACTTGACTCACAATCTTTCTCTCTAGCCTAAACCCTACTGTTATACCTGGACATTTCAATTTGCCTGCTGATATCTCCTACGCCCAGGGGTGAGCTGGAGTCAACTTGAAACTAGAGTAAATTTGAGCATTTAAACCCGAGCAAGTGTGAACATTTACCCCTCAGAAATCAAAATGGCAAATGTTACAAATCAGGATTTGATTTATTTTTTCATGGATTATCTTAGATTTAAGAAAGCGGTGGAGAAAATTATAAAAATGAAGATTAAACTTAAAAGTGTGTCACATGTGTGTATATGTGTGTGTATATATATGGATGGATGGATGGATGGATTTGGAGATCCAATTGCTAAATATATATACCCTTCTATGCCTTTACTTCCCAGTTTACCAAGCACCTTTATTCCCATCATTTGCAATTTTAATACAATGGGAATTTCTTATTCAATGCTATCTTTCACATCACCTCAATATTATGACCCACACGCATCCATTTCCTCCTCCTTTTCTCCACTATCAGAGGAAGATGTGGCTCTTCTGCTTGCCAGGGTACCTTGTTTTCATCACTGCCCCTACCCTTAGCTGGAAGCTTGGTCTTTTGATCATTCCCCCTCTCTCTCCCTAAGTTTTAATCTTTCCTTATCCCCTGGTTCCCTCTCTACTGCCTCACTGATTTTCCCTAACCTATAAACACCTTCTCTTGCTCCTACCATCTTCTCAAATTATTGGCCTACATCTTTCTTCCTTTTTACAGCCAAACTTGGGGTGAGGAGATTATAAGGAGGACAAGAATTATCTACCTTGATTGCCTTCACTTTACTACTTCCAATTCACTTCTTAACCCCTTGTGGTCTTACAGAAACAGTAGTTTCTGTCCTCACTCTGTGACTGAAACTGCTCTCTCCAAGCCCACTAATGAGCTCTTAGTTGCTTAATCCAAGGGCCTATTCTCCTTCCTTCCCCTTGATCTATCTCTGCAGTTCAAACAACTGCTGACCAATCACTCATTTTATATATTCTATCCTCTGGGCTTTTATGACATTATTCTGCCATGGTTCTTCTATCTGTCTGACTGATCCTTTCCAGTCTCATTTATAATATCATCATCTATGCTGATAGATAGATAGATAGATAGATAGATAGATAGATAGATAGATAGATAGATAGATAGATAG
>NW_020954575.1:8650662-8762733 GCF_900497805.2 Vombatus ursinus | reverse complement strand
TAGATAGATAGATAGATAGATAGATAGATAGATAGATAGATAGATAGGTAAATAGATCAACCAACCAACCAATAGGTAGATAAGGCAATTATTAAACAATATCTAGGTGTCAGGTAATGTGTTATATGTGGTATATGTGAGTTCACTCCAGGGCTCTATCCAGGACCCTCTTCTCTCCTCCTACCACTGGTAATTTTTCTCTTTGTGATTTCATCAGCTGTCATGGGCTCAACTATTATCACTATGCAAATGACTCTCAAATCTACATATTCAGCCCTCATCTCTCTTCTAAGTTATATATACTACAGTTTCTTGAACTGCCTGCTTAGGGTTTCTACCTAGAGGTCTCATATGCATCTTAAACTCAATGTGTCCCAAAATAAGCACATTATCATTCTCCCTAAATCCTTCCCTCTAACTAAAATTTCTATATCTGTCCACTATTCCTCTAGTCAACCAGGTTCATAACTTAGGAATCATCCAGAAGGTCTTCATTCTCATCCCACCCACATTTCCTATCAATTGCAACATCTTGTCAATTTCACTTCCATGATATCTCTCACATCCCTCTTTTCTCTTCACACATGGGTCACCACCCTAATTCAGACCTCTTGTGACTTTTGCATAGATAATTGCAATATTTCAATAGCCTCCTAATCAACTCTCTGCTGTACAATCTCCTTCTTTGATTCCCAGCCCTGATCATTCAATTTTACTCAGTATCCCCCTTTCCATCCATCCATCCATCATCTATCAATCATCCTCCACATAGCTACTAAAGTGATATCCCTAAAGCATAAGTCTGGCAATTCTGCTCCCTTGCTCAGTGTTTCCTTGCTGCCTCTAAGATAAAATGCATTCTCTTCCATGTGGCATTTACAATCTGGCTCCAGTCTATTTTTCCAGGAATATTATATATTATTCCCTTTCACACACTCTTCTTTTCCACCAAACTGGTCTACTTGTTCTTTCCTATATGCAACGTTCATCTTCTGCCTCCATGCCTTCCCACAGGTTGTTCTACCATGCCTGGCATGTTCCTGCTCCTTACCGCCACCTTTTGGAATCCTGAACTCCCTCAGATACTCTGCTCAAGTGCTATCTCCTATAACAACCCTTTCTTTATTTTCCCAGTTGTCAATGACTCCTGAAATTGTTTTGTATCTATCTTTATTTACTTAAGTGTGTGCATAACTACTAGTAGAATATGTCCTTCTTGAGGGCAGCAAGACTTGTCCTATTTTTCTTTCTGCATTCTCCATATCCAGACTACCTCACCAGTAGAATATAATATCTTTGAGGGCAGAGATTGTCCCATTTTTGTCTTTGTATTCCCAGGACCTAGAAGACTCCCTGGCACAAAGCAGGTTCCTTATCAATGTTTGCTGAGTCCAATGATGCTCCCACCTGCCTCCTCTAAGAGACTGGTTCCAAACTGACAGAACCCTAAAAAGTGGTTAACTGAAAGAATTCTTTTTTTTTTTTGCTGCAGCTATGCAGCACAGTACATATAGCACTAGGTCTAGAGTGATGAAGACCTCAGTTTAAATCTAGTCTCAAGCATTTACTAGCTATGTGACTCTGGGCAAGTTATTTTACCACTGTTTGCCTCAGTTTCCTCAACCATAAAATGGGGATAATAACAGCACCTACCTTTTAGGGTTGTGGTGAGAATCGAAGGAAATAATATTGATAAAGTCCTTAGCCCAGTGCCTAGCATATAGTAGATACCTAATGTATGCTTCTTTACTTCCTATGGGAGCCCCTGAAGTGTCAGGACTTTGATCTTTATGACACATGAAGACTAAGGTCTTCTGACTGCAGAAGGAAGGACTGCATGACCTTACCAGAAGTACCGTGGAGAAAGCCCTGATATCTCCACCCTAGTTATTACAATGATAGCATATTCTCTTCCTCAGGGTCCCACACAGAACTTTGCACACAATCAGTGCCAGTCCACGTATAGACTGACTGGCTTATTTAACTAAAGAGGAAAAAAAGGAAAGACATTTTCTTTTTGAGGCAAAATTGCTTATACATGTTATGTAGATTTTTCCCCAACCTCTTTTCTCTCTTGGCCTCCAGGAGAGTCTCATCTTCAGAACAATTCTCCTGAGACTCCTCAGTTTATATGCATTTGTTAGTCCAACAAGGTTTGTCTGAACACCAATTTGCATTCAGAATAGGTGGGGAGAGAGGAGGCATTGGGAAGAGGGAAGAAAAACTGGGAAGGAACAACATATTTCACTGCATAATTGTCACCACCACAGAATTGTTGCACCATGTTTTTTCAGTCCAAAAATTGGTTTTTAACCTTTCACTGTGTGATTGCCATACGGTATAATTCAGTTCATCATGCCACTTAAAGGATAAACAGAGTAGCAATGTATTTCACCAATGGCATATGGATACACATTTATCTCTCACACATGGCAAGCCACAAGCAGCAAGCCTAGAATTCTCAGTGCATGTGCACTGTCAATATATTTCCAAAATCAGACCAGCATGGTTTGTGTAGAGTGCTGCGGTACAATAAGCATTGTCTCTCAACCCAGTAAAGAGTGGTAGGCACAAGGGGAGTGGGGCAGGCAGGTGAAACTGCCATGGTAAGTACGGTAAGACTTACATATTCCCAATTTTAACATATTCATGAGTATTCCATGCATCCTAATCTTGCACCAATGAAAGTTTAGTAATAAATGTTTTAGTAAATGATTTTTAAGTAATACTGTCACATTTTTAAAGCTTCACATAATGCTCACAACCCAACTTTTTTCTTCAAAAAATTTGGCATAAAATCTGCAAAGATTATGTGGTAAAATACAATAGCAGGTAGGTATAGAGAGAACTCTCTGCCTCTACTGGTCACACATTCTAATCACCAAAAGAGGGACAAGGAGGCTACAAGCCTGGCCATGCATAAGTTGTGGGGGTCAAGGATAGAAAGTGCCTGCAGCTGTATTTGACTGTTCACTAAGCTTCCAGGACCCTTGGCAGCTATAAGTCAAAATTTTTACAATTCAAGGTTACTGGAAAGGATCTTAGGTCCCAATTTTTGCTCTAAGTAAAGAACTAAGAATCTCTGACTTAGTAGAGAGCATTTATCCTCCAGCGGCTTATTCTGGGCTGTTCTTCTAGATTTCTGGCTTTTCACCAACACTGTAAGAGTAGCTATATCCCTAAGCCAAAGATGCTTAACCTTAGAGGGTTCATGGATAGATTTCAGTGTTTCTGTGAACTTGGATGAAAAAAATATTGCATCTTTATTTTCACTAACCTTTACTTAAAAATTAGCATTAACTTTTATTTTTTAAAAACATGATTTTGAGCTGGGGTCTGTAAGTATAATCAAATTCCCAAAGGGGTCTTGCAACACAGAAAGGTTAAGAATTCTGTGCCTAAGCTAATCAGGCTTCCCCCTCCATCCTGACCTGACTGAGGGGCTGAGAGTTTTTAACCTTGCTGCCTTGCGCAAGGTGGGGAAGGTCCATGAAAGCAAACTTGTTATAGTAAACACAGTATTGAACTTGGAGTCAGGGAAACATGGTTTCAGATCCTGCCTTAGATTCTTACTGTGGATGTCTCTGCTGCTGTTTCCTCATCTATCTTACCTCTAAGAGTTTTTGTAAGAATCAAATGAAATAAAATATGTAGAGATATGCATTTAAAGTGCTTTTAACATATCAGTTAATATTCTTCCACATCCACCCCTAACTTTCATTGGTGAATGTGCTATTTTTATCAATAACCACCTCCTGACAAAATCAACCAACCAACAAAAAAGCTAAGCAATACATTAATACAAGAAAGAATAATGGACAGGGAGTTAGGAGACTTGGGTTTTTAGTTTTAGATCTGTCACTACTTAACTATGTAGTCATGGACAAGTCACTTCTCATTGGGAATAAATTTCTTTATCTGCAAAATAAGACTATACATATATATGACCCTTTTAACTATAACATTTGGTTATATGCTGATTCTAAGTTTCTATTTAGTAGGAGAAGAGATGAGGCCCTTTCTTGACTATCTTTATTCTGTTTTAAGATTTCCAGCATGGGGGCAGCTAGGTGGCACAGTGGATAGAACACCAACCCTAAAGTCAGGAGGACCTGAGTTCAAATCCGGCCTCAGACCAAACACTTGACATGTACTAGCTGTGTGACCTTGGGCAAGTCACTTAACCCCAACTGCCCTACAAAAAAAAGAAAAAAAAATAAGATTTCCAGCATGCTCTTGGGCAAATCATTTCCCCTCAGTCTCTAATCTTCTCACCTAAAACAATAAAAGGGCTCAACCTCATGTTTGTGGACTTCTAAAGAATCCATAGATAGATTTCAGGGAGTCCACGTTCAAGATCATTTGAAAAGGTAGAAAGCATAAGTAATTTTGGGGAATCAGGAAAGATTTCCTATAAGAAGTGGCAAATGAGCCGAACCGTGAGTAAAGTTAAATATTGTTACAGACTATGAAGAGTTTAAATGCCAAATTGAGCAATCTGTATTTATCTTGGTGGCAAGAGGGATACACTGATGATTCTTGAGCATGGGAATTATACAGTCAGACTTGTGCTTCAAGAAGGTTAATTTATTAGCCATGTGGAGGATAGGTTGGAGAAAAGAAGGACCAGATAGAGAAAACAAGGAGCAGGATGTTTTAAAAAAAAAAAAAAAAGGCCCAGGTAGAGAGGTCATGAATACCTGAACTAGATGGTTGGCTATATGAGTGGGAATAAGGGGATGAAAATGAGACATGTTTTGAAGGTAAAATTAACAAGATTTGACAAATTAGATAATGGGCAGGGGAGGGGTAAGCGAAAGGAAGGAGATCTAATTGAAGTCCAAGTCAGCACTGGAAAATGAGACAGTTTATCTTCCAACAATGTTTATCTCTACAATCTTCCTTTTAATGGCGAATAAGAGTGTGCTAGCCATGCTCCCTCTTGCCTCTTATCGGGTAGGATTTGGGTATCAGACATCAAGAAAATTGCAATCCAATTGCAGACCAATAGGTCACAGAAATAATCCACATCCACTTATACACACAACTGAAGAATACTTACAAAGATGCAGATTGATACATTAATTTTTTCATTTATGTAGAGATGAACTTGGACTACCTCCTCTTGCTCAGGTCTAAGGCCAAGAATTTTATGTTATCAGGAAAATTAAGTAAGATAAAGTCCTCAGAGATGTGGAATAAGGAATGATGAGGGATAGGGGATGGGGATAGATCTATGCCTTTCCTCATGTCTGTATATTCTGACCTTATTGGCACCTGACCAAGCCCCCTCCCATTTTGGGAGGATAGAGTTGAAAGTGACCTTAGAGGTCATTTAGTCGAACCCCTTCATTTTACAGTTGAGGAAACTGATACCCACAGAGATTAAGTGACTTGTCCAAAGTCCCACTCATGGTCAGTGACACAGCAGGGATTTGAACCAGGGCCTCCATCATGAGATCCGTCACTTATTTCACTCTTCCATAGTCTCAGAGGCAATAGGAAGCCATGAAAGATTTTTGAGCAAGGGAGTCACATGGTGAGAACAGTGATGATGATGATGATGAGGATGCTATTAATTATAATAGCTAACATTTATCTAGTAATTTAAAGTTTGCAAAGCCTTTATATGTTATCTCAGCTGAGACTGAGAAAGAGTGTGTTTTTTCCCATGACCATACAGCTAGTAAATGAATTAGGAAGGAATCAGACTATGGTCTTCCTGACTTCAATTCCATGGCCCTATCAACTACATTATCTAGCTATCTACGGAAGATTTTTTGCTTGGTTGATTATTGTTATTATTTTACAACTGTGTGGAGGATGAATTAGAAAGGGGAAAAGCTACACACAAAAAGACCAGTTAGGAAATATTACAGTAGACTAGTCAAGTGGTGATACATGTCTGAACTAGGATAGTGACTGTGTGCACAGAAAGAAGAGAATGGGGGCAAAAGATGCTTTAGAGATAGAATTGACAGAACTTGACAACTTATTGGAGTGTTGGTAAGGGAAGAGTCAAAGGTGACTCCAAGTTTTAAATCTAGTTAACTAGAGGATCAGTGCTGCCCTCAATAAAAATGGGATGGTTTGGAGAAGGGGTAGGGTTAGGAGGAAAAATTTCAAATACCATTTTAGACATGTTGCGTTTAAGGTGCTGACAGGACATCCAGGAGCTGTCCAGCAGGCAGTTGGTGATCTGGGACTAGCATTCAGGAAAGAGATGAATTGCATAATAGATTTGGGAGTCATCTATATCTTCTTGAACTCTCTGACCGAAGCTGTTTGAGCAGAATATAAAATAACTAATGATGTATATGCAGGGAGAAAATTAAAATGTCTTTATTAACACTCTCTCTCCTCCACATTAAAACTAATCATATTATTTAGAATCTGTCATTTCTCCAAAATGCCCTTGTTTTGTTGGCAATATAAAGGCAAACTGACTACTTAGTGCATTATGCCTTTTAAAAACCTCCTAACCACTTTACTTTTCATCAAAGGAAATGAATTAGGTTATTGCTACCCACTGTTCTCAGGATTCATGGGAAGGGAGGGCTAGGAGCTTGTAGCTATTGCTGTTGTTTTAATAAAATCATTCTTCTGTGCATTGTTATCTCTGAAGAGAAGCAGGCCCAAAGGAAAGAGGTAGGGGAAGCCATAGGTTCTTGCATTATGATATGAGCCATCAGATTTCCTGGGTATAGATTTTCCCTTTTCCTACATTATAGCTGAATGGGGAGAATAGACAGGCATGACAGAATTGGAGTCTTTGGGAGCAAAGGAAAAATACATGTATCAGTAGAAAAAAGTATCCTTCCATTCCAAAGGATTTGATATCAACCCCCTTGTCACATGTTATACAGGAAGAGACGAAAGAATAATAGAACAATGAAAGTTCTGAAACATTACCCCTGAGGCCACTTTTCAAGTAGGATGATTAAGAAACACTGCTCATTTCTCCTTTCTAGCAAAGGTTTTTTTTTTTTTTTTTGTTGCTTTGTTCAAGAAAGGTAATGCCATGACATGACTGACAATTCAATCTGACTCTCTGCCCTCTTGCAAACAAACAGCAGAACCCCATTAGAGGCTAACTCATCATTCTCCAAATTCAGCACAAGTAATTCATGCCACCACACACACAGTCCTGTGCAATATAACAAAGCATGCTATAGCATCATTAACATCAGTCTCATTCTCCTTCTATTAAGAAGTGGTTCCAATGGTCAGAGATACTTAATTTATACAAATGGTTGGCCTATATGGTTAAAAAAAAAGGTGACTAAAATGTCTAGATCTTACCATTAGGCATATACCACAAAGAAGTAAAAGATAGAAAATTTTATTATGCACCAAAAGCAGCTCATTATGGTAGAGAAGAAACGGAAAAACAAGGAAATGTCCATTGATTGAGTGATGATTAGAGAAGTTGTGATACATTAATATAATGAAACATCACTATACCATAAGAGAGAACAAATGAGAAGAATTAAGAGAAACATTGAAAATTTCTAAGACCTGACACACCACGAAGTAAGCAGAATCAAGAAAACAACATACTCAATGTCCACAAAAATGTAAATGAAGAGAATATTAAAATAAAACTAAACATTGTAAAATTCAATATCCAATCTTGACCTCAGTGAAGAATTGAGAATATGGTCAATTTTTGCAGAAGTTGGGGGGGGGGGGGGGGGTCTATGGTTGAGAAATATTGCCTCTAGTGTCAGACACAATTAACGTGCTGGTTGGTTTGGCTAAATTGCTTTTTCTCTTTTTTGCTTTTTTGTTGCAAAGAATGGCTGTATAGGGCAAGGGGAGGGATAAGTTTGGAAATCAAAGGGCTGTGAAAACAAAAGATTTTAATTTTTAAAACCACTGACCTATAAGTAAATACCTGCCCTATATCAAAAGTAGACTGAATGTCCCCTCTTCCCTTGAAATTTCACAGAAAAAGAATCATTTACCAAGTCACTTTTCCCTTCCTGTCACATATTTGGCGGCCAGCGGCTTCCTTGGCTGAAGGTGGGGAGACATACATTCCTGGAATCTCTGAGTTCTCTTTTTTGCCAAAATTATGGCAGAAGTCAGTTGCTGAACTAAGTCAAAATATATGAGCATTGCTTGAGACACCAAGTTCACTTTTAAGTAATGCTGATCAGTAAATGCATTCTCCCACAGAACCAGTGGCTAAAATAATCCTTTTTTGGTATTGATTTTGGTCAGATGTGTGATTTTCTTGGTGCAAAATCACTCTCTGGTATGGTAGTTCTTGCCTTGGGATGGAGGGAACAAGCATTTATTAAGTGCCTACTATATGCCAGGCACCATGCTAAGCACTTTATAAATATTATCTCATTTGATCCTCACAACAGTCCTGGGAGGTAGGTGCTATTATTATCCCCATTTTGCAGTTGAAGAAATTAAGACAGACAGAGATTAAATGGACTGCCCAGGGGGACTCAGTTAGTAAATGTCTGAGGATAGTTTTGAACTCAGGTCTTTCTGGCTCCAGGCCCAGTGCTTTATTCATTATGGTACCTCATTGCCTCAATACCTTAGATACAGACAGACAAAAACTGTAATTTGCAATTTTAGAGTTCCCTTGGGGCAATGAAAATTTAAGTGACTTGCCAATGGTCATACAATGTCAGAAGCAAGACTTCAATTTAAGTCTTCCTGACTCCAAGAGCAGCCCTATATCCACTACACCACACTATCTCTCCCATTAGGACTATTGTACAACTCAGTTATGGATTAAATAAACTTTTGTCGGCTAGCTTAAGAACCTAACCACCATTTGTAACAAAGTTTCTATAAGAACATTCTGAGTTCAAGTAATCGACTTAAAAACAAATTTTGGGGACAGCTATAATTGGATATTGGGGATAGCCAGGAAAGATTTCATCTTTAGGTAGTCTGGCTAAATAAAGAGGAATCCGTACTCTCTTTATCTTCCAAGGAAACTTAATAGTTGATTCTAAGGTGAGGGGATTGAACTGGTAGCCTCCTCTATATTTAGGGGTTAGGAAAGTTGGTTTGAGGTTCTTTTTCCAGATCTGGACCCTCCCCCCCAAGGCCACACTAGCTTCAAAAAGGCAATCTATGTCCATGTACCACATAGGTTCTAGATTAAAAGCAGAGGTTACTCAATAAGGACCGAAGGAGTTATTTTCACATAGACTGCCATCATATTCTAATGATCATAACTGAGGAATCATCTGGGAAAAGAGGAAAGGCTCCAACTCAGAGGGAAAGGTCATGGTCTAACCAGGCAGCTAAGGGGCACAGTGGAGAGAGTGCTGAATCTGCAGTCAGGAAGGCTCATCTCCCTGAGTTCAAATCTGGCTTCAGACACTTACTAACTGTGCGACCCTAGGCAAGTCACTTAACCCTGTTTACCTCAGTTTCCTCAATGGAAAAATGAGCTGGAGAAGGAAATGGCAAACTGCTCCAATATCTTTGCCAAGAAAACCCCAAATGAGGACATGAAGAGTCAGACAGAACTGAGCAACAACCAACTTGTATGTCATACTGTTTTTCTTTGCAAGTCTGGAAGGGATCTTGCAGATCATTCAGTTGAAACCTTTCATTGTATAGCAGAGGAATCAGGGTCCTTAACAGAATTATAGGCTTAAAGGTAGAAAGAACTAAAGATCATCTAGTTGGAGCTGAAGCCAAGAGTGTTTTAAGGAACTTGGTCACAGTCACAGATATAGTAAAGAGCAGAGCCAAGATTTGAACCTGGTCTTTCACCTATACCAAGCTCCTGAAGCAATTTTCTACACCATTACTCTGACTCTTCTGGTGTCTATTTTCCTCCAAGGAGTAGATTACTCTGAGCCAACACAACTTCATTTGACTCTTATCTTAATGACACCTCCTTTATCTAAGTGAAATTCTTGGCTGGGGCCACTCTTCCTTCTTCCATGGCTTCTCAAGAGGGACAAAAGGTAGCAGATGCCCTTGGTGGAAAGAAGGCAACTTTTTCTGATCTTACTGGAGTAGGGGATTCTCATTTCCACTAGCTCCTTATATCCAATCAATTTTCAATTGCTCATGTCCAATTTTTAATCGCAAGATGGTCCCCCTCACTTTGTTCCACACACACTCAGGCCGTTACCTCCTGCTGCCTGGTTAGTTTGAGCTAGGGGGAGTAAAACTCTGTTATTACAGGACTAGAAAACATAATTAGGAAGCTAAATCATCTGCCAAAAATCAATGTAGTGCATTCCAGAGCCAAAACAATTAGGACTCTGTATGTGTGTATGTGTGGGTCGGGGAAAGGGAGGAAGATGACTCAGTACTTTGGATTATTCACACCAAGAGCTGAAACGAGCAATTTTTTGCACTCAGGGCAAGTTGCACTTAAATGCACCCTCAAATCATCTGAAGGCAAAGGGTAGGGAAGACAGCAGCCTTAACAATAATAAAAACAATAATAATAATCATAATAATCATAACATTTACACAGCACTTTGTGGTTTACAAAATATGTTATACCTTATCTCATTTGATCTTCATAACAATACTATGAGATATGTGATATTATTATATCTTATTTGTAGTTAAGGAAACTGAGGCTGAGTGATTTGCCCAGGTTCACATAGTAAGTCTGAAATAGGATTTGAACTCAGATCTTCCTGGTTCAAAGTCCCATCTTCTATCCACTATGCCACGTAGCCTTACTGTGGGGAAAACCTTGGGACACTATCCTGAGGAGCCACATAAATGGGCTTCTATTGGAGGGAGATCCTGAGACAACTTGACAGCACTACCGTCTGAGGAGGACCAGGATAGGATGAAGTAAGGGAGAGCTCATGCTATCTGGTAGCTTCTTCGTGTGCTAGACTTGGAGGTAGAAGACCTGAGTTTGAATTTAGTCTCTACAGTGTGCTATTTGTGTGACCCTGGGCAAGTCACTTCAACCTTCTCAGTCTGTTTTCTCATCTATAAAATGAGGAAGTTGGTCTAGATAAATTCTCAGGTCTCTTTTTGCTCTATACTTATGATCTTCTGATCTCCAAAATTATTCTTACTAATTGGTTTCTTGGCTGCTGAGGGAGTAAAAGTACCAACAAAATACAAAAGTAGCAAATTTAAATTTGTGCTAACATTTAAAATTATCTTAAATTTTGTACCCTTTACATTTCTTTTTTCTTTAAAAAAAAGGGATAACCTTCTTTATATCATTTATATTTCCCAATATGTCACTCAACCTCCTCCTATAGAGCCATCCCATGTAACAGAGTAAAGAAAGAAGGAAAAAAAACTTTAGTAAATCTAATCAGCATATCAAAAAAAGGTCAAATATGATACCCATAGTCCCTCACTTCTGCGAAGAATGAAAGGTGTGCTTTCTCCTATTTCTTCTTTGAAGACAAATTTATTCATTATAATTTCTCTACATTCAATTTCCATAATTTTGTTGTTATCCTTTCCATCACATTGTTGTAGTCATTTTGTATGGTTTTCCCATTTCTGCTTAGTTCATTTTGCATCAGTTCATATGTCTTCTCATATTTCTCTGCATTTACTACATCTATCATTTCTTGCAGTGCAATCATATTCCAATTTGTTCATATATCACAATTTGTTCAACAATTCCTCAGGCATTGTCTCCCTTTACATTTCTGCCCCCTCTGACAAAAGTCCGGGTCGCTCTACTTAGTTATGGTTCTATCTGAACTAAAGAAGTGAAGAACTAAAGATCTTGTTTCTTGGCATATATTGTCTTAGCATCATGGGATCATCATATTTAGAGCTAGAAGCAACCTTAGAAGTCATCCATTCCATTTCGCTCATTTAGAAAAATTAAAAATATATTGTGATGATGTGTATCTATAGATCTGTTTCTGTGTCTAACTATGAATGTTTTCTCCTCCTTCTCTTTCTCCTCCTTCTTTCTCCTTCTTCTTTTCCTGCATCCCTTTCAACAGTTCTGAATCACCAGATGTGCTAGCCATCTAATCCTCTGTCTAACCAGAACAGCAGACACACAGTCCAGAAAGTAACAGGTCATGGGTGGGTTCTCCATCTGGCAGATAATGAAAGCACCTGCAGAAAGCCAAGGCTTGAGCTGATGGCTACAGCTCTAAATACTCTCATTGACTCCTGGAGGGGAGGTGATAGGAGCTGAATAGTAAGTTAGATGCTTGTCAGTTAAACACTGCACATGAGTATTAATTGCTTTGAATTCAAGGCCATTCTTAAGGTTGGCAAGTAATATAGTGGAAAAGGGTAGCTCACTGCGGGATATTCTCACTTAGGCAGCTCAAGTTCCATAGCAAAAACAATTTTGAGGGTATATATTCTTTTAATAAATGGAATCTCATTTAGGATTTCTTTTGTACTAAGTATAAGACAAAAACATCAGTCTCAGAGCTGGGAAGCCCGGATTCTGGTCCTTGCCAACTTCACCACTCACGAGCCCTACCAGCTTTGCCAAGTCACTAAATAAATCTCTCTGATCATTGGCTTCCTCATCTTTAAATAGAGATAGTTATTATTGTTATACAGCTAATATTTGTTTTTTATTTATTTATTTATCTTTGGTGAGGCATTTGGGATTAAGTGATATAGCCAATATTTGTATAATGTTTTAAGGTTTGTAAAGAAATTTCCATATATTTTCTCTTGTGAGCCTCACAACCCTGAGCTGTAGTTACTATAACTATCCCCATTTTGCAGGTAAGGAACTTGAGGCAGAGAGGTTAGGTGATTTGCCCAGGATCACACAACTAATTTGAATTGGAAGCGGGTTTTAAACTTGTGCTTTCCTGACTCCAAGTTAGACACTCTATCTATAGTTATCCCTTCCACATTGCTCCTTTCCCCTTCATGGTTTTAATTTATCACGAGTTGCCATAAGAAATTCAATGGGAATTTCAGGGGAGTTTTGCAGAAGCTTCAGATGACACATAAAAGCCAGCAGACAACACAGAAAAAGTTTAGAAACTCAGAAAAGCATAAAACATATGTGTAGTATTGTATAATACCAACATATTTTATCTCTTAATGCCATAATAATTCAGACTTCTCTATATGAAGGGAGGGCCAAAAAATTTTATGCAGATTTTCCAGATCACAGGGGCACCATGCCCCTAACCCCCCGTGTTGTGGAAGGGATAATTGTACTATGCTACCCAATTGCCTCACTCACTCATGGCCTTTCATTTATGTTATGCAGGCTTCTTTGTAAATTAAGTGCTATGTGAATATAAGATAGTTCTTATTACCCTCAATAGTATTAAGTTGAAATGCAAATGTTCCTATGTATTTTGGTCTCTAATTTTTTAAATTGATTTTAAATTGATTTGTATTGATAATGAGCTATGTATTAAAAATACCAAGGAAACACCAGCATTACAAAATATGGAGATTTCACCTTTTTTGCCTCTTTGCCTCCAGTCTCTTCCCTTTCTAGTCTGTACATTAATCTTTCCAGTTCACGATTCTGCTTATGTTTTCTCCTTGCTCAGAAACTGTCAATGGCTCCCTAATATCTACCAAATTAAGTCCAAGCTTCTTTCAGCATTCAAGGCCCTTCTGTGTTCAGAGTCAACCAGCCTAGTCTATGACTATTCCCTATCTTTTTCTTATATGCCAACCAAACTGAACCATTTGTTACATTCTAGAAAAAAAAATCTGGTTTTCTGCCTCTGCTCAGCTTATCTCCTCCCGAAAAAACCTTTCTTCTTAGCTCTGCCTTTCCAATGTCTTCAGTTGTTCGGTTGTTTTTCAGTTGTGTCCAATTCTTTATGACCCTAATTGGAGTTTTCTTGGCAAAGGTACTGGAGTGGGTTGCTATTTACTTCTCCAGCTCATTTTACAGATGAGGAAACTGAGTCAAACAGAGTTAAGTAACCTGCTCAGGGTCACATAGCTAGTAAGGGTCTGAGGCCAGATTTAAACTCAAGTCTCCCTTACTCCAGGCCCAGTACTCTATCCACTGTGCCAGCCAGCTAGCTGCCTTTCCAATATCTATCCCTCCAATAAGTAAATATTCAGTACCCGCTATGTACATCATTCAAACAAAGTATGGTTCATATGTCATTTCTCTTATGAAGTCTTTAACTATCTGATAGAATAGGTTGTTCCTTCAACTGATGGCTTTGTCTGCCTTTGTCATTACTAGGGACATATCACATACCACTCCTTATTGTAACTAACTGTAGTTATTTTGTTTACTGGTTATAGCTCCCCAACTCAGCTGTGAGTTGGGAATAGGGAGGGACTATATTCATATATTTCTTTATATTCCCTATGATACCTGGCACAATGCCTTCTACACAGTAGTCGTGGCAAAAATATCTGTTGATTGATTGATTATGACTAGAGATAGAAATAATTATATATTTTATGACAAGTATATACTTATAAGCATGAAGTTGGGTTTTGTCTCCAAGGGCAAAGCTGAGAATGAGTCACAAAAAACCCCCTCAGCTCAGTTCTTTTCTGAGCTGTCTTTCTCAATGAACATTGCCACTCAAAGTTTGTCCCCATGTTCCTGTCACCATGATACAGAAGAGCTTCATGTCAAAGTCCTAGCAGTGTTGAAAGCTGTCAGAATTTTAGGGGAAATTGAGGTGTTTGAAAATTGTCACTGAGACAGTAGGGTATCTTAATGGAAATTGTAATAAGTTCTAGGCAATGTATAGAATAGCCTAAAAGAGATGGACAAGACCTTAGTAAGTATCTAAGGCAAGATCTTCATTTTCCAGATAAGGACAATAGGGGCCACTCTTTGAAGTAAAACAATTCCTGCCCTCAGGAGCTTATATTCTAATGGGAAAACTAACATGAATGTATATAGGCATATACCAAACACATATAAAGCAGATCCAAGTTAACATTGGAGGGGAAGGCACTAGTAGGTGGGAGACCACAAGGGATCTTCTACAAAAGGAAGGGCTTAAGGAGAGCCTTGAAGTAAATAAGGGATTCCAAGAGATATAACATAGAATCACAGATTCTATGGACCCATGGAAGGGACCTATGAGGCCACCTAATCCTAATGCCTCCATTTTACAGATAAGAAAATTGAGGGTAGTGTGGTGTAGTAGAGAGGATACTGGATCTGGAATCAGAGGACACATGTTCAAATCTTGATTCTGATGCCTCCTGCCTGAAGGACCTTAGGCAAGTTACCTAACCTATCTTGGCCTCAGTTTCCTTTTCAGTAAAATGTGTGTATGTGTGTGTTTGTGTAGGGCTCGATGCTCTATGAACTGTACTATCTAACTTGCTTTTAATATTTCTATGCTTTTATAGACCCTTTGTCAATAAAGAGGCACTAACTTATGTGATTTCAGTTTGGAGATATATATACATACATACATGTATATGTATATGTGTGTGTATATATACCACACATATACATACCTGCATGTGTGGCTATGTCTTCATAGATGTGTGTTTGTGTGTGTGTATGTATCTTCATAAATGTGTGTGTGTGTGTGTGTGTGTGTGTGTGCATGTTTGGCAGAGTAGGGTCAGAGAGTTAGAGCTGGAACAGATTTCCAAAATCATCCAGTCTTACTCCTTTTTACAGCTGAGGAAAGAGCAGTTCAGGGAGGGGTTAAGTGGCTTGGGTAATGTCACACAGTTGACAAAGTCAGGATTCAAACCTAGGCTTCTGATATTCCAAATCTGTCGGCCGGTACTTATAATGAAAGTTCCAAAGCCTTTCTCCATCCTTTAGCCCTCTACCACATGGTTAATTTCCAAATGTATTCCCAATCTGGGAATTAACTGGAACAAGTCTATACTGCCTATGGCTGTCTCCTTTTTTTTCTTACACCCCCCTATCTTTACCCCAAGGGTAAAGGCCTTAGAGGGACTTAGTTGGATTGGTCACAAAATTAGCAGACTTGGAAATAATACAATACTGCGCAAAGATGGTTCTGAGATAGCCTTGTGGAAGGTTAATTTACTTCACCTTTCAATTTGGGTGACAGATCTGATGATTAAAAGACCCTTCAATAGCAAACTAGAGGAGTTTTCAATCTGAGTTGTTAATACTTTTTTGATTCACTAATTCCCCCTTCCAAAACAAACCACAATTTCTATACCTAAAAAGAAAATGTTTTGCTCCCAGAAAGAGAAGAGATCATTTGGACCAAGAGTTGCTCTGAAGTGAGGCTAACTTGAAGTTTTCCCATCTGCTTATCAGGGCACTTGCCCTCTTCTCACCCCTGAAGGAGTTATTTTTCATCAGAGAAGAAACCTGACAAACCTCTCAGCAGCTGAGCTGTAAATCTTCTTACCTCAGACTTGTTAATAGTTTTTCTTGCCACCTCTTCTGATAATCCAAGGTAATTGTTATGAAATATGGGCTTGTTCCCTCTCTCCAGCTGCTGCTCTTGTTCATGTGCCGCATCCTGGGGTGAAGCAGAAGCATTGTGTTTTTCGGTGGATGCTCATTTTCAGGGCAATAGATGCTGGGACCAAGAACGCGCTGTCCTTATGTGATGGCTGGCAGAGTATCATGCATCTGACAGCTGAGAGTTAAATTCTATAACCTCCCAATCTTCCAAAAAAGTCGCCTCCCTTTTTTTTTGTTTGTAATGGTTCATTGTTATCAGACTTGTTTGCAGAGAGGGAGGAATAGATGCAGATCTCTTCTTCAACCACAGCTATCGCTACATTTAACTAGACTTAGAAAGACAACTTCACTTGGAATTTTGATTCTACATTGAAAAGTTGGCTTCTGGCTCCAAATGACTCCAGTTTCCATCTTTGGTAATCCAGCAATTGATACTTGACAAATAGGTGAGAAACGGTTGTATTTCTCTTAATGACTCTGTCTACAAGGGTTCCATGGGCACACTTGAGACAAGAGGAAAAACATCAGGAGGTACTATTATTATTAAGGACACAACTGCCAATGTTATTGAGCAGTTCTTAATCTGGGGTCCATAAAATTCTTTTTTCAATATTTTGATAACGATTTCAGTATTGGTTTCCTTGACGATCCTGTCTCTCATTTTATGTGTCTAAAAATATTATTCTGAGAAGGGGTCAATAGCCTTCCCCAGGCTACCAAAGAGGTCCATGACCCAAATAAGGTTAAGAACCCCTGATCTAGAGGCAAAGAATCATGTTGCTTTGTCCCTCTGTATTCCCTGTACCTAATGCCTCAAGGAGTATATGGCAGAGTTCAATGAATGCAATTTCTTGGAGGTTTACACCATAAGAGGGAACACAAACACAGAAATACAAGGAGAGCCACCCAGTAATCCTATACTTGAACTAGAGTACCCTGTCTTGAAGAGGTCCTACTTGATTCATTTGTTCTTCCTCATTTCCCTATGTCTTTGGAGAGCAATGGGACAACCTAAATAATATCCTAAAGGCTCAGGTTCTCTATATTTTTATGATGCTTACAGGTAAATTCAGAGAAGTCAGTACTCTTGTAAGGACTATTAGCTGTAGTTGCTTCTTTCTTGATCCATAGATGAGTTGCTCTGAATTTCTGATGATGGCAAAAACAGCAGTTGCTCATCAGGCAACTAGCTCTTGATGAAAGTCTAATCTTAGACTCTCGATTTCATAGGATTAATTTGGGACATGAATCCAATCAAGTGGCTCCATATAAAATTAGATGTGTGAGTTTATATGTCTATTCCAGGAAGCTATATATATATATGTGTGTGTGTGTGTGTGTGTGTGTGTGTGTGTATGTATATAACCTCTGAGACAATGTATTCAAAGCATTTAGTAACTGTCAAGAATCCAGTCAATGTAAGCTAACCATTATTATTATTATTATTATTGTTACCGTTATATAATGTAAGAAACTTGAAATCAATTCAAATGTAGTGTGGTAGTAGGCATCTCTCTCTCCCTCTTGCTCTCTTTCTCTGTCTTTCTGTCTCTGTCTCTCTCTATCTCTGTCTCTCTGTCTGTCTCTCTGTCTGTCTGTCTCTCTCTCTTTCTCACTCTCCCTCTTTCCCTTAATCCTTTTTCTTCCCCATTCTTCTCTCTCAGATTTTGACTCACTCATCCAACTGGCACTCATACAAGCTGTTCAGAGATTCCCAAAGAGGATGGTCATGCTCCAACAACTTGCTCTCTCAGACAACCAAAGGTAACCCTAAGAGAGACCTACATTTCTACTACTTATTACTGTAGTTCCTGAGACCCCACTGGTGTGGTCCTCATTTAACAAATCAGCCACAATGACACAGTTAATTCTTTTTTTTCTTTTTAATTAATTAATTTTTAGTTTCCAACATTCATTTCCACAAGATTTTGAGTTCCAAATTTTCTCCCCATCTCACCCCTCCTCCCCACCCCAAGACAGCATGCATTCTGAATACCCCTTCCCCTAATCTGCCCTCCCTTCTATCACCACCTCCCCCTTCTCTTATCCCCTTCCCCTTCTGTTTTCCTGTAGGGCAGGATAGATGTCTATACCCCATTGCCTATATATTTTATTTCCCAGTTGCATGTAAAAATAATTTTTAACATTTATTTTTAAAGCTTTGGGTTCCAAATTCTCTCCCTTCCCCCCTCCCCAGCTACCCTCATTGAGACTGCAAGCTACTCAATACACATTATACATGTGTAGTCATGTAAAACACTTCCATAGTGGTCATGTTGTGAAAAACTAACTATATTTCCCTTCATCCTATCCCACCCCACCATTAATTCTATTCTCTTCTTTGACCCTGTCCCTCCTCAGAAGTGTTTGCTTCTGATTACCCCCTCCCCCAATCTGCCCTCCTATCACCCCCCCTTCTCTTTTCCCCTTCCCCCTTATTTTTGTATAGGGTAAGATAGATTTCCACACCCAATTGAGTGACACAGTTAATTCTTAATTAGAAACATTCACTAAACAGAAAGCAAAATAAGAAGAATTAAAATGTAACATTCCACACACAAACCTGGGACACACTTCTTGTCATTGTACATGCTGTCTATGAGGGGGAAATGGACAGAAACGTGTAGAATCATAGCATGAAGGAATGTGAGTAAGGCACATGTGTCCAAGGCAACTCGCAACTCTGGACTTTGAGACTTGATGTTCTTTGTTCCTTTCATGATCAATCTTAACAGAAATGTACCTGTAGGTGGGTCTATTCCTTTGCTGCTGCTATTTTCAGGTCACTCTCTTTTGGGTTTCCCTGTTTTCCTACTGGGCCAGGCCACTTCTCTGCTGATTGTTCTTTGAGGCTGCTGAAACCATGTTAAAATCTTTCAGCAAAACAGGAACCCTAACCCTTAGATATGCAGAGATTTTTCAGGTCTGCTGCCCTGGTTGGACCCGAAGGGGTTTCGGCCATTCAGGTAGTAGGTGACAATGCAGAGAAAAGCAAAGGCAAAAACCCATTCTCTAATCTGTACTTCCCAACAACAAATGGTGAAGCAGGTTTAGAGGGTATATTCCTGGAAGGGATTAGAGCTCTCAGCTCTGAGAATTCTTCTCAGACCCAACTCTGGGGTCTCTTATGACTGACTCAGAGGTCTAGGCTTGACCAATGCTATGGTTCCAAAGCAGGGTCTCTTTTTATCAAATGACACACCTTTATTTTGTATGAAATAAAGGGAGAAGCCCAACATCCACAAATTGGTGAACCAAGTCACAAGTAGGCAGTGTACATTTGTCTTATAGTTCCCAAACATTTCTATGTATTAGGGTTTCCTAGACATCAACCCCTAAGTCCTCATATCAGCTATATGCAAATGAAATGCTGGGAAATTGAATGCATCAATCACCTTTACTCCGAGTGACTAGTCTTTTTTTTTTCCCTGTGGGCTGCTTTCTTGTGTTTCTCTCACAGCTGCCCTTTTCCCTGATGTTTTCTTTTAATAAAGTTGTTCAAATCAGAAATGTCACCTTATACAATGAATCAATTAGTAAACATCTATTCAACACTTACTATGTGTTAGACACAGTTTTAGGGTCTGTGGTACAAAACCAAAAGCAAGAGCCCTGCACTTGAGGATTCTACTTTCTAATAGGAACAGCATGCACATATATAAGTACTGTATATATAAAAACATATACAAAAAAGTCACTAGGTAACTTTGGAGGAGAAAGCATTAGTATTTGGAAGATCAGAAGAGGCTTCGACTAGAAGGGGGTACTTGAGATGAGTCTTGATGAAAACTAGGAATTAAAAAAAACAGAAATAAAGAAAAGGAAAATGGCAGGTATGGGAGACAGAAATACAAAGGCACAGAGGTGGATGATCCAGGGTCTTGTGTGTGTAGGAAACTGAAAGTGGGTCAATATGACCCGTTTGCTCATAGATTGCATGAAGGGAATACCATAGAAATACTAAGAAGATGTAAATGACAAGATTTGGAAATTGATTGTATATGTGAAGTGAGTGAGACTAAGGGATGTCATCAGGGTTGTGAACTTGGGTGATTGAAAAAAAATAATGCTCTACTGAAATAGGGAGGTTCAGAAGCTAAGTGGATATGGGAAGAAATATAATGAGTTATCTTTTGAACATATTGACTTTGAGATACCTTTGGGACACCAGTTCTAAATGTTCAACAGATAGTTGGTGGTATGGAACTGGAGATCAGGAGAGAGATAAGGGATAGATATACAGATTTGGGAGTTATCTGCATAAAGATCATTGAATTTATGGGAGTTTATGAGGTTACCAAGTGAGGGTGTATAGAGAGAAAGGAGAAGAGAATCCAGAACAGAGTTATGGTATATCTTCACAGTAAAAGTTACATAGATTAAAAAGTTACACAGAATAAAATAAATAAAAGTTACACAGAAAAGAGTATCGAGAAATGGTCAGGAAGATGGTAGAACCAGGAGAGAGAAATATGGCAAAAATCCAAAAATGAGAGAGTATGTGGGAGGTAAGTTTTGTCAACAGTGCCAGTGTAGCAGAGAGCTCAAGAAAGAAGGAAATTGAGAAAAAGCATTTTGTCTTTATGTCAGAGTCATTTCCAGATAGATGCTGTCCCACCTACTCAGTGATCCTTCCAATAAAAAAAGGAAAAAAAAGAAAAAAAGGAAAAAAAAACCTTTTAAGTAAAATCAATCAATACAACAAGTACAACTGATAGTGTACACATAGAAGCATAGATCTGTAGCTGGAAGCCACCTAGTGCAACCCTCTCATTTTATAATTAAGGAAACTGAGGCCAGCCAATATTCATAGGTTCATAGGCCCAGAGCTACAAGGGACTTGAGAGGCCATCTAGACCAATGCCCTCATTTTACTCCCTGGGATTCTAGGAACTTACGTGACTTGCCTAAGGTGGTGTCAAACATAGGAAGTGAACCCAGGTCCTCTGACTTCAGAGACAGTCTTTCCATTGTACCATGCTATCTCAATGGTCCCCTACCTCTGCAAAGAAAGGGTGGAGGTGTCTTTTCTCTGGGTCAACGATCAATCATCATCATGATACTGCATTCAATGTCCTTTTAGCATTCTTTCCATCTGCATTATTGTAGTCATTGTGTATCTTGTTTCCCCCCATTCTACTTACTCTACTCTGTATCAGGGTAATCAAATCTTCTTATATTTCTTTGAATCCTTTATATTGTTTCACTTCTTATGGCAGAACAACATTCCACTATATTAAAAAACTTAATATCTTCAGGCTTTTCCCAGTTGATGGACACTCATTTTGTTTCCAGACTTTTTTTGTTTTTGTTTTTTACCACACAAAGTTCTCTTCTGTGCTATTGAATGAACTCTGTCAGTGTCTCTTCCATTAATAGTGGCTCTAATCCCACTCTCTTTTCTCCCCTTTGCAAAGGAATACAAATCTCTTCCAAATCCACACATGGTTCATCTTACCTAACCCTGTCACTCTGACTGAGAAGTTCTGTTGCTGCTAGAAGAATGGCTATTCTGGAACAAATGTCTGTAGGAAACTGCTGGTTTCTGTGCATATTCTTTAACCCAGCAGTACCACTGCTAGGTCTATATCCCAAAGAGATTAAAAATAAAAGGAAAAGGACTTATATGTACAAAAATATTTATAATAGTACTTTTGTGGTAGCAACAAATCAGAAATTGAGGGAATGCTCATCAATTGGGAAATGGCTGAACAAGTTGTGGTATATGATTGAATACTATTATGCTATAAAAAAAGATGAGCAGATGCTTTCAGAAAACCTGGAAAGACTTACATGAACTGATGCAAAGTGAAGTGAGCAGAACCACAAGAACGTCATACATAGTAGCAGCAATGTGATGGTCAATTGTGAATGATTTATCTATTCTCAGCAATACAATAATCCAAGACAATTCCAAAGGACTTAAAATGGACAATGCTATCCACTTCCAAAGAAAGAATTGAAGGAATTTGGATGCAGATGGAAGCATACTATTTTTCACTTTATTTTTTCATGTTTTTTTTGTGTGTTTTCTTTCACAACATCACTAACAGGGAAATATGTTTTGTATAACTGTATATGTATGATCTATATCAAATTGATTGCCTTCTCAAAGGGAGTGAGGAGGAAGGGAGAGAATTTGAAGCTCATTTTTTTAAATGTTAAAATTGTTTTATGTATAATTGGAAAAACTAAAATATTTAAAACTAAGAAATTGTTAGTTTCCATTATGTTTCATACTTTTCCGTCCCCTGGTCCTGTTATTCTGTCCTGTTTTGACTTCTAGACACAGGACATCTAAAAAGCTAACATAGGACAGTGACTTACTATGGTAAAAGAAAAAAAAATACAGTGAAAGAAAGATGGAATATAATTGGATCTCAAATTATTACCAAGATTCTAAGTTGCTTTTTGTAGACAGTTTTATTCAATTCAAAAATAATTTATTAAACATGTATTACACTCAAGGCCTCCACAAAGTCCCACTCAGTTGTCTCATTGTCATATGAAAGTAACCATGGGTTCTTGAAATCTATACCAGCATATTACAAATTCAGGCAGGTTCTGCCAAGCTTGAATGACTTAAAGTACAGTTCTAACAACAGAGAAAATCCATTTTTCCAAGGACCAGCCTGACCAAGTTCAGAAAGGCTCATGAAACATGGAAAAATACAAAATGGTTCCCAATCCTTTTTGGTGTACTTTTTCTTCTTCCATGATGGGAGCAGAGTGGCAGAAAAGGGATAAGAGGATGCTAAGGATCAAGGTTTATTAAAGATCTGCCACATTAGTCAGACTCTTGAGGAATCTGAGAGTCCGTGAGGTATTGGTTAGATTCTAAGAATCTGAGCAGTGGCTAGATTTTAAGAATCTAAGCCCCTTAGTGGAGACAAGATGGACCTTATGTACAGAAAGATTGTGGGAGGGGTCTAGGGGTGGCCAAGTAGTTTGGGGTGACTAGAGGAGGGGTCTAAGGAAGATGTGAATGGGAGTGGTCAGTAAGCTGGGGTGAACAGAACTCCTGGGACCTGGACCACATGGGCAAGGGAGAATGGAGCCTAACTAGGATTAAGTGTGGGAAATGGCCAGGGGCCATAGGGAGGTATTAAGCTATGTTAAGGGTAACAGAATTGGGAGATTGAGTGTAGCCACAATAAAAGGCCAGTTGATGGGATTATAGGCTCAGATGAAAGCCAGAGATTTGGCCATGTGGGAAAGTCCAGAGTTTTTCCTTTTCTGGGGTCACACCCAACTCCATCATTCCCCCCTCAAACAAATGGGACCCAAATTCTTTTGGGGTAAGGGGTGAAGGTCTTGGCTTCTGAAACTGCTTCCTGCTGGCTAGGGGTGTAGAGCTGTCCCTGCCTCGAGGGGGTCCCAAAGAGATTGATTGGAACACAGCACAGGCTGCGTCCAGGGATCAATAAGAGGACATTAGCTGGTACCCGCTGTTTGCTACCAACTGTAGGTGAATGGCCTGTAATCTGGAAGACACAAATCTGACAGAAAAGACTGTAGGGCCCAGATGTGACAGGATAAAACATCCTTAGCTCTGTTTGGATTCAGGTAATTCAGTTTTCCAACCATGCAGTATCAAATCCATCTCATAGCCAGACTGAGGAATAGCCAGGTGGATAACATTCCTTTTCAAAGGAATATAATGGGGAAACTGAGCCAGGAGGATCCCATCTTAGACTGAGGCTAAAATTGTCCTCTCAGCTTTTCCCAATGCTGACTTCCCACCAGTATGACATTCTCTCTGAGTAGCTTGTGGCATTTCTCTCAGATGGTGAATTATTGATTATCAATGGATGGGTCATAACTCATCAAACAACTCAAAAATAAAATTCTATGAGCTTTTACCTCAAACAGCAAGTTTCACAAATCACAGCTTAGGAAAAACTTCTCCAGGATTTACATCTCAAACTTAAATTTGTCCTGGTGTAAAAAGCCAATCATTAGAGATTTCTATACACTTGCAAATTCTCAGCAAGCTATAACCCAAACAAGCTTTTTGGCTAGTTTACACATTAAAACAATAACTAACAATAGCCAAATTATTTTAGCAGTAACCAAATTATGAAAAGTTGCCTGACATAACTCATACAAAAAGTTCACCAATTTGAAACTTGAAACAACCCATTACCAATCAGGTGACTTCAGTTTTGATAAATATATTTCCAAATTACTTTATACAGAGAATCAACATCTCATCATTAACAGTTAAAACTACAACTTTAAAAGAGCATGCTTACCCAAGTTCAGAAGCTTGCTTCTTTACCTTGAGCAGGATGTGCTGAACCTGGATGATGTTTCCATGAAAAGGTTGCCCCAGGACAAGGCCATTGCCAGTGGGAACCAGGCTGTAGCTGTGGCCCCTTCCCCCTCCTTCCTTTCCCAGGTCAGGGAGGGGTGAAATCAAAAGTGAGGGGTAAAGGGTGAAACTCTCTTCTCCTATGAAAGGGGTTAACAGATACCCTCTTGACTCAAGGGAAGGGAGTGGGAGAAAGGAGTGACCAGGGTTGTAAGGAGGGGTTTCAAAACTCCTTAATGATCAATCACAAAACCTCCAGAATCTGCCAAGATATTTCTAACTGTTCTAACTTTTCCCTGTAACCTCCAAAAAGGATGATTCAGGGGTGTAGAGAGAAGGGAGTAAGTAAGCCTCAGGGAACCAAAAAGCAACTACAGTTTTTCCCCAATTCCCTAGAGCTGAGAAAATTAACAGAATTGGGCATACACTTCCAGGTAGGGTGTCTGTCCTTGTCCTCTATGCTGTGGAAGGTGTACCCAGGTCACGGCCTCGAACCAACCCAGTGGACCAAGAGACTGAGAGTGTCAGGCTGAGTGTGAGACAGCCTCGTAACTGTCTGCCTGAAAAGCGCCTCCAAGCCTTGGTGCTTGGAGAGTGACCCCAACTGCAGAGCAAGAAATGAGGTGGGGGAGGCTTACATACCTTCCAGTCTTGGCTGGAGAAGAACTTGGGGTTAGGCAGTTTCCCGAAATGGGCCACCAAAATGTTGAGGTTTAGGGGTGCTGGGACCCCAATATCACAACACACAGAACATGCTCAAAATAATTCAACCCAAGCCTTCTTTTAGCCAAATACAAGGTTTATTAAAGATCTACCAAATTAGCCATAATCTTGAGAAATCTGAGAGTCTGTGAGGTATTGGCTAGATTCTAAGAATCTGAGCAGTGGCTAGATTTTAAGAATATAATCCTAACATTCTTTTTGAAAATGTTGAGTTCCAAATTTTCTCCTCCCTCCCAAACCCCATTGAGAAGGCAAGCAATTAGATATGGGTTATACATGTGTGGTCATGCAAAACATTTCCATATTAGTCAAGTTGTGAAAGAAAACATAGACCCCCCCCCAAAAAAAAACCCTTGAGAAAAATTAAGAAAGCAAAAAAATATGCTTCAATTTGTATTCAGACACCATCAGTTCTTTCTCTGGGGATGGATAGCATTTTTCATCATAAATTCTTCAGAGTTGTCTTGGATCATTATATTGCTGAGAATAGCTAAGTCATTCACAGCTGATCATCTTACAATATTGCTGTTACTTTGTACACAGTACATTTCACTTTGCATCAGCCCATGTAAGTCTTTCCAGGTTTTCTGAGAGCATCCTGCTCATCATTTCTTATAGCTCAATAAAATTCCATCATAATCACATACCACAATTTGTTCAGCCATTCCCCAATTGATGGACATCCCTTCAATTTCCAATTCTTTGCCACCAGAAAAGAGCTGTTATAAATATTTTTGTACATATAGGTCATTTTTCTTTTTTTTTCCATCTCTTTTGGGATACAGACCTAGTGCTGGCATTGATAGGTTAAAGGGTATGCATGGTTTATAGCCATTTGGGCATGGTTCTTAATTGCTCTACAAAATGGTTGAATCAGTTCACAACTCCACCAACAGCACATTAATGTCTCATTTTACCCACATTCCCCTCAACATTTGTCATTTTCCTTTTCTGTCCTATTAGCCAATTTAATCAGTATAAGGTAGTTCCTCACAATTGTTTTAATTTGCATTTCTCCAATCAATAGAGTTAGAGCATTTTTTTTTCACATGGCTATAGAAAGCTTTGATTACTTCATCAGAAAATTTCATATCTTTTGATCATTTATCAATTGGGGAATGACTCTTACTTTTATAAATTTGACTCAGTTCTCTATATCTTTGAGAAATGAAGACTTTATCAGAGAGACTTGCTTCAAAATTTTTTTCACAGTTACTATTGCCAACTGTGTTTCCCTCCATCTTATTTCCTTCTCCCATTTATTCTTTGATCTCTCTCCTTTCACCCTGTCCCTTCTCAAAAGTGTTTTGCTTCTGCTCTCCCCCAATCTGTCCTCCCTTCTATCACCCTCCCTTCTCTTATCCCCTTCCCCTCCTACTTTCCTGTAGGGTAAGATAGATTTCTATACCCAACTGAGTGTGTGTGTTATTCCTCTTCTGAGCCAATTCTTATGAGAGTAAGATTCATTCACTCCCCATTACTGCCCCCCTCTTCTCCTCCACTATAAAAGCTTTTTCTTTCCTCTTTAATGTGAGATAATTTACCCCATTCTATGTCTCCCTTTCTCTTTTCCCCAGTACATTCATTCCTCTCCCACTACTTAATTTTATTTTTTAGATATCATCCCTTTATATTCAACTCACACCTGTCTGTCTATATACACTCCTTCTAACTTCCCTAATAATGAGAATATTCTTGAGTTACAGCTATCATCCTCCCATGAAGGAATATAAACAGTTTAACCTTCTTACATCCCTTATGATTTCCCTTTCCTGTTTACCTTTTCATGCTTCTCTTGAGTCTCATATTTGAAAGTCAAATTTTCTATTCAGCTCTGGTCTTTTCATCAGGAATGCTTGAAAGTCCTCTATTTCATTGAATATCCATTTCCTCCTGAAAAATAATTAAATAAAAAAAATTTAAAAACACTCAATTTTGCTGGGTAGATGATTCTAGGTTGCAATCTTAGCTCCTCTACCCTCTGGTATATCATATTCCAAGCCCTCTACTCTTCTAATGTAGAAGCTTCTAAATCTTGTGTTATCCTATGGTTCCATAATACTTGAATTGTCCCTTTCTGGCTGCTTGCAATATTTTCTCTTTGACCTGGGAGCTCTGGAATTTGGCTATAATATTGCTAGGAGTTTTCCTTTTGGGATCTCTTTCAGGAGGTGATCGGTGGATTCTTTCAGTTTCGTTTTACCCTCTGGTTCTAGAATATCAGGGCAGTTTTCCTTGATAATTTCTTGAAAGATGATGTCTAGGCTCTCTTTTTGACCATGGCTTTTAAGTAGTCCAATAATTTTTAAATTATCTCTCCTGGATCTATTTTCCAGGTCAGCTATTTTTCCAATCAGATATTTCACATTGTCTTCTAATTTTTCATTCTTTTGGTTTTTATTGTTTATTGATTTTTCATAAAGTCATTAGCTTCCATTTGCTCAATTCTAATTTTTAAGGAATTATTTTCTTCAGTGAGCTTTTGTTCTTCCTTTTCCATTTGGTCAATTCTATTTTTAAAAGAGTTTTTTCTTTAGTGAATTTTTGTGCCTCTTTTTCCATTTGGCCAGTTCTGCTTTTTAAGGCATCCTTCTCCTCATTGGCTTTTTGTACCACTTTTTACCATTTGGCCTAGTCTGTTTTTAAGATGTTATTTTCGTCAGTATTTTTTGTGCCTCCTTTGCCAAGCTGTTGACTTGTTTTTCATGATTTTCTTGCATTACTCTCATTTCTCTTCCCATTTTTTCCTCTATCTCTCTTCCTTGATTTTCAAAATCCTTTTTGACTTTTTCCATAGCTTAAAAACAATTCACATTTTTTCCTGGAGGCTTTGGATATAGGAGCTTCAATTTTTTCTTCTGAGTGTGTGTTTTGATCTTCCTTGTCACCATAGTAGCTTTCTATGGTCAGAAATTTTTCTATTGCTTGCTCATTTTCCCAACCTATTTCTTGACTTTTAACTCTTTTTTTTTTTAAATAAGGCTCTGCTTCCAGGGTGGAGGGCACACTGTTCCAAACTTCGGGGGTTTTGCCCAACTGTTTTCAGAGATACTTCTAAGGACCTGTAAATTTTCAGTTCTTCCAAGGTGGCGTATCAAAGGAGAGGTGTGTTTACTACCCTCCTGGCCTGTGCTCTTGTCTATGAGCAACCACAAGCACTCTTTTCTGCCCTGGAACTGTTAATGAGGGTCTCCTGCTCCACTGTGGCCACAAGCTCTGATATGCTAGTGCTCCTCTCCACCCTGGACTGCCACCCAGGACTTTGACCTGGATCCAAGTATGGGCAAATCAACAGAGTCCTGCCCCAGTACTAGAAAAAAGACCTATGTAATCTCTTTCTGACCAGTTGTTTGACCCCCTTACCATCTGTCAGCTGAGAGCTCCAGGTGCAGCCACTTCCACTGCTGATTCAGTCATTCCCAAGGCCTGCTCCTGCTTTGCTGGGGCTGAGTCTGTACTTGACTGCCCCACTCTTACTCAAGTGTGATAGACTTTTCCTGATGACCTTCTAAGTTGTCTTTTGCTGGAAATTTATTTCACCCCATCCTTTTGTGGGTCCTGCTGCTCCAGAAACTGTTTTATGGCATTACTTAAAGATGTTCAGAGGGATTTAGGAGAGAGCTCAGGCAAGTCATTGCTTTTTCTCTGCCATCTTGACTCTGCCTCCCCCCGCCGCCACACGCACATGTGAGATTCTTGTCCAAAGACCACTGAATGGACAAATTACTGGAGGAAATGAATGATAACAATCTTCCCATTTTTGCTATAAAAGAAAACAGAAGGAAGAAGAAAGTTGTAGATAAATGAAAAATGTCTCACACATTCTCCTTGGAAAGGGGAATAAGGAAATTGACTAAGTTCAATTCATTGTATGCCTTATTAATATCAGAATAAAGCAGTCTAGGTCTTAATACCAGAAGAAAAAAAAAAAGCAGCATCGATAACTACTGACCTTTATGCTTACCTTCTCATCTACTTAAAATTTTAATGAGAATCATCTACACATATATCAAGGGCATCCTCAATAAGTATTTTTACAAGGAATATGCAGTATCTCACAAGTGATATTCCATAGTAGGCTATGTCTTTACCATCATATAATAGACTGAAATATGTAGGAAATATAAGATATCAAATTGCTTGTTGATTTAAAAAATAACACATTTGATTCAATAAAACAAAATGCTCCCACAAAGGTTCTCTTCCATTAAAGTGTCTCCCATCCATATATCAATATAATTCCAGATTCCTTGAAAAATGCAACCTTCTTTGATAACCTACTAATCATAAATATCATTTGAGGCAAAACAAATGTATAAACAGGGAGTGCTTGCTGAAGATGTTCACCACAGAGTTGGAGAACAGAGACAGAGTCTAAATTGAGGTATACCCTATGGATGAGGAGGTCCTACAAATTTTATTTTGTGAATGACATCAAGCACAAATCCTTGCCTGGTAGAAGAAATATGTAACTACTCAAAAGAATTTGACTTAACCAAATATATTCAACAAACCAGATGGATAAAATATGTTGCCCTGATTATGAAATGTAGTTAGATAAATAACCTATGGAACTTGTCCTTTACATATGTCTTTTTGACTCATACATAAACTGAATTTAAGTGAGGCAGAGTTGCATGAAGTTATCAGCCTCACTCACTCTTCCAGAGCTATTGGAGTTCAGTGGCAAGACAAAAGTCAAGATGACTGGTGTTGGCTTAGGATGACCTTTCCATTTGCAATGTCTAACTAAGCTCTACATATTCCATAAGTCAGCTAGGTAGTGCAGTGGACAGCGCACTGGTCTTGGAGTCAGGAAGACCTAAGTCCAAATCTGGCCTCAAGCACTAGCTGTGTGTCACAGGACAAGTCATTTAACCCTGTTTACCTTAGTATCCTCATCTGTAAAATGAGCCGGAGGAAGGAAAAGGCAAATCATTCCAGTATCTTTGCCAAGAAAACCCCAAATGGGGTCATGAAGAGTCAAATATGAGTGAAAATGACTGAACAACAACACCAACAACACAAAATAAGAGGTTTGAAATCTATGCCTTTTTGTTGTGTGGTCACAGAAAGCCCCATTAGGTGCTCTTGACAATTTCAGGTAAAAATCATTACATATACACATATATGTACATAAACTGGTACTCTCATGCATCATACAATTTGTGTGTGAATATATATTCTCATATGTATGTATATTTATATCTATATCTAGATCTATATGTACATAGGGTAGATGGGACAAACTAATGATGAATTAGACCTCTAATTAAATAGGAGAAAGAGAATGGGCCTAGATTTCCATCAGGAAATTACAATTATCCTTTAACAACCACTCCATTGTTCCAGAAACTAAGGGTCATTTTTTCAATAGCAATTGTCTCCCAGTATTGTTGTATGGCTTCAAAACATGGTACACTATAGCATCTGAAGAACTACCAATAAGTATCAGTCAGAAGACAACAGAGATGTGCATGTTAGATGTGATTAGACTGCAACAGTTAACAAATAAAGACTTTAAAGAATAATCGCGGTAATGAATGTCATCAGTGCAATGAATCACTGGAAAAAAAAAAGATGGAGAGACATCAAATGGATTATTCAAATGTCCCCCCTAATATCCTTACAAAGTCAAAAGAAAGTAAGGAAAACTCCCAGAATAATGTGTGGATGCTCTCTGATGAATTCCTGGGAGAACCTGGAGGAGATCAAAACGGGATGGGCAGGCATGGATGGATACCTTACAATCTGCATTGCTGCAGGGTATATCCACAATAATGAGATCAGAGATCCATTAGAGCACTTGTAAGGCAATACTTTGATTTTAAGTCAGTATAAGTAGAAAAATATAAAGAGGGAACTCCATAGGAAAATATTTAAAAGAAGAATATACTTTCCCTGCCCCCCCCCCTTTGCAGTCATTTCTTTGGCTGTATTTTCATTCAATATTGACTTATAGTGTGGTTTAGAAAAAAAAAATCTGGATTTGTGCTTCTGTTTCCTCATTTGAGAGATGGGGGCATCATTGGTCTTATGTACCTCAGGATGTGAAAATTAGATCTAAACCATAGAATTTAGGGCAGGAAGGAGCTTAGAGATCATCTAGTCCAAGCATTTCCTTTTACAGGTGAGTAAACTGGGACCTGGAGAAGTTAAGTTACTTCCTCCAGGTCATCCAGGTAAAGAAGTTGAAGAGCTGAGGTAAGAACCTAAGTTTTATGACTTTGGACTAGTGCTCTTTTCCATTATCGTATGATAATACTGTTTGTTTCTGGATTATAAGTATTAACTAGACATATAGAAGTCCAGCAACTCCAAGCTCTGAGGAGGTACCTAAAAGTCCCATCAGTTGCTAAATGTCTGACTGTGTACAGGATGGGGATTTCATTGGAGAATTACTTTTTCGGCAACGACCTTTTAACATTCTTTCTGATCTTCCTCACATGTAACGGTCATTCTCTAAGGCTGTCCTCTATAATGACTGTGTTTGCCTTTACCTGAGACACTCGCCCAATCAGGAGGTCATAAATAATACCTTGTGGGTTTGCACAGGGTTCAAAATGCCAATGAGAGACAGATGCTCTATGGTGCTGCACGGTATCATTGCGATCTAATGTGTTACTCTGTTGTCTTCAGCTACCATCCCTGGAGTGTTTTGATGCTATCGGTTGTCAGTTTCAGGTCTGTTGTTTCTTTCAGCAGAAGCGCAGCAAGTGGTAGATGAGAGACCCAAAGCCCTGCCTGCGCTAGGGGAGCAACCGAACTCCGATAACGACATAAATGAGACAGTGTTCATCTGGGGAATCTCAGACAAAGCAGCCCATAGGAAAAGCATCCCTGTCGATGAAGGTTTGTTTCTACTGCAACAGGAAGAACAGCAGGAACCCAAACCCCTGCACAGACTGGAAAGAGAAAGGGGGAAAGTAAAACCTCTACGTGTGAGTAGCATTTTATGATTTTTTTCCCCTGTAACCATGGAGGAACTAACGTTGGGTAGGGGGCTTGGCTGTGTGTGTGTGTGTGTGTGTGTGTGTGTGTGTGTGTGTGTGTGTATGGTGATTATTGGGGGGGATTTTAACAAGTGCAATTGAGATCTGCCCTCTTTTTCAAAAGAAGATGCACATAGACACACTCAAGCACTTGAACACACATGCATACACACACATGCACATGCACACACACTCCATTATGCACTTGCAATTTTTCCTATGCTTTTTAATAAATGGAAAGGGAAGGAATATTTTCTTTTCATCTTTTTGTTTGGGGGAATGTGCTGCCTGACAGCAAGACACCCAGCTTTAGAGAGCTTTCCAGGGAGAAGGGAATGCTTCGTGTTTTTATCTTCTAAGTTTCTTTTGTAGATTTAAAGATCCCTCGTTCCTAATTTTTTTGTTCTTCATCTTTGAGAGAAGAGGTTTTCACTCAAATAACTACATAGGGATGAGGGAAATGTCATCCCTTCAGGGGATGTGTTCATCTATGCTTCTCCAATTTCATTGTTTCTTCTTGACAATATCAAATCCAACATGGCTTAACCCCCTCCAATGTCGTCATTAAAGTTACATGAGCATAGAATGGACAGGGCATATATGCATTACACTGGACATGACCCAGCCCAAATCATAGTTTTCTTTCCAGGGTAGGACATCAATTGTTCTTTACACAGAAGTTGTGTAAAGTTTTTTGTTGTTGTTGTTTATTTGTTTTTAAGACTCTAGCATTATAACCCTGAAGGCACACATACCTCTAAAACTTAGATATCTGAGACAGGTGGTATATTTCTAAAAGCAACATGGGATAGATACCAATCACCCTGCATCTATAGGTATGGATTTGTCTATAGATCAGTGTCAGTTAGCTTTTAAATTGATGGGCACTATAGTATAGTCATTTATTTCAGTGCTAAAAATTGTGCTGTGTCCTGTCTTGAGCTGACTTGGCTGCTGGTACATGGTTCCTGTTGGCACATGGTCTATGAGACAGCTGTTGCTAATTTCCTTTCTCTCTTTCCTTCTATCTCTCCCAACCTCCCTTCCTTCTTTCCTTCTTTTTTCTTTCCTTTTTCCTTCCTTCCTTTCCCTTCCCTTCCCTTTCCCTCTTTCCTTTCCTTTCCTTTCCTTTCCTCTCCTTTCCTCTCCTCTCCTCTCCTCTCCTCTCCTCCCCTCCCCTCTCCTCCCCTCCCCTCCCCTCCTCTTCCTCCTCCTCTCTCTCTCTCCTTCTCTCTCTCTCCTCTTTCACTAAGAGGATTTCACATTACAATTTATGTAGTTTTAAATGTTTGGACTTGGGTTTGATCATCTGAAGTAACTTCATTCCCTCCAGAGAAGAAGGAAGAAGGGAGAGAGCCAAGGAAGATTAACGGCTTATCCAGAATGCGGCCTTTGCACAATTTTGGATAATTTAAGATAAGAGAGTTCATGGCACTCCATGCTGTGTCTCAACTAAACTATTATAGTCAGCAGAGTGTCCAGGGATCAAGGACCTGTTTCACTGGATCACAGACTTAGAGCTGCAAGGAACCTTAGAAACCATTATTTCACAGAATAGGCAAATGAGCCTGAGATAGGGTAAAGGATTTGCTTAGAGTTACACAGCTTGTATGTGTCTGAGGCAGGATTTGAACTCAGGCCTTCCTGATTTCAAGCCCAGAGCTCTATCCACTGGATGGATAGGTGTACCAGTTACCAAGTTGCCACCACATGTTTTGCAGTGGAATACAAGATGGAAGATCTCCCTCCTGGGGACCTATTCCCACTTAAGGACATAAGGAATCCTGGAGGTAAGAGGGAGGTAAGAGGAAGAGAGATGGGGTTAAGAATGTCAATCATTCTCTTAAGCTACCCCAAGAGTGCCATAATATATACTTTCAAGAAATAAGCCTGCAGCTTTTCTTTATTACCAACCTCAACCACAGCCAAATCCAGTGAAGCAAAATTTGTAGCTCCCAACTTTCTAGCCCATGCAGGGGTTGGGGAGGGGGCAGCAAAGGTGGAAGTGAATGAGAAGCGTAAGTCCTGTTTTACCACACCTGTTGATACTGAGCTGGTTTCAGACACAAATGATTGCACCAGATTTTCCAAATGAGCCCTGAAGGAATGGATAACCATAAGGTGATCTCTGTCATCATCCCTTTACCTTCTCTGGGATGACAGAGAATGTAGATCTTTAAACCTACTGCTTGGGATGACTTTCTGTAATAGCTAGGAAAGAAGTGAGGGCTGGTGACCTCATCACCTTCTGTTCCAGGCTGGGTATTTCTCCTAAAAGAGTATTTATTAATCAGTGAAACCCAGGTTGGCAGATTGAAACTGAAGGACCTTAGTCTAAATGCCCAATTATAGAGATTAGGAAGTCAGAAAGGAAAACTGAATTTTCCAAGGACATCCAAGAGGTAAGTGGCCCAACCTGGATGTGAGTTCAGATTCTCCTACAGTGGTTCCTCCAACAAAATTGTAATTTTTTCTAATTGTTTTGTTCATTCATTCATTCAAACAAATACATTTTTAATTACTTATTATATGCAAAGCATAGGTCATAATTCAAAAAAGAAATGATGAATGATCTCAACACATTTATTTTCAGTCTGTACTTTCCTGCAAGTGCCATTTTATCAATGGTTTTGTTGGTATCTTGTCATTTTTTTGAGCCTGATCTCTGCTTATATCCCAGCATCATGGGAACCTATTGGCTTGCTTTGGCTATAATGTATTTTGTGCATAAAATAATTTGATCCCTTCCCATACTCACCCCAGTTTCAATACAAACCCAACCCCACATGCTGGACAGTTCCAAATGTACTTTTCTATCTATAGGTAGGCTATATGGGAAATGGTAGGGTTTACGGAGTCAGCTACTCTGACTATCTGAACCATTTTAGGGATTTTTCAGGCTGTTAGCATTAATTCTTTAGGTTTTCTAAGAGATAGTAGGTGAATTCTTGACTGTGTCTGGCATTGTAACTAGATGGAATGAATGGAGGTTTTTTTCACTAAGGATAGGACACCCAGTCCCCATATTAAAGCATAAAAAAAATTAGTGAGACATTAGGAAGAATTGGCTGAAAGACTCATGTAAGACTTTGCCAAAGTAATTTGTGGAGTCTGATCCTCTGGTGATTTTCGTCCCTTAAAGTGCACATAATTGTCTTTGGGACACTTTTCAATTTTGTTTGGAGGCAGAGAGGATGGGCTACCTGAGGATTCTGTGATTCTTTGCAATTTCCTTTTACTTGGTGTTATAAAGAGGTTCTCAGTTCATGCCTAAAATTACTTTGTATTTGGGCTAGGGAGATGTGGAGAGACTGGCATCTGTGATTTCACTGGTATTGGGAATTCTCAGGTGAGAAAATCCCTTCCACCAATGCTGATCAGCACCTTCACTGTGACTCTGCTGTCTTAAACAAACCCCAGAACTATGAGAGGTTAAGAGAAAGACTTGTTTAGGGTCACATGGCCTATACATGTCAGAGGCTTAGAACTCAAGTCTTCTGTGTTCCAAGATCGACTTCCTGTCCACTGTCCATACTGCCTCTACTTTGTATTTAATTGGCCTATATACTGTATGTTTTTATATGTGTATGCATATTCCTGATAGAATGAATGTAAGCCTCTTTAGGGCAGAGGATATTTCATTTTTGAATTTGTATCCTCAGCTTCTACCACAGAGCCTGGCAGATGGCAGTTGCTTAAATAAATGCTTGTTTATGCTGCTTACCTCCTGCCAGATCAATAATGAACTGAAAATGCAGAAAGACATACTTTTTTGGGGATAGCCAGTGTGGGGATTTGTTTTACTGTTCTATGCATGCCTATGGAAGGGTTTTCTTTTTCATTTTTTGGTTGTTATTCAATGAGTGGGAATATAGTAAGAGGTATAGAATATAATAAATAAATTATTAATATAATATAAATACAAGTAATTAATAATAATAGCTAACATTTATATAGCACTTGCACTTACTATGGGCCAGGCATTGTGCTAATTGCTTTTATAATTATTATCTCCTTTAATAATAAATAAATTATTTTTAAGAATAAAAAGTAGAATAACAAAAATATTCTTGTTGATCAATGCTAAAATACTAGTATATAACCTTTTCATGCAATAAGATTGAGAGGGACTGCTAATGGAAAGGACCTGAACAATGTCTCCACCTTCCACAAACCCAGAAGTCTGGGTAGAAGGGAGGCAGAAGAATAAAATTTCCAAGTTCCCTTTACTTGATGCCCAAGATAAACTCTCTCTCTTCCCTCCTATCCTTTCTTTAGGATCCTCTCTTCTCCTTCTCCATTCTCTCTGCCTCCGCCACTGGTTTTATTCTCTTTATCCTTCCTTTTCCTTTTCCTCTGCCAGCAATGAGCCTGTCTCAGAAATGCTGCTTTACCTCAGTTCTAACCCAGTTACCCCTTCTGAAAAGATCTGCAAAACACTGTCATGTTTGACAAAGTTTTCGCTAATTGAATGAAATGGTGACATCTGTCAAAGAAAATTCCTGATTTCCACAAAACAGCAAGCAGAATGCCAAATTAAGAATATGTGCAGAGGAGAGAGCTTTCTAAGTCATTTTATTTTATTTCTTGAAAATTAACTGCTTTCCTCAGATCACAGACTGGGAGATGATTTTATTAACTAGCACACGATTTTATGAATGCGAGATTACAGAATTTATCAAAAACAAGTACAAAATGAAGGCTTCTGATAGTCTTGGTTTTGCACATCTTCTCTTCTAGGTTTCTGAAATTATTATGTATTAGGAAAATTCTTATTATGTTGAATCCCACTAACCCCATCTTTTTTTCTGCCAAATTCTTGGGAACCTACAGTGGTTGTTGAAGAAATAGATTATAATCCTTCGAAAGAGCTGTGATTTCACTGGTGTGGATACCAATGGAGACCACAACCCCTCTATGCCTTAGTGGGCAAACCTCATAAGTTGTTGTATCCAAAATAATTAATTCATCACCTGGTGACCAGTCTTTTGGTGAAGAACCCCTCTCATCTTATCTAGGATGAGTCTAAAACATACCCATAGTCAGACCATGCTGGGGTGAACTGTAAGAGCTGATTGTTAAATTTTCAGTGTGAGCATTATTTATACCCTGAGAACTGGCAAAAGGTAAAAATCAGGGCTTGGTTTATTGTTTTGTTGATTATCTCTAGACTTAAGAAAGTGATGGGGGAAAAAAATAATAGTGCAGGTTAAATTTTTAAAATGTGTCATAGGTACTTTTTTTTTGAGAGCTGGTTGTTAAACATTTACTAGCATATCCCCTGCATAATCTAGCCTTTGATACATACTCAGGATTACAAGAACTGAAAAAGACCTTAGAGATTGTAGGATCATCAAATTTGAACTGGAATAGACCTTAGAGATAATTGTAATAATAATAACTAACATTTTTAATGACATCTACTACATGTCAAGCACTGTGCTAAGCACTTTCCAAATGTCTCGTTTGATTCTCAGAACAACCCTGGGAGGTAGGTGCTATTATTATGCCAATTTTACAGATGAGGAAACTAAGGCAAACAGAAGTCGAGTGACTTGTCCAAGGTCACACAGCTAGTGAGTATCTAAAGCTGGATTTAAACTCAAATCTTCCTGACTCCAGGGCTGGCACTTTGTGAGACTGTCTAGTACAAACTCTTTCACTTCACAGATGTGGAAATTGAGGTCTAGGAGGAGGGAGGTGACTAGCCTAAGGTACTATATGAGTACTACATGAGTACTATATGAGTACTACTTACTACATGAGTAATAAGTTGCATAGAAAGAATTTTGATTCTGGTCCTGTGGTTGCAAATCCAAAGCTCTTTCCGCAGATTCCACTTTACATTGGGCAGCTAGGTGGCGCCATAGTGCACAGAGCACCAGTCTGGAGTCAGGAAGACTTTGTCTTCATGAGTTCAAATCCAGCCTCAGACAATGATTAGCTGTGTGACCTTGAGCAAGTTACTTACCCCTGTTTGTCCCAGTTTCCTCATCTGTAAAATGAGCTGGAGAAGGAAATGGCAAACCACTCCAGTATCTTTGGCAAGAAAACCCCAAATGGGGTCACAAAGAGTCAGACACAACTGAACAACCAAAACCACCTCCCATTGTGGGCTTCTCTCATTCATAGTACAGTGGAAGGAATCCTGGATCTAATACCAGAGGATCTGGGTTTGGTTCTTGACAACTCCTTAATATTTGTGCAACCTTGGGCAATTCACAGAGCTTCTTGGGGTCTCAGTTTCCTCCTTTATAAAATGAGAGGGTTATTCGAGATGACCACTAAAGTCCCCTCCATCTCCAGGAGGTGCAGTGGGTAGAGCACTGAACCAGAAGTTGGAAAGATTCAAGTGCAAATCCATCCTCAGAAACATTCTAGCTGTGTGACCCTGGCTAAGTCACTTAACTTCTGTCTGCCTCAGTTTTCTCATCTATAAAATAAACATAATAATAGCACTTATCTCTTGTGATTGTTGTGAGGTTGAGATGGCATAATATTTGTAAAGTGTTCTATAAACTTTAAGACTATAAATATTAATTGTTATTAAATTTATAATCCCAAAATTGTGTATCTTCTATCTCTGCTCAACTGTGAGCTTCAGAGATTATGCCTCATCTGTGCTTCATGTCTCATCCAGAACTGAACTTGGTTCTGACTCTACATACAGTCAGTGCAGAATAAATGTTTGTTGAATAAATGAATGTCAGAAGTCTAAATACTAAAGTTCTCCTTGGTACAGAGTGCTGGACTTGGAATCAGGAAGACTGGAGTTCAAATCCTTCCTCCCTGTGATCCTGGGCAGACCCTTACTCTCTGTCTGTCTCAGTTTCTGCATCTGTAAAAGAAGGGGGTTGGATTCAATGACTCTGAAGGTCCCTTCCATCTCTAAATCTATAATCCAATGAATCCTATGAATTGCTAGCTTCTCCTTACAACTATCACTATCACAGCAACCCCCCCCCCACCAATAGTCAAAGAAGGTCTAAGGAATTTGACAAGCTAATGATAAAGTGAAAGTGACCCCTAGTGTGAAAATAATACTAGTCTAGATGCCTCCAAACGGAAAACAGCCAGCAGGACAAAAAAAATTAGCTTCCCTAGCCCTTATCTTTCTAATATCTTTCTCTAATGAGATTTAATGAAAGTGACGACTTAAAATGGTGACACTGACCCCACCATTTTATCATTTGTAGAACAAAACTGTGTGCTTAGTACTGCCAGGACATAGCAGGTGCTTAATAAATGTTTATGAGTTGATTGACTTTACATTATTTTCTCATTTGATCCTCAAAAGGCAGAAAGTGTTATTATCCCTATTTTGTGAATGAAGAAACTGAGGTTCAGAGGTTAAGTGTCTTGCCCCAGTCACATCACACAACTAGTACTCACATTATAGGAAGCAGGGATCTCCTGATTTTAAATAAAGAACTCTTTACCCCCACTATGCCATATTGCCACTTATGGATTCTATGTCTTAGAGATGTTGGAAGAGAGAAATCAGAGTATTTCTGAGCTGGAAGAGAACTGTATTACCATCTCCTCCATATCTGAAAAGTGAATTCTTCTCACAGTATACCCAACAAGTGGTTCTCTGTATCTGTATGTCTATCTGTCTATCTATTCTCTATATCTGTATGTGTATCTGTCTATCTATTCTCTATATCTGTATGTCAGTACATAATTTGTTTCTAAGTAGTTGTTCCCATGTTGTCTCCACCATTAAACTTGTAAGCTGCTTGAAGGCAAGGATTGTTTTGTGCCTTTCATTGTATCCCTAGTGCTTGGGACCAATGACAGTTGTCTTGACCTTTGTCTTGCCACTGGACTAGGATAACTGAAGAAAAGAGTGAGGCAAAGCCTCACTCAAATCCAATTCATTCACAAGTCAAGATATCCCCTCATGATGTCATAGGTCCTCTTCAAAAACAATTCCCAGGGACAGCTAGGTGGTGCAGTGGCTAGAGCACTGGCCCTGAAGTCAGGAGGACCTGAGTTCAAATCCGGCCTCAGATCAGACACTCAATACTTACTAACTGTGTGACCCTGTGCAAGTCACTTAATCCCAGTTGCCTTAAAAAAATTTCCCCAGTGCTTAGCACAGTGGCCAGCATTTAGTGCATACTTAATAAATGCCTGTTTACTCTGCTGGACTCTAGCTTTTCCTTGAAGATTCTCTTGATGGGGAACTCACTACTACCCAAGACAACCCATCCTACTCTGGGATAGAAAGCCTTTCCCTGCATTATGCCTAAATGTGCCTCTCTTTAACTCCCACAGACTGCTCCTAGACCTGCCTTCTAAGGCCTCTAAACGAAGAGACAGATTAACTTAAGGCTATCTTTGAGCCTGGGAGAGAAGTGAGGATGTCTAGGAAGGTCATAAGTAACAAAGGTAAATGTGGACTGGGCCAACTCAAGTTTGGTTAATGGAATACTGTGCTTTTAGATGAATTAATGTTAATAGGTGGTTTCAAAGCTGGTTTCATTTAGGGCACAGACCTATGGTGGCTGCTATAAAGATGTTGCAACCACATACACACAAAGGATGAAAGGCACAAAGGGGATTGTAAGTTTGGGGGTTCTTGTTACTAGCCAGTAGGTTAGGGCACATACAAAGATGTCCTCTATTTCCTTAGTCCTTATATCACCTCTGTCCTAGACTAATATGACAGCCTTCTAATTGATCTTCCTGTATCCTGACACTTCCCTCTCCAATCTAGCATGCACAGAGTGGCCAAAGTGATTTTCCTAAAGCACAGGTCTGACAGGATCACTCCCCCACTCAATAAGCTCCAGTGGTTCCCCATTGCCCCTAGGATCAAATATAAACTTTTCTAGCGGCAACACAAGAAACCCTTCACAACCAGGACTCAACCTACCATCTCTGTTCTAATATACATTTGCACCACTTCATGATCTCTGCATTCCTACCTAAATGGCATTCTTGCCATGATACTCCTTCTCCTGTCTACCTTTGCAATGACTATTCTCTGAGGCCAAATATGTACCTCCTCCTTGATTCAGTCTCTTAGAATGCCAACTTTCATTCAAAACTCATGTCAAATGCCACTCTTTTTTTGTGTGTGTGAGGCAATTGGGGTTAAGTGACTTGCCCAGAGTCACACAGCTACTAAGTGTCAAGCCTCTAAAGCCGGATTTGAACTCAGGTCCTCCTGACTCCAAGGCTGGGGCTCTATCGACTGTGCCACCTAGCTGCCCCTCAAATGCCACTTTCTACATGAAGCCTTTCTAATAGCCTATTTCCTGTTACCCACTGTAAATTCCTTTGCATTTATTTACATATGTGTATACATGTACATGTGTTTTATGTGTGTGCTGTATGTTACATAAGTCTATTAAATATGTATTATTACAAGTAATATATACATATAATATCTATTTATGTCACACTGTTATATTGTATATGTACGGATAATACAGGCACATGTCTTCACTGAGAGATGGTAGGCTCCTTGAGAGCAGAAATTCTTTCATTTTTAGAGGTGGAGGTCTGGGAGCTAGAAGGATCTGAGTTCAAGTTCCACCAGCACATTGGTTGTGTGACTGCATGATTCTGAGCAGGTCACTGAACCTCTCTATGATAGAGGCAACTCTAAAACTGTAAGTAGCAGAGATAATAGAGACATTGGTAGAGGAAGTTCCTTATCATTGTTATTTAAGTGTGTCCAACTCTTTTTGACCCCATTTGGGGTTGTCTTGGCAAAGCTACTGGAGTGGATCGTCATTTCCTTCTCCAGCTCATTTTACAGATGAGGAAACTGAGGCAGACAGGGTTAAGTAACTTGCCCAGGGTCACATAGCTAGTAAGTTTCTGAGGCCAGATTTGAACTCAGTTCTACCTAACTCTAGGCCCCATGCTCTATCCACTGTTCCACCTAGCTTCACTTAGTGGGATTTCCTAGATCAGTTAAATCACAGATTCTATGCCTAGTGCCTGCAAATGATGATGGTTACAATGATAGCTAGCATGTATATAATGCTTTAAGGTTCATAAAGCACTTTGCGTATGTTATTTCATTTTATTCTCACAATTCTGGGAGGTAAGTACTATCATTATTCCCATTTTACACATAAGAAAACTGAGAGTGTAAAAGGTCAAGGGACTTGCCCAGACTCACGCAGCTAGTAAGTGTCTGAGGCAGGATTTGAATTCAGGTCTTCCTGATGCCAAAGCCCAAAGCTCTATCCATGGTGCCAACGAGCTACCTCAAAATACGTGAGATAGGTAGATACACACATAAATAGTTACATATTATGTAACATGTTTTATGTATTGTATAATACACAATGTAAAATTGTATTGTTTTACCATTACCCCAAAGCTTACCAGCCCCTTTGTGCCTTTAATCCTTTGTGTGTGTAATTGTCAGTTCCTTGGGAGCAGTCACTATTAAGTCTGTGTCCTAAAACCAGCTTTGAAACCTCCTTTCAACATTAATTCATCTAGAACATAATACATACATGCCTAATACATATGATACAATTATGCATATTATACACACAATGTATACACACACACACACACACACACAATGTTGCTGTTGTTCGTCATTCAGTCATGACCACATGGACCATACTGTCCATGGGGTTTTCTTGGCAAAGATACTGGAGTGGCTTGTCATGTCCTTCTCCAGCTCATTTTACAGATGAGGAAACTGAGGCAAACAGAGTTAAGTGACTTTCCAGGGGCACACAGCTAGTAAGTGTCCAAGGCCAGGTTTGAGCTCAAGTTTTCCTGATCCCAGGTCTAGAGCTCTATCCACTGAACCACCTAGCTGCCTCCTACATACATGTAATATATATATAGTTATATAATGCATATTTTGTATATTGCATTATAAATGTATATATATTATACATGATATATGTGTGTGTGTGTCTGTGCTTTTTTAGTTGATTGAAGAGGTTTTCCCTGATTCCCCCAGGTTTTTACTGTGTGTGCCTTCCCAAACTATTCTATATTTATTTTGAATATATATTTTGCATTTCTTTAACTTTGTACCTGTTATTTCCTTCCAGTAGACTCTAAGCTCCTTAAAGCAAACACTCATTCATTTTTGTCTTTGTGTGTCCAGCATTCATCACAATGCCTTACACACTGTAGGAGTTAAATAAATTCTCACTGAATTGAATTTTTGATAAGGACAGCAATTGCATTGGGAGGATAGTGATTATGTCGAGAGGAAGGCTGGTCTGTGTGTACACAAATATTTAGCTCAGGGTATGAGTTCTTGACCTTTTTGTGTAGATCAGGGACCCTTTGGCAGTCTGATATAGCCTATGGAGCCCTTCTCAGAATATTTTAAAGGCATAAATAAAGTACATAGGATATAAGAAAATAATTTATAGTTGAAATAATTCCCAAAATATTCAAAAACCAAGTTCATGAATCTTGGGCTCAGGACCCCAGGTTTGGGGACTGAAGTATGGATGATCAAATGGAAGACTAGATAAGGGTATAAAGCGCTGAACTGCTAATGGATCCCACCAAGTTCATAGGTGGGTGTTGCTTCCAGTCCTTCTAAAGACATGTTATATGTCTGATAACTGACAAAGGATGTCCTTCTTTTCCACAGGACAGGAAATTAGAAGAGAACTTAACTGTTGTAATTCAGGTCAGCAGCTCTAGGATAAGATTGACTTCATTATTTCTTGCTCTCCTAATTCTGATGCATGCTACAAATGGGATCTGAAGTAGCTCAAGCCATAACCCTCAGTAGGATACAGATACTTCTGCAGCATCATCACTCACCACAGTGGTGACACAAGGGGGAAAAAATTTAGAAATGAAATCCTGTGAATGGTGCAGGTGTATCATGCCTCCTGGCCTCTGAGGATCTTCCCTTTGCCCTCAATCTACCCCACTCTGGCTCAATTCTTTATCACCATCCCATATGAGCCAGCTAGATCCAAGATACTCCAGCATCCCTGTTGTTCTCTGGCCAGCCTCTAGAGTTGTAATTAATAGAAGTTTTGTTGTGATTAGCTGGTCATGGCAGCCTTTGAGTCAGAAGTGCTCTGGAGGAATTTCAGCACAAGGGCCTTCTCATACTTCCATGTCCTATCTAGCCATCACCCCACACACTTCCTCTAGACTCTTCTCTCCATTATGCTGAAAGCATCTTTGATTTTAAGGTGATGAGTATCCCCTCAACTGGCACAAATCATAATCCTTTCCATCCCTTAAGACATAGTTTTGTGAGCTGGTGTGGCCAAAATCATTTATCAACTGGTAGCCAAATTTCTTGTGAGAAGCTTCTCCAAAGTTCTCAGATCCTCAGATACACGGTTTATTTCCAGAGCTTTTATCCAAAGCCTTTGCAGTTTAGTAGGATCTGGGGAGGGCTTGTGCTCCTTTGGAATAGCCTTTGAGAACGAGGGACCACCTCCACACCATGATGATGTCTAAAAATTTAGCCATGTCAGTCCTCTACTCAAGAAACCCCAGTTACTCTCCATTGTGCTTAGGATGAGAGACACATTTTTCTTTTTTGCCTTCAGAGTCCTTCATGATCTGGTTCCAGCTCATTTTTCCAGCCCATAGACATTATTCCTCTTTATGCATGCTATGTTCTAGCCAAACTGGTCTCTTTGCTGCTTCCTGTACCTGAAATTCCTTCATCTGCTTCCATGACTCGACACAAGTCGGCTGCCATGTCGGGAACAATCACTTCTCCCTCTTGAAATCCCTTACTGCCCTGCCTCCCAACTCAGTTCAAGGGCTACTTCCTTCCAGAGGTCTTTCCTAATTCCCCCAGCTGTTAGTGTCTCTCCCATCACTGGGCGTTTATTTATTTATTTGTATCTTATGTGTACTTGGTGGCAGCTAGGTGGCACAGTGGACAGAACTCTGGACCTGGAGTCAGGAAGACCTCATCTCCCTAAATTCCAATCCAGCCTTGGAATACTTACTAGCTGTGTGACCCTGGGCAAGTCACTTAAGCCTATTTGCTTCAGTTTCCTTATCTATCAAATGTGCTGGAAAAAAAAAATGGCAAACCACTCCAGTATCTTTGCCAAGAAGACCCCAAATGGGGTCAAGAAGAATCAGACACAACTGAAAAACAATTGAACAACAACAACAAATGTGTGTACGTGCCTGTGAAAATGTCATGTCCCCCGAATAAAAGGTAAGTTCTCTGAGGACAGAGACTGTGTTACGTTTGTATTCATACCCATGCTATAATGAATAGAGAGCTAGCCTCAGAGCTAGGAAGACCTGGGTTCAAGTCTGCCTTTGACACATACTGACTGTGTGATCCTGGACAAATCATTTAAACTCTCAGCGCTCTAGATAACTCTCTAATATTCTAAGTTACAAACAACATGCCAACCTGTATTGGCAGAGGGAGTTTCTTCACCTGGGAGCTCCGTATACTGAAGAAATCATGTGTTCAGACCCTAATCAGGTCCTATTTCTATAGCACAGTGCTTGACACACAGATGCTTATAAATGGCTGTTGATTTATAAGGCAGCTAGGTGCTAGAGTGGATAGAATGCTTGTTCTGGAGTAAGGAAGAACTCCAAATCCAAGCCTCAGACACTTACTAGTTGTGTGACCCTGGGCAAATCACTTCTTCCTCAGTCTCTTGATCTATAAAATGGGGACAATAATAGTACCTACCTTCTAGGACTGCTGTGAGGATTAATGAAATGGTATTTGTAAAGTACTTTGCAAAATTTAAAGTGTTATATAAATGCTATTAGTATTGTTGTTACTATTATTGATTATGTAGCAAGGACTAGCTGAGATTGAGGAACATAAGGTTATAGGGAAGGATCTGAGGTCCCTGATTGATGGGGCTTGTTTTCCTACAGTCTGGTGCTTGTTCCTTAGACCCTGGGAAAGCTTCATTCCAAAGATGCACCTCCGTCTTATTAGATTTTATGCATCCCTTCAGCAACAATTCAGGGAATTTGTAATTCCAGCTGTGCACTCTGGATTAGTTTCATCTCCACATAAAGCCCACTGGAAGTTTACTGGTGTGTGGAGGAGGGGCTCATTCTGCAGGCTACAATTTCCTTTTGTAGGAGATGTCATTTCGTCTAGAGAGAAAGGAGTGGAGCTGGTGATTTGGTGGTAAGGAGACAGTGCTGGGAAGAGTTCCCCGGTGTTCTGCTAGTTCTGTCTCAGGAAGCTGCAACATAAGATCAAATGCTTACAGAGCCTCAGATGCATGAATCAGTGTGTGGCTAGGCCTGAGCCTTCTGGGTCTACCTAGGAGTGGCATCAAACATTTGGACTGTACTTGAGGAGGGCATCAAACAAACGTGAGTGTAAGAAAACCTGGTCTGTCCTTGTTGCCTCTGAGACAGATTGAAACAGTCTGGGCATCTTTAGAAAAGCTGTCCCTGTTATTCCAGGGTGAGAAAACGGACAGGAAAAAAAAATCCCCAATCCCAGAAATTGTCAAGATGCCATCAGAATGTTGGTGAAATTCATTATTATGCTATTAGTTTAACTGCCTCTCAATCTGCTCATATTTTCCCTCTTCCCAAGAAAAAAAGGGAATCTTTCCAATTTTCCCCATCAAATGCCAGCCTGCTCAATTGGCACTCCCATCTCAACTTCGAAACAGAATGGTCCCTAATAATGAAAACAAATCTGTTATTGGCAAAGCAGAAACCTTGGCCCGTTTTTTAGAGTGAGAATGAAAAGGGGGACTCGGAAAGTGAAAGTCACTCACAAACTGAGAGATCAGAGAGCAAAGCCCAAACCCCCATATGCAGAGAGACTCCATATCCTACACTCACACCCTTTCAAGATGAACATCCTTGATCCCAAAGAATATTTCACCTCCCCTCACTCAATTTGGAAGACTAGGGATGGGCTTTTTCCGTGAGGGAGGAGTTTGTAGTTATCGAGTAGATAGAGTCGATATTCATAATTTAATCGGCGGAAGTGTTCATTTACACTCACAGCTGTCAGATCATCCAGACTGATCAAAGCCTTATTAGTCTGGAGCACAGGTTTGAAAAGGGTCTCTTAGGCAAGGCAATGCATTTAACATGAAAAGAGGAAGAGGTGACTGGAACATTGAGTTCTAATACGTTTTACATTAAGACCTATTTGGAATAATATCTCTGCTTGCTTGCCCTAACCCAGTAAACCCAGAGGCTGAAGAGTGAGGCTCCTCCTGGACCAGCAGTGGGTGGGAGCAAGCCATATTTTTTGATTCTCTTAAAGATAAGCAGACCTACATGAGCTCAGGAAAGACTAACCAGTGTAAATTTCATAGCAAAGTTCCACGTATACTGATGGTTCTCAAGGACTATGTGATGAAATTCCTCTAGGGTCATCAAGGATTCTAACATTCAGCAGTGTCAGCTAGCCTTGACTATATATTGTCTGTTGTTGGGTAGTTTCAGTCATGTCTGACTCTTTATGACCCTGTTTGAAGTTTTCTTGGCAAAGATACTGAAGTGGTTTGTCATTTCCTTCTGCAGCTCGTTTGACAGATGAGGAGACTGAGGCAAAAAGGGTTAAGTGACTTGCCCAGGGTTACACTGCTAGTATCTGATGTTGGATTTGAATTCATGAAAATGAATCTTCTTGACTCTAGGCACAGAACTATCTACTACTGTCCCTCCCCCACCTATCTAACCCCTGACTATATGAGCCAATACCAAATAATTCCTAAGCCTGGAAGGGATTCAAAGTGAGACAGTATAGTATAATAGAAAGAGAACCAGTCTGAATGCCGTGTGTGGATTCTATCCTTAACTCTATATCATGTACTCTCTGTGTGACCTTGAGCAAGCATCTCTTCACTTTTTTTTTTTTTTTTGGCTAGGCAATGGGGTTAAGTGACTTGCCCAGGGTCACACAGCTAGTATGTGTCAAATGTTTGAGGCCGGCTTTGAACTCAGGTCCTCCTGACTCCAGGGCTAGTGCTCTTTCCACTGTGCTACCTAGTATCTCTTCACTTTTGGTGCCTCTACTTGAAGGCTTCCACAATCTGCCTCCCAAATTATTTCCCAGTCTTATTTCAGATTATTCCAATTCATGGACACTCCATCCTGCCCAAAACTCCCTCTTTCATGCCTTTGCATGAGCTATCTCCTATATCTGTCATTGTCTCCTTCCCCCAACTCCACTTCTTGGAAATCAAATCTTCCTTCAAAGCGCAGCTCAGCTATCACCATGTAGCTTTCCCCAATATGCTCCCAGGTATGAGTGCTCTCTACCTCTTAAAATTACTTTGTGTTTATTTCTCTATTTGTGTGCGTGTTGTCTAACCCCATGAGGACATACACCCTGAAAAAGCAGGGACTGTTTTCATTTTTCATTATCTCCAGCTTCCAGTACAGTATCTTGCATATACTTAATAAATGTTTATTGACCTCAGATTCTTTATCTTTGAAAGGAGAAGGTTAGCCTAAATCAGGAGCGAGGAACCTGAGGCCTCGAGGCCACATGTAGCCTTCTAGGTCCTTGGATGTGGCCTTTTGAAACAAACATATTTTCTTCTTGGAACTACAATGATTTGAGGTTGAGGAAATAGAATGAACGCATACACAAATAAATATAAAAGGTGCATACAAAAATACATTAAGGGGATTTGTTCTGTGAAGTTTGGATTCAATAAAAGGGCCAAACTTGAGGACTTAGAGGGCCACAGGTGGCCTTGAGGCCACAGGTTCCCCACCTCTTGTCTAGATCAATGGCCTCCAAGCTTTTCAAGTATTAGGGCCCCTTTTTAACATTAAAAAAAAGCATTTTGGCATATCCCTACTATGCATGTACAAAACAGTAATTGCATCCCCCCTGCATGTTTTGTTAGAGCTAAATAAAGATTGAAATTGCAGTTCACAAGGAATCATAGACCTCTTGTAATAAACCCATGACCTTCTGAGGGTCTGCAGCCCACAGGTTGGAAGCTACAGGTTAGGCAGTCCTTGAAGGTCCCTATTGACTTTTAAATTCTAGGATTCTAAGCCATTGAAGTCCAGTCCCCTGCCTGATGCAACTTTGTCCTTGCGTTTCCATCAGCACTCCTTCCTTTTATTGTATTCTTTCTCATGATAATCACAGCAGCAATAATAATATTTATGCTGTTATGTTCTGAGACCAGACACCCTGAGCTGCAAATTAATAATCTTTCACTGAGCTCCTGCAGGATACCAGGTGCTGCTGCTACAATGGAAAGGTGGCTTTGTAAATGTACAGGCCTAAGTGATTGCATTCCTTTTTCTCATTTGCAAGCGTATTTTCACATGCAACCTTTTGGAATATTTGCATAATCAGCTGTTCTCACGAATAATTGATCTTACTCATAATGAAACTGCCTTCACTAAGGAACATAGGAGTAAACCATCCCCTCCTACCTTGTTCTCTCCCTCCCACCGTGCCTTCCAGAAAAGGAGGCGGACTGCTACAACACTGTTCCACAATACAAAGGACATCTGTGGGAAAATAGTCTCCACCTAAGCCTCATACTAGTGCAATTCAGAGAATCTCTAGAGACCACTCCTTCCAGGTCATAGGATAATGACCTGGAAGGAGCCTTAGAGGATATCCAGCCCAATCTCCTCATTTTTTATAGAGGAAGTAATTTACTCAAGGTCACATTACCATTAAGTGTCAGACATGGGACTCATTTCCCTAGCTCTAAATCAACTTCACTTTCTGCTATGTTATGTCTCCTCTAAGACATTGCTCTGGGGAATACATACCATGGAGAGTGTATGTGATAGAATGTAACAAACACTTTGAAGGCCCTACTATGTTTAAATCACCATGAGAGGTCCTGGGAGAGATACAGTTAGATAAGGCACAGTTCTTCATGGCACTTACAATGATGTGAGGATGGGGGAATAGAATGAATGCATACACAAATAAATATAAAAGGTACATACAAAAATACATAAAATGATAATATAAAATGTTCAATAAGTGTGTAAGAAAGGTATAGGGGAAGGGGGTAGTCATTGCCACTTTGAGGGGGAAGTAAAGGAAGTCTTCTGTGAGGAAGTGATACTTAAGCTATACTGTAAGTACTGGATTGGGGGGCATTAACTACTATATTTTGGGGGCTTAAGTACTAGATTGGGGGTGTAGGCAGGGGGTGGTGGTATGTGTGTGGGAAGATAGCATCCTAATCAGCAAGAACAAAGTAAAAATATGAAGGTAATGAATCACAGTATGTGTATGGAAAATAACAAATAGTCCAGTTTGGCTGTAGGGCACGGAGTACTTGGCATGGAGTATTATGAGATAAAGTTGGACATGTAGGGTAGCCTCTTATTGTAACAGACCTTGAATGCCACACTAAGGAGTTTGGACTTTATTTAGTAGGCAGTGCTAGGGGAGGGACGTTAAAGAACTTTGAGCAGCAAAGTGACCCAATTATACCTAAGGAAGAATGTCTGGAAGCAAGGAAAATGATCCATTAATGGGGAGAAAGAATGGGATGGGAAGATTCTGTGGGATGTTAAAACAAGAGTCTAACCAGGTGATAAAGAATGGGCTGCACTGGTGATTTCATTAATACATTGAATTCCTAAATGTGGAAATTCTATCTACCAAGGCAAGTTGGCACCTTCCCTGCAATTTATAGTCTTAACCTTCTTTGTGTCATGGCAATCTTGCTATGCCTATGGACCACTTCTCAGAATAATGTTTTTAAATCATCGAAGGAAATGCTCCATTTCATTTAGAAGTAAATAAACACAAAGGTATATTATTTTTCCAATCCAAATTTGCAGACACCTTGATATTTGTCCAAAGAAAGAACTGTTGTCTCAGAGGGCTGCCTTGAGCCCTGAGAAGTTATGACTTGCCCAGGGTCACACTGCCAGCATGTGTCAGGGGAAGGACTTTACTTCAGGTCTTGCTGGCCCCAGCGCCATCTCTCTATCCTCTATGGCATACTTTTATTTTTGTTGTTGTTGTTCAGTTGTTTCAGTCCTGTCTGACTCTTTGTGACCTTTCTTAGCAAAGATACTGGAGGGATTTGCCATTTCCTTCTCTAGCCCATTTTACAGATGAGGAAACTGAGTCAAACAGCATTACGTGACTTGCCCAGGGTCACACAACTAGGAAGTGTCTGATGCTGGATTTAAACTCAGGTCTTCCTGACTCCAGGTCCAGCTCTCTATCCATTGTGCCACCTAGCTACCCCCTATGCCACATTGCCTCTTGTAAATATTATCATACACATTTTACAGGTGAGGAAAATGAAACTTTTTTTTTTTGAAAAACAAGTTGTGATAATGATAGTATATAGTAGGGTGGTGATAGTGGGAACAAGAGAGGAGGAGACAGATGCAAGAGATATTGCAGAAGTATAGCTGACACAATGTTATAACTCACTGAATCCAAGAAATAAGAGAGAGTGAAGCATTGAAGAGCAGTATGTGATTTGAAATATGGGAGACTGTGAATGTCGGCAGAAAGGTAAGGAATTAAAGGGATTTGGTATAGACAACTTTTAAAGAAGTTTGGCCATGAAGGGGAGAAGAGAAATTATATAATAAGGGAATGGTGTAGAATTGTCAAGAAAAAAATTATTTTTTTCTGCTCACTTTTTTTCTTGAGAATTGAGACCTGATCATGTTTGTAGACCAATGGGAAGGGGTCATTGAATAAGAAAGGAGGAAGATGGATGATAGAGAGGGCATGCTTGCTGGAACAAAGTACAGAGGAGATGAGAGCAAATGGGATCAACAGAACAGGTACAGACATTGGTATTAGCAAGTAGTGGGAATACCAATTCATCTGAGAGGAAAAAAAAAGAAAGAGAGTGTGGGTGATGATGCTGGGAAGTTTGAGGACCAGAAGAGGGCAGTTCAAAGAATTGCTTTCAGACAACCCCAGTCTTGCAAATGAATAGGAGACTAGAACATATAATTTAGTAAGGAGTTATGTGGGAGAGATATATCTGGAAGCTTGAGAAGAGAAAAATATATATATTTTACAGTCACTGAGCAAAATATGGATTCAATAAAAGTGGAATATTATGGATTCTTTTCACAAGAAAAGAAAAGAAATCCACCCTAAATACATTAAACTTTACTTCCTCCCATCCCCCAAAAGAAAGTCTAGAGACCAGAGAAGTACCAGGAGATATTTGGAACTCCAGGATAAAGAGAAACAAGGTGGGTAATTAGATCTAATTAGATAGTTGAATTTCTGCTTCTGTTTGCCTTAAAGTATGTCAAGAATGTGCTAATTGCCAATTAAAGGCAGCTGAGCAGATAATGTCCACTCACTCAAGAAAAGACAGGAAGTCCCCCAGAAATAAATTAAGCCTTGCTCTATGGCCTCAAGGGACTAAACCCCCAAGGACAGGGAACTGGCATAGAAAACAGCAAGTTTATCTCAGCAGATAACTGGAAGGGTTAGGCAGTAGAGCTACCAAAAAAGAATGAAGACAAGGACTTTCTTTCAAACAATGATGTGGGACAAGGAGCCTCTCCTAGCCATTTGTAATGACCTTCGGAGAGAATACTGTATTTGTGTTTCTGCCACTACCAAGTAATGTACAAAAAATAAGTTAGTCTCCATCCTAGAGAAAAAAGTGAATTTTCTGGAAGAACACAGCCCTACTTTCTTAGTTATCAGAGTGCAATGTTCCTTGAAAGAATTGGGGGAGTGCTTCAAGAAGGCAACAAAGATGAAAATAACAAGAGAGAACAGTTTTCCATGTGGACATCAAATATTCCAGCATTCTCAGTACATATGGGTATACGTACCTACATATATGTAGGTATGTGTTCATGAATAAGTCATATGTATAGAACTGAGTCAAAGGCTTTATAATAATCAAAGATAATATTATTTTAATAGTGTTTTGGGGTGGCTTTTTCAATAATTATTGAATTGAGTAAATTGCTCACCTCCTAGTATTATTGACCCTTTTTTTTTTTGCTCTTCAGCTAATATGTCATTTTCTTGTGTATATAGATATTTTTAAAAGAGATGCAAGTTGTGAATGTTTTATTTAAAGCACACAGACATATAATTAGCTCATATTTGGAGGGGTCATTTGAGTTCTCATCTTTTCATAGTAGATGGGACACAAATAATTACAGAAAATGTAAAAAAAAAGGTCTGTTTCAATATACAAAGAAGAAAAGAAAGAATCGGATGTTTTCTGGTAAGGAAAATATCATTAGGCTTGCATATGAGAAAAAACTGGTAAAATACTCTGCTTGTATCAAATGACTAAATATATGTAAAACAATCTGTAAACCTTGAAATGCTATATAAATTTTAATGATTATCATTACTAGAAGTAGTACTAGTAGTAATTCATAGGCCACCGTGAAGCATTTGAGCCCAAAATTGTTTATTTTATTTGGTCCCACTGAATTCTAGTTTTGCAGTAAAGTTCATGTTTTAGTCATCGACCTTGACTTAACTTTTCAGCAGTCTTGCACAGTGTGCAAGTTTTTTCTGTTTTGCCTTTAATCCAACTGGCATTGTTCTTGTGCTGGACTTCATATGAACATGTAGATGATCAGAAGTAGTTTTCCAAATCCTCTTCTTTAGAGGCTTTCTCTTCCTCTCTTTCTCCCTTTCTCTCTCTGCCTCTGCCTCTGTTTCTGTCTCTTTCTCTGTCTCTGTCTGTCTCAGTCTCTGTGTGTCTCTGTCTGTCTGTCTCTCTCTTTCTCTCTCTCTCTCTCTCTCTTTGTCTGTCTGTCTGTCTCTCTCTCTCACACACACACACACACACACACACACACATATACCTCCCACCCATTTTTTTTTCTCAATCCTTTGGAGTAAAGTTCTTGATAAATGATGAATTGTTTATTTTGGAGATTCTTCCACCCATTGCTTTGGCTGCCTTATTTTCTGCTTTTTGATTGAAAATTAAAAGAATCTAGAATAAAATGAGAAGAAAGAATTTTCTATACTACTACTACTAATAATAATAATACATACTACATTATACCAATGTAACCTGAGACTTGAAACTCATTGGCATACAACTCTACTTATTAGTAGGGATTGTGTCACTACAAATATAATTAACTAGGGGGAAAAATCTCTACAGCAGATTTCTCTGTTAAATCTGATATCAAAGATATGTAAGGATATTATTCAAATATGTTCAAATCATAGACATTCCCCAAAAGATAATAGATAATCAATGATTTGAACACAAAGGGAGAAATCTAAGCTACCAAAAGCTGTATGAAAAATTCTCCACATTACTAATATTAAGATAAATGAAAGTTAAAATAACTCTGAGGCTCCATATCAGATTAGCAAAGATGGCAAAAAGAAAAAAGAAAAAAATAACTACTGCTACTACTACCACCACTACTTCTACTACTATTTATATAGCACTTGAAGGTTTGCAAGCTGCTTTACATATATTATCTCATTTGATTCTCTCAACAATCCTGTGAAGTAGGTACTATATTTATCCCCATTTTATAGATGAGGAACCTGAACAAAAGATTAAGTGACTTGCCCAGTCATACAACTAAGAGTTCCTGAGGAAGATCTTGAACTCAAATCTTCCTGATTCCAAGTCTACCACTATTCAAAACACCACCTAGATGTCTATGGGGCAAAGAAATCTGGAGTAGGACATTGAGGGGGATAGTTTTGAGAGAGATGGTAATGAAGGAGTATGTAACAAGTATTGGAGAAGGGGGTTTGTCCTTTAGCAGTCAGGGATCTGTGTCCCTGGGACTGGGAAAAGAAGAGGTCTATGGAGCCCATAAGCCTTTGGGGAATGAGTCTAGACAGTGTCAGTGAGGTCCACTGTGAAGGCAAGTACTTAATAATAGCTAAAATTTATATATCACTCTAGCTTTTTCAAAGTGCTTTACACATGTTATCTCATCGATTAGAACGTTCAAGGTTAACCCTCAAAGTTTTTGGCACAACCCTCAACTGCTCGGTCTGCCATATTGTTGTGTATTGCATTGCTGGCCAAAAGACTACTGTATCCTAGGACTGAACTGGTGGCAAACCTGGCAATGTTATGGCCCTTGGAACCTTGGGAAGCCTAGCAAAAGAACAGGAGGTAGTTAGGTGGCACAGCAGATAAAGTACCAGGCCTGGAGTCAGGAAGACTTATGGGTCCTGGGTTCAGATTCGGCCTCAGACACTCAATAGCTGTGTTATCTGGGGCAAGTCACTTAACCCTGTTTGCCTCAGTTTCCCCATTTCTCAAATGTGCTAGAGAAAGAAATGGCAAACCACTCCAGTATCTTTGCCAAGAAAATGCCAAATGGGGTCACAAAGAGTTGGATAAAACTGAAATGGCTGAGTGACAAAAAGTGTATTTTAACCCTAACCATCTAAAAGCAGGGCCTAGCCATGCTGTGTTTACAGTGTAGAGGATGTGAGGTAAAGGAAGTCATTAGGATTGTGTAGGTTCAGGTATTGTGTGGTTAAGGTTATAAAAAAAAAATCATCACCATAAGCACTTTAGTCCTGAGAAGAAAATTTTGAACTAAATATTGAAGTCACTGAGGAATTTGGGAGATGGACTTAGAAGTCTGAAAAACCTGTCCGTGAGGATAGGTCAAGTTCAGTAGAAATGAATTGCATGGGCTTTAACAGAAGAAAGATCATTAAAGGATGATGCTAGAGTAATGTTCCAGAATCACAGAAGGGAAGTAAAGAATGAGTACATCTCTATTCCTGGCCCTGTGAGATCCAAAAATTGTGAAAAGGGAGTGAGTGACCTCTGATGCAGATAGTTGCAAGGAATTTGGTATCTTCTGGTGGGGACAGGGGGAGTGTGGAGAAGTCAAGGAATGCTAAGGTGGATCCAAATGGACTGATGCTTCTAATGTGAGAAAAATCAAGGATCCCTGAATTGACAGACAGATTCATTGGAGTTCAAGTTCAGGGACAACTAATCTGAAGTCAAATCTTTTCTGACTTTTTTTTTGGTTAAGACTTGGGGCATCCAAAGCACTGCACATTTTCCCAGTCATGGCCAATTTCAGAGACTAAACAAACAACAAAATCCAATTACAGTAAATAGGTCATTCAACATATGGAAGACAGAAAAGGAAAGGAAAGGCAGACAGTACTTTGAATGACCGATGGCCAGGAACAAATTTGTAACCAATTATTCACAACAGAAAGACTTTTTTTTTTCTCCAGTGAATGAAGCTTCAGGGCACCAAGGTGCTCACTTAGCAAAGTCATAGAAACACAAAATGGTTTTTGGGTAAAAGTTTCCCAGCCCTTATCTTTTTCTTTTGTTATTGGCTTTCCAAAGTCATAGTAAGATGCCCATCAGTTTTATCAAAAGCAACTGTCATATATAATTTTGTCTACCCATTTTTTACTTAACTATGTTTATGGTGTCCACCACCATGAAGCTGATTTAGTTTTGGAGATTATTTTTATTTCACTTCTTAAGTAGTGTCTCAAAATGGTCTTGATTTAAAAAATGAAAATAAGTTACTCTTGTATATGGGAAAGGTTGGGGAAAGAGATACTATATAATATTTTAACTTGTTATTCAAATAAAAACTCAAATTTATATATTGCTGTCAGGTTAAAAAAAAAAACTGAGTTCCCCATTCATTCAACATACATTAATTCAGTTCCTAATGTGTGTAAGACATTTAGTGTTTAGCATAGTATCTAGGACATAGTACAGTACCATAGTACAGGTGCTTAATAAATGTTTGTTGACTTGTCTTGATATTATACTCATTATTAAGGATATGAGGATAAACATTAAACAGTTCCTGTCCTCAAGGAGCTTACATCCTTCTGTAGAAGGGTGATAAGATGTACATAGATCAGTAAATATAAAAGTTATGAAAAGTAAATACCAAGTATTAATGTTGGGGAGGGTAAGAATACTGACTAGTGTAGGGAATCAGGAAAGGTCTCATGTAGGCCTCATGTAGGAGGTGGCATCTGAACTGAGCCTTAAAGGAAGCAAGATATTTGAAGAGGTGGAAATGAGGAGAGAGTATACTCCAGTCATGAGGAACAATTTATGCAAAGGCACAGAGGTGGGAGAACGTTCAGTACAGAAAATGGCAGATGAGCCACTTTGGCAGAAATGCCATGAATATGTTGGGTAATAATGTGCAATGAGTGGACATGTAGGTTGGAGCCAGATAATGAAGGGTTTGAGAGCCAGTAGAAAGCTGGTAATGATGAAGTAAGTTACTGTCTTGATCCCCCAAATTGAAAAAAAAAGTATTTTTCCCCTAAACATGCTTTCCTCACAATGTTCTTATGAAGTAGGAAGTGCAGGTATGTGTTATTAACTCATTTTAGAGAGGAGAGAACTGAGGCACAGAGATGTTAAATCACTTGCACAAGATCACATGGAGAATGAGTATCAGCAATGGGATTTGAATTAAAGTCTTTTCTATGATTTAAATTCAGCATTCTTTCTGTACAGAAAGGGGGTAACAGAATAAGTAATCCCCTTTAACTATTGGCTATGTGACTCACAGAATTCAGCGGCAAAGGGAAGCCACAGTGACCAGGAACATTTTTCATACTTTAAAGAATGTTATCCCAATTCTAGCTGGGCATAGGTATAGACTTGGTATCTGTTTCAATGCTTCCTCATACGCTAGGAAGGAAACAGGTTTCTAACTAGGTTAGTTTTACCTTGAAAATGAAACATGCTTCCCTTGCACCCCACTGCATTCCAACTTCATCCTTCATCTCTTCAGCTTTGTTTGTTATCATTTGAGAGCTGCTTCACCCTTCCTGGGTTTCTCCATTTGGGCCCAGGGAAGCTGTTTTTCTCAGCCTTTCTCAACCCTCATAGAGGACTGTAATTTGGTGTGTCTTAATTCTTCACCACAGAAGCTCCATGGCAATGAACCTTGTCAAGGTTCAAAATTTTAGTCACACTACACACACACACACACACACACACTACTTAATCTAAGGGTACAGAGGGACAGGGCTACTGTTATATTGGATCATAGAATGTAGAGAGAGAAGGTACATCAGACCTCATCTATTCCAACTCTTTGATTTGACCTATGGGGAAACTGAGTCCTGTAGAGGGTAAGTGTCAGGGACAACTAATTTGAAGTCAAATCTTTTGACTTTTCATAGTAAGACTTAGGACATCCAAAGTACTGCACATCTTCCCAGTCATGGCCAATTCATGTGTCCAAGGTCACAGTGGTGGTTAGTGGTTGGCGTCATTCAATAATTCCTCCATTGTAACATCTAGTGGCCTTTCCTCAAACCCCATTCTTCTTCACCTATCTAAAGCATTTGACACTGTTGATCATCTTCTCCTTCTATATATTCTCTTTTGTGAGATTTGAATCTATGTCATAATTTGAACCTATGACATACTAGTGAATCAGTATCAGATACATACCTTGTACAGACACAGATACATACACATACCAGAATCAGAATAAAGACAGAGCTATAGAGATTCCTAGTTTGGTGGTACTGGGAGCACTTGCAGTCAGTTCTCCAATAGAAGAGAAACAACAGAGCTCAGCATCTAGTTAGCAAAAATCATTCGTTCAAGATCCCATGGTTGGGAAGATGATGGTATGGTTTGTTATTATTATAACTTCTCCAACCTAAGAATTTTAAAAGAAAGAAATGCCTGCTAATCTGTAGTAATTGAAGCCAAATGAGTAAGATAAGAAGATATAAAAACTGCAGAAGGCAAAAGACAGGGAATAAAATTGGAGAGCTGAAATATTGAAAGCTGCTATCTATTCTACCCATCCTACCCCATCGAATGTCCTACTTTGGGTTACAGTCAGCTAAAGTAAAGGCACAGGCATGGGCTTCAGGGACCAGATTTAGTGGGCTCCCTATCAAGTCTCTTCATGGCAGTGATTCATTTTGAATAACCCACCTCTTAGAAGGAAAGGAAGTGCAGAGGAATAGGGAGGGCTAGGTTATAGATGGTATGGGAGCCTAGAACCAGATAAAGAGGAAGAAGGTTCCCTGCCTGAGGGAATGGCTACTAGAAAATTAGTTGTGGACCATTGACCCTACTCAGTAAGGGATCAAATTGTGTCCCAATCCCTCCGACCTGATGAGACTGAAGACAGCTAACCTCAGGGTCTGTATAAAAGAAAAAGTGCTAGCCATGTCAATGGAAGAAGGAAGAGCCAAATAAGCAATAGGGAGGGAAACTAGAAAATACAAGACAAAAGCTCAAAAATAAGAAGTCCAAGAGAGAAAGCTTGGTTCTCAAGCAGATAAACCAACACAGAATCACAAAAATAAATAAATAAATAAATAGATATCAACTTTTAAAAGGCCATAATACGTTGAACAATCTTATGCTTTGAAAGACAGCGACTCAAAGCCAACCCCCCCACCTCCACCCCATGAAAACTGAGAATTTTGTGGATTTCTCTGAAGATCATAAGACAACAATAAGAAACTCCAAAATGGATCAAAGGAGAAATGAAACTTAACAGAAGGTATTTTTTTGGGGGGGAATAAAAACTCATTGGTCCTAGCATTGCTACTAGCTATTGTCTTATATCTCTTCTTGTCTTCATGGCTAAACTCCATGAGAAAGCCAGCAGTGCCCCAACTTCCTCCCCTTTCATTCTTTTTTCTTTGCTCTGAAATATGGCTTCTGAATCTCATCATTCAACTAAAACTTCTCTTTCCAAAGTTATTGATGATTTCTCCATTTTCACATCTAATGGCTGTTCCTCAATCCTCATTCTTCTTAACTGATCTGAAGCACTTGACACTGTTGATCACCTCCTCCAATAGTAGATACTCTCCTTTGTGTGTTCTCATAACACACTCTCTCTCCTGGTTCTCCTATATCTGCATGACCTCTCCTGTCTCCTTTGCTGATTCTTCATCTGTGTCACACACATTAACTGTGGATGTTCTCCCAAGGCTCTGTACTGGGCTCTCTCTCTCTCTCTCTCTGTCTCTCCTCTCTCTGTCTCTCTCTGTTTCTCTCCCTCTCTGTCTCTCTCTTCTCTCTCTCTCTTCTCTCTCTAGCTCTCTCTCTCTGTCTCTCTCTGCCTCTCTCTCTCTCTCTCTCTCTCTTCTCTCTCTCTCTGTCTCTCTCTCTTTCTGTCTCTCTCTCTCTCTGCTTTGTACCATCTCATTTTTTAATCTTATTGTTTTCCATGACTTCAATTATCATCTTACCCTCCACTCTTCCAAACCTTGCTATTGAGGTCACTACCATCTTCACATTCACCCAGGTTCACAATCTCAATTTGATACTTGACTCCTCAATATCACTCACCCCATATAGCCAAACAGTTGCCAAATTTTATCATGTGTTGCTTTACAACATCTCTCAAATACACTCCCTTTTCTCTATTCCCACAGTCAACAATCTAGTTCAGATTCCTCAACATCTCTTGACTGGACTATTTCAAAAGCCTTATAATTTGTCTCTTTGCTAGAAGTCTCTCCACACTCTAATCCATCCTTCACTCAGCTGCCAAAGTGATTTTTCTAAAGTGTAGCTCCAACCACATCACACAGACTTGCCACCATCTCCTACTCAAACTTCAATGACTCCCCTATTACTTCCAGGATCAAATATAAAATCTCCTGTTTGGCATTTAATCTCACAACAAAATGTCTTCTGCTTCCCATTTAGGTCTTTTTACACTTCATCCTTCTCCACATTCTGTGATTGAGCTTTATCAGTCTTCTAGTTGTTCTTTGCATCTTATGATCCGTCATCCATTTCTGAACCTTTGCAATGGCTCTCTCCAATGCCTGGAATGTTCTCCTTCCTCACATCCGCTTCATGGCTACTTTCAAGATTCAGCTCAAGATCACCTCCTGCAGGAGATTTTTCCCAGTCTCTTCAGTCATTAGTACCTCCCCTCTCAGATAATCTACCATTTATACTGCATATGTGTTTATGTGCCTAGTATTTTACATGTTGTCTCTCCTGTTATTTGAAGTCAGAGGCTGTTTTTGCCTTTCTTTGTAGCCCAGGAGTTTAGCTCAGTGCCAAAATTATTTTCTGTGCAGAGAAAGAGGAAGGAATATAAGCAAAAGCTAGCAATAAAAATTAGGTTTATTTTAAGAAGTTAATCTAATTTTGAATTAAACCTGTGTTCAGGAACTTGGAGGAGTTTATCTTCTTAGAGTGATGGGTTGTTCTAGATAGAAACTAACTTAATACTTTCAGTCATGAGGTATTTGAGACTAGATCCTTGGTGAGAGTTCCTTCCTAACTTAACATATTATTATGCCCTTGACTCATTCCTCACTTATCATTTCCTTTATTTAAAAAAAAAAGAAAGACAAAGAAATCACCATTTTACCTTGAGACAAGCCCATTTCACAAAACTTCACTGGCTTCTGATCCATTAAGTTGGAAAAACATCTTAATCACATTTGTATATAGCCCCATGAAATTGCTTCTTTAATCTGAAGCTGTAGATTCATGTTGAAAGAACTTGAAATAAGCAGTGGTTAATATTGCCAAACATGAATAGAAGAAGGTAACTGATAATTCCCATTTGAAGGGTCCTGCCTCTATAAGGACTTCTCTCCCATCTCTGTCTATCCAGTCTCTGTCATCTCTCCCTTCTCTGAACTCCTGTTTGGCTTGTTATCTGTACTTCTCACTCAAGGTTTTAGCCACTTAATGCCTTACATTTGTAGCCTGTTGGGAATTTGGCTGTGTTCTGTATGCAGAATATGTTTACCTTAATAAACACATAAGCCTCCACTTCTCACTGATACTGGCTGGTTTCCTTGTTAAGTCTCTCTCCAGGTTGTGCCATCTGGGGTATAGATCAGCTATGAGATACTGCTAAAATTTCAGAGATTCTTTCTCCTAATTGGCTTATTCTGACTGGAGCTGATAAGACTATCCTTTACCTCTTGGGTTTTGTGTAATGAATGTACTGGATTTGTAGTCAGGGAGACCTGGGTTCAAATCATACCTTGGTCAGTTACCAGCTCTGACTAGGCAAGTCACTTAATCTATTTGTCTCGGTTTCCTCATCTGTAAAATGAGGAGGTTGGATTCAATGTCCTCTTTGGTATCTTATAGCTTTAAATCAGTAGTCCCAGGATCCTTATCATCAGTCTCTAACTGCATACTCATTGATTTGGCCTGAAATCATTGTGAATGGCCATGTATTTTAACAGCAATTTCTTATAGCATAGGGACATAAATATGCAGTAAATACAAAATATAATAAGCTACAATAGGATGTGTAGCTAAAGTGGGAAAGTGAAATTAAATCTCTTTCCACCCATTCCCATCTTTGTCCTGCTAGGCAGTGGAACTGAGGGGGAGGGAGGAAATAGGTAAATGGGGGCAGATGCCTTAGGTGGTTTTCTAGAGGAAGTAGGGTGAAGATGGGCCCTGAGTGTTAGACTCTGATAGTATAACCAATTCTGGCCTCCTAACTGGCCCGATCTACTCCTTTCATCTGATCAGCACTTCATTTTGGTTCTCCTTCTGAACATCTGTACCATCTCCTGCTTTCAGTGGCAAGAGGGCCATGTGCTATTTCTAAATTCCCATCTGGGATTAGCATGGGAACAAATGTAGCCACACTTCATCCTTCTCCTCCATCTATTCCCATGACTTCTTTGTGAGAAGAACTTCTCCCTCCAAGTCTCCATGGCAACATCCCTGGGAGGCAATATTCCACATTGTTAAGAACTATTTTGTGAGTATATGTATCTTGCTTCTCTAACTAAACTATGAACTCCTGGAGGGCATGGACCTTGACATATTTCTTTTCTCTTTCTCTCAGTGCTTAGCACAAGGTAATTAATAAATATTTATTAAATGAATGTGAGTGAATTTGATATTGCAAAGAGTAAGCTTTTCATCACTTCTTTAACCTATTAGTAACTCATTGAAACCAATGAAAAACTCTTGGATTAGAATTTTGAACATTTATATAACACATTTGAAAAACATTTTACAAAAATTATCTTGTTAATTGAAGTTGTACTTTCATACAAACCTCTGGTGTTTTGGACCTACTTTTTTTGTTTGTTCATTTTTGTTCTTTTTGGGAGAGAGCATTCAATGAGTTGTTTATGCCCCAACCAAGAAGCCCTTCTGTCCTACCCAATAAGTAGGACAGGGCTTCTTCTCTACATAATGTTCAAAATACCTAAAATGCTAGAGGCTAGAAACTTGCAGATCCTACATCGGATGGGGAGCCTGAGGCCTTGAAGCCTCATGTGGCCTTCTAGGTCCTTGGCTGTGGCCTTTGGACTGAATCCAAGTTTTACAAAACAAATCCTTTTATTAAGGGGATTTGTTCTGTGAAGTTTGGATTCAGTCAAAGGGACACACTTGAGGACCTAGAGGGCCACATATGGCCTCCAGGGCACACGTTCCCCACCCCTGTCCTAGACAATTAGGATCTTTATCCCAACCATGTCTGTAACTAGAAATGGAAAACTTATAAGAACCACCCCCCCAGGAAGTAACCCACTCTTCCCTATGAAACACCTGACCTTCTTAATCTTCCATGAACTTCCGTGATCATGGAGATGCCCTAATACCTCCAGTGAAAATGGAGCCCTGAGCTCCAGAAGAGGTTGGTGAGATCAAGTACTGGGGACAGTCAATCATAAGTCTATCATGGACTCCCTCCTCCTGTCATGACCTAGAACCATCATGTCCAAAGCTCCCTGGCAATATCTCTATATTTCATTCTTTCCACTGTTTCTCCATCCTACTTTGATGGTGTCAGAGTCCAGTCCTGGTTCTTTGGGGTTAGCACCTACCCTAGTTTAAAGGAATCAGCTTCAGTCCCTATGAGGTGTGGTAGATGGGCTGTTACAATTTCAGAAATATCAACTGTTACCTCAGTTTAATAATGTCAATACTGACCTAGTATCCTTCCTTTCTCCATTATTGTCCCATCTTTCTCCTCTTGTGATTCCTTGGCTGTTTATGGTTTAACCATTTGTCTTTCCTTTAAAAGACTATTGCTTTCATCATTGACTTGCCTGTCTAAATCCCCGAGATTCATCTTTAGTAACAGAAATTGAGCCCAACTAGAAGCCAACTTGTCCAAATCAAAATAGGGTATCCAGCTGTCTTTTTCTTTGTTGGAAATGTCTTCTATACTTTGAGTTATGAATTTAAAATTTATAGAGTGTAGTATCTAAAAAGAAAACCCTTGACTTCTTGTTAAGATCGAGTTGTGAAAGTTTATAGAATAGCGTATCTCTCTCATTTATGTCCTGTTGAATGTCTAAAAGACAGCAGACAGAGCAATGATCAAGAAAACTGAAGAGAATCAGAAGTTCCTCCACACAATCTGCAACTGAGAAACCAATGGAAAGAAGGGGCTGCAGGTGCTAAGAAAGGAGCTGTACCAGGGAAACCAGCATGAATTCTGGTAACCAGGTCCTGAAGCCAGTGAGATCTCAGCCCTGAATTATCAGAAGAGAAACTGGTGATAACTGGAGTTAGCTCCCATAGGTTCAGAGAGATAGGGAACAACTGTGTATTCACTGGATCACTGGGAGTTACAGTAGCAGATAAGGACAATTCAGTACCTCAGCTCATACTTGGAAACCATGCAGGAGATCTAAGACCATCAGGATCTCTGATATCCAACAGTGACCTAGGGAAGGGGACTTCTCAATTGAGAATTGGGCCAGGAGAAAGATTCAGACAAATGAGCCAACGCCAAAAACATCATTACATAAAATTTAAAAAAAAAAAGATTTTTGCACAAACAAAATCAGTGCACTTAGAGTTAGAAGGAAAAATGACTAACTGGGAAAATATTTGTAAATAATTTCTCATAAAGGTCAATGGGTATGAACAGACAGTTTTCAAAAGAAAAAAAAATTCAAGCTTCAACAGCTATATGAAAAAACACTCCAAATTACTAAAAATAAAAGGAATTCAAATTAAGAGAACTCTGAGGTTCCAGTGAAAATGACCATCATTTTATGGACCATGGGAGGTTATATATGCTAACGTGCTAATTGATGGAGCTTTGATTAGTTCAACAACCTTTGCCTTAATAGTCACTAAAAAGTACAAACCCTTTGACTCATCAATGGCCCTATTAGACATATACTCCATAAGAGTCCAAAGATGGGGAAAAAGACTTATAGGCATGAATATATATATATATATATATATGTGTATATATATATATATAGAGAGAGAGAGAGAGAGAGAGAGAGATACACAACACTTTTTGTTGTAGCAAAGAACTGGAAACAAAGTGGGTATCCATCAACTGAGGAATAGATGAACAAATCTAGCCTCAGTTTCCTCATTTGTAAAGTAAGGGGATTAGATTAGATAGTCTTTTATGTCCCTTATAGCTATAAATCTATGATCCTAAGGTTCAATGTCTATTTACTTAAACCCATAATTGATCAAGAATCCTTTCTATAACATACTCATTTTCTTATGACTTCTATTGATGGGCATATGAACAGGCAGTTTTCAGGGGAAAATATCAAAGCTATCTATAGTCATATAAAAAAATTACCTAAGTCACTAGTAATTAGAGAAGTGCAATTAAAACAACTCCGAGGTACCCCCTCACACCCATCAAATTGGCTAAGATGACAGAAAAAGAAAATAACAAATGCTGGGAGGGATGGCAGAAAATAGGTACACTATTGTGTGTGTATATACACTATTGTGTGTACATAATAATGCACTATTGGTGGAGCTTTGAAGTAGTCCAACCATTCTGAAGAACAATTTAGACCTATGTTCAAAGGACTATAAAACTGTGCACACCTTTTGAAACAGCAATACCATTATGAGGTTTGTGCTTTAAGGAGATCAAAGAAAAAAGAAAAGGATCCATATGTGCAAAAATATTTATAGCAGCTATTTTTAAGAGAATTGGTAAAGAATTGGAAATCAAGAGGATGCCTACCAATTGGGGAATGACTGAATAAATTATGGTGTATAAATGTGATGGAATACTATTATACTGTAAGAAATAGTGAAGGAGATGGATTCAGAAAAACAGGGAAAGTTGTATAAACTGATGCAAAGTGAAATAAAAGAACAATCTACACAGTAACAGTAATATTGTAAAGATAATGAACTGCATAATATAAAGTAATTGTAATCAATCCATGATTCAACAGAGCTCCAAAGGACTCATGATATAAAATGCTATCCACCTTCAGATAGAGAATTAATGGACTCAGAGTACAAATTGAAGCATATTCCTTTCCTTTATTTTTCTTGCTTTTTTTTCAGAACATGGCTCAAGTTTTGCATAACTTCATGTGTATAATGTTTGTCATATTTCTTTTCTTCTCAGTGGGTGGAGGAGAGTATGGAGAAAGAGAGAAAATTTGGAACTGAAAATTGAATTTAAAAAACCTCACCTTTGTTTGAGGCAGCTAGGTGGCATAGTTAATAGAACACTTGACCTGGAGTCAAGAAGCCTGGAGTTCAAATCCTGCCTCAGACACCCACTAGCTGTGTGATCCTGGGCAAGCCACTTAACCACTGCCTGCCTCAGTTTCCTCATCTGTAAAATAGGGATAATACAGCACCTACCTCTCAGGCTTGTGGTTAGGATAAAATGAGATAAGATTTGTAAAGTGCTTTGTAAATCTTAAAGAGCTACACAGATGCTGGCTGCTATTATTAGTGATGGGGCATATATTACCTTCTAAGTCATTCCACTTTTTAATAGCTACAGTCATTAGAAAGCATTTCCTTACTTCAAGTCTAAATTTGCCTCTTTGCAACTTTGGCTTATTGCTATTAATTTTGCCCCTTGGTGCCAAGCAGAATACATTTACCCAAGGGCCAGCTGGGTGGCTCAGTGGATAGAGCACTGACTCTGGAGTCAGGAATACCCAGGTTCAAATCTGGTCTCAGACACTTGTTAACTGTGTGATCCTGGGCAAGTCACTTAACCCTGGTTGCCTCCAACAAAAAAAAGCATATATTTAGCCATTCTTCTACAAGACAGTTTTTCAAATATTTGAAGATGGTAATCACCCCCTCCTTCAACCCCCACTATCTAGCTATATCCCTAGCACCTTCAACTGATTCTCAAGTCTCTTCACCATCCTGGTTGCCTTCCTCTAAATGTTCTTCAGGTTACCAAGTTGCCAGCATCCTTCCTTAACTTGTGGCATGCAGTACAGAACACAATACTCCAGATATGGGCTGACCCTGGAGTACAGATGTTCACCCTGCAAGGAGAGTTACTTCCTTGAGGGGGAGCAGCATGAGGGCACCATGAGGAAGTAAAGGACTTCAGGTTTCTGTAGTGCCAATGGTGTGACTTGCCTTGGCCATGTGTTCTCTAAGTCTGTACTTCTCAGCTTGTATATTCTAAGCATGTACTCACTCTTGCCACTGATACCATGCATAGCTGCCCTGAATTTATGAGAAGGGATGCTTTGTTACTGTTGTTCACACCATACCACCTCTGTAAATGCCTTTCATCTGAGATGCTCGTGTCCTCTGGCTGAATATTAGAGATAGTGATCTTGAAGTTATAACTTTGGGAGTTCAGATTTATGGGTTGCCTTGAGCCTGGGGTAGCTGCCTTGGAGTGAAAGCCAGCCTCTGAGTATGACTCCTGAGGAGAGGGTGATTGGTACCTCAGAGGGGTACTATTTAACAAAATCTTCTGTGTAACAAAAGGATTTCAAGCAATGGTCTACCATTGGTCATGATCAATGGTTACCATTATATACAAAAGAATTTCAGGACAACAAAATATTTAGATTGTATATTTGAATTAGAATATTTGAATGAAGTCGGATTTGAATCGCATTAAGCAAAAGGAAAGAAGCAGCCATTTAAGAGACAGCATTGTGGAAAGAGTTCTGAGTTTAGGGTCAGAGGAAGCTAGGTTCAAATCCTGATTCTGAGTGACTCTGAGCAAGTCATTTTATCTCCGTGGGCTTCACTTTCCTCATCAGTATAAGGGGATTAGATTTAGCGACCTTTAAAGTCCAGCTCTAAATACATAATCCTATGTTCTTCTTTCCTTGAATTCATTAAAAAACACACACAGAGCTTCTCTTTCAGACAAATTTCAGGCTTATAAGTTCCAAAAAGAGAAAGAAATTGGGGTGCAATCCCAAACTTGGTTCAAAATTTCCTGTGTGAAATATGAATATTCTGAGGGTAATAAGAAACTGAGCAAGAGAAAACTCAGTATCCCTACTAGGGGGGAAAATGCCTTATAAAATATCTGTGGAGTAGTTAATGGAGAAGTAGCGCTGCTGTTCAAATCATTTGGAATGAATGTCAAAAAAGCCCACATACAACAGGGAGCCCTTCTGTGTGTTTGGTAGAGTAGAGTGGACAAGTGAAGGGAGGAGGTTGTCAGTCTGTCGCCTTCTCTAATTTTGGATTTGAGAAATGAAGCACTTTGGAGCCCAGTGCCTGCTGGAAGCTCTTGGTCAGAGACCACATTTGAATTTCTATCAGTGATCAAAAATATTTTCACAGCAAACATGCTAATTAACATCTGTAGCACTTGGCTCCCTCTCCTCAGTCCCCCGGGTAGGGTGGCATTTCACAGGCATCTTCCTCTCCATGTTGTGGGTCTAAAGCAAAAAAAAAAAAAAGTTCTCTAGTTTGACAGCCCGAGAATGAGCCCAAGCTCCCGAGTTTCTGCAGCCAGGCTTTGCAGCTGCCTTTTTGTCACAGGAAGCAGGTGAAATGACCCCCACTGGTGGAGAGGTAGTCTTGAATGGAAGGCTCTGTGTGGAATCCAAGCTGTCAGACAGAATAGAGGGATCTAGTCCAGCTTCATCAGCGCTACAAAATACAAGGGCCAGTCATATACATATGGCCATCACCAATCAATGGTTGGCAAAGGTTGCCAAGTTGCAGTTCTGTGCAAACCTGCTTTAAGGGAGAGATGGGATATGTGTGTGTGTGTGTGTGTGTGTGTGTGTGTGTGTGTGATGTGAGTGTGTGTGTGTGAATATTGTTAAGTTTGCGGAGGGTTCCAAAACAGCTTATCTAATTCTGAAGTAGGATAAACAGAAGAATTTAAATTCCTTGAAGGTAGGGATTTTCTCACTTTTGTCTTTGTATGCCCAGTGCCTAGTACAGTGCTTGGCTCTTAATGGACACTTGATAAATGCTTGTGGATTTGAATTCTTTACAGTAGGCAAAATTAACCTCAGCCTGATGCCCAGAATAGCATAAACTGAATGCATAAGGTTTTACTGTATTTCATGGATCCTTCCCTCACACCTACCACGCTGTCTCCTACCCAGGAGCTTATAGCAATAATGAAATAAATGAAGTTAATAACTATCTTTTTCTCCTCTCAGCATAAATTTTTACTTTCTCCAGGGGACAAGGTAAAGTGGTTATTTTCGAGGCTGATTCATTTCCCTTTCTTGGAAGGGATTTCTGAACCCATCAAGTGGCTGTCCCAAATGGAAGGATTAAGAGATCTTTTGGAAAGGAGTTTCTTTGAGCAGGATTGTAGACATCTGGTACCATTCTGAGTAGTAGGCAAATGGGTAAGAAATTAATCCTTTGCTAAGGTAGGGAGAAGATACATATCTGCATGGATAAGATGATAAAAGGAGCAAGCTAGTTTGTTACAGTTTGGTTAGAGAGGTGTGCAGCTAGTCCAACGATGATACCCTATAGAGGTGCAGCCTCAAGGCAATGTGTGGCCCTCTAGGTCCTCAAGTGCAACCCTCAGTTTGGGTTCAGACAAAGGGCCACACTTGAGGACCTAGAGGGCCACATGTGACCTCGAGGCCTCAGGTTACCCCTCTTGCACCCCAAGAATATGTCATGGATAAAATTGTGAGAAATAGCTTCCAAGTATTAACAATCAATTTATTAACTAGGCTGGCCAATAATCAGTAAATTGATGATCAGTGACTTCTCTTGGTAACCAAGGAAGAAAAGGGAATCTCTTAAATCAGGTGTCTTCCTTCTGACAGGGAACCCCGCTGATAAGCGAAAAGCAACCCTGATTGGTGGACATTTAATGTGGAGATGGGCTAAAATCCCTCAGCCCCTCCCAATCCCTTCATCGTGGTGGGGAAGGGGGAGGTCAGATGAAATGTGGTCTAGTCATGAGGCATGAGCCCCTTTCAGCCGTCTAGGCACTTTGATGGGGTTCTCTCTGGTTTGGTTTCTCTTTCGTGAGGTTAAGTGATTTTTTCGAGGTAATAAATGACAGAATCAGAATTTGAACCCAGATCTTCTGTTTCCAAGTTGTCATTCTTTCCACTTAAAGCCTGTCCCATTTATATTTTTCCACCTGGCATGTACTTGTATATACCTGTTTGCTTGTAAGTTGCTTTGTGAATTGCAGGAAAAAAAAGGGTTTTTTTGGAAAGAATATAAATTCCTTAATGGTAGGGACTGTTTTTAACTTTCATTGTATTCCAATTTCTTAGCACAAATTCATGGCATATAGTAAGCATTTAATAAGTGCTTACCAGTTGATTGATACAAAGACAAAAATGAACATTTCTATCTTCATAGTGGTTACACTTGATCAGGGAAACAACAGTACACTTAAGTATATAAAATATACAAAAAATAAATACATGATAATAGGGGCGGGGTCTCACTAATAGCTAGGTAGATTGCACTTAAGCCAGGCTTTGAAGGAAGCTCAAGATTCTTTTTTCTTTTTACTTTTTTCTTTTTTTTGGGGGGTGGTGGTGGTGGGGGTGGGGGTGGTGGTGGTGGCGATAACTTTTAAAACTTTAATTTATTTTGTTTCAATTTACAAAAATTGACTTTGTCTCCTTCATACCTCATATCCCCACCATTGTGGGGAGGGGAGCCCTTGTAACAAATAAGTATAGCTAACCAAGACAAATTTCTTCTTTTGCTGTGTCCAAAAAATGTCTCACTCTTCATTTTGAATCCTACTTGTGTATGGCCTTGAGAGTTAAAGTTTGTTTTTACATTTTTAAATAAAGTTGTATGTATTTAAAAATGTAAAAATCATTCTTACCTCTCTGGTGGTACAAAAGCACACTGCAGACTGGATTTGCCCCCTGGGCTATGGTTCCCTGGGCCCTGGAAGTATATGATCTTTGTTTCAAATCTGTGATCCTCAAACAATGAAAGAGATGGCATCATAAGGTAGTGAGCTTCTTGCCACTGGTAATATTTAAGCGGAGGCTGGATAAATATCTGTCAGTAATGTTGTAGAATGGGTGCAGGGTTAGACTAAATGATTTCTCAGGTCCCTTTTAATACGTGAAATTCTAATCCCAGTAGACTGGAAGAAGTTTGAGGGCAGGAACTATCTCTTCCTCCCCACCCCTATCCCTATCAGTAGGCTAGATGGCAGTGGATAGAGCACCAATTCTGGAGTCAGGAAGACTCATCTCCCCAAGTTCAAATCTGGCCTCAGACACTTACTAGCTGTGTGACCCTGGGTAAGTCACTTAACTCTGTTTGCCTCAGTTTCCTCTTCTGTAAGATGAGCTGGAGAAGGAAATGGGAAACTACTCCAAATTATTTACCAAGGAAACTTCAAATGGGGTCATGAAGAGTTGGACACGATTGAAAAATGGCTGAAGAACAAGTGAATATAGAGCAGAGGAAAAAAGAGGGGTTTCTAGCCAAAGAGCCTAGTTCCTTTGGCTGTATTGCATACATCACTTGAATTCAATATGTATGCTCATAAAAGTAAAGTTCAAGATATAGAAGGAGCCTCAGATACCATCTAATCCAAGCCCTTAATTTTAAAGAAGAGGATATTGAGATCTATAGAAATGAAGTGACCTGCCTAAAGTCACACAGCTATCAGTGGCAATACCAGGATTCAAACCCAGGTCCTATGACTCCAAATCCAACACCTTTTTTTTTTTTTTTTTTAACCATGATGTGTTTATAAAACCACAAGTATGCATTTAAGCCACCTCATGCTTGGAAGTTTAATCTTCCCAAAAGCGGGGACTGAGCCTTCTTCCATTGTTTTCTACCCTTCCCTCAACCCCACCCTCTAGCACATGATAAAGTGTTCAGCCCCTCTGATCAACGTTCCATTCTGGGATCTCCGAATCCCACATCTCCTGTCTGATTGATGGGAAGACTGAGGCTCAAGAAGGCAAAGGTCACACAGTGAGTCAATGGTGAGAAGAGAGCCAGGGACCTTTGAGTCAAATGGCGGGATAACAAGAGTTGTCATGACAACAGAGCAGGGAGCTATCATTTAGAGAGTGCAAGTTCCTTCCTTCCTCCCCCCCCCCTTTAAGTTTGACATTTAAAGTAAGACTATGAAAGGTTTTGTTTAACAAAGAATTTTTTTTTTACCTGCAAGAGATACACAGGGTTGTGTGTTGTTTCTCCTTCATACTTCCCTCCCACCCAACAGTGAGAGACTTTGATAGGCAGTGTAAAAACATTCTGATTAGGAAGAAATCCTCTTTCTTTTTATGCTAACTTATGCACAAGAGCTTAGCAAGTTGCATTCAGTACATTTTTCCATGACCCTATCTAAAAATGGTCTAAGGCCTGCCTTTTCCTGGCATGTTCATAGTACATATTTGACAGGTGGAAAGGGGAGGAGAATGACTGGCACGGTTATTGGGGGAGTGCAATGGTTGTGGTAGAGGGAAAGAATACCCACATATAGTCATAAGTATTATTGACTTCCATTAGCTTTGGCAAATAGTAGAATCATAATAGGTTAGTTATTGCACTCTAAGCTTCAAAAAGAGGCAGTCTGGTACAATGTATAGCCTCAGAATTAGAAAGACCTGGGTTCAAATCTTGCCTCTATTTCATACTGGCTGTGTGAAGCTAGGCAAATTGCTTAGCCTTTCTGTGGCCCCAGGTAGCTTCCTAAGACTCTAACTTCTATAGTAGCTGCCTACATATATTGGTGGAGAGTTTCCTCACTGGAATTTTCTGATTCCAATGAAATCACAGGTCCTGATTAAATTAATAAATGCCACAGAACATTTTCTTCACAAAGACCCTGTGAAATAGACAGGCCATTTTGTGGCAGGCCTTGGGGCATGGCTTTTTGTTCCTGTTCCTGCATCATCCTTCTTGCACTCCTACCCTTTGAGTCCTGACTTGATTTCAGAAGCTTGGAGATCTTTGATGATTCTTTGGGCATTCAGGGCTCTAAGCTGAGAGCCTGGAGGCCTGAGTTACAGTTCTAACCCTGTTACTAGTTAGTTTCATGATCTTAACCATAGTACCCTCATCTGTAAAATAGAGATGATAATAATAAGCTAGAGGCCCCAGGGTATAGTGGAAAGTGCATTGTCAGGAGATCTGACATTAGGGCCATTTCTTCCAGGAAACTAGCTGTATGACCTCGGGGAATCCAATTCCCCTATGTGAAACTCAGCTCCCTCATCTACAAAGAGAGGCATATGAATTAGATGACTGTAGGATCATAGATTTAGAGCTATAAGGGACCTTGGAGGACATCTTGTTTAACTCTCTCAGAAACTGAGTAAGGAACTTATTCCAGGTAATAAATGGCAGAATGAGAATTTGAACCCGGATCCTCTGTCTCAAAGTTCTCATTCTTTCCATTTAAAGTCTGTTCCATTGATACAAAATAAATATTACCAGTGGTTGTGGGTTTGGGTCTCCTGAGGGGGACCCTGCAATGTAGGGACTGCTTAAGTGGCCTTTATACATCTGCTTTGGACCTATGATGAAGAGATAGTGTCCGCCCAGACAACCAGACAGTCACTGTTCATATCTGGTTGAATAGTAAAGGTTAAGTAGAGCTCCAAGCTCTAAACAGATGGCCCCCAATTTTTTGCATGACAATTTAATTTATTGAAAACCAAGGAAAAACGTTCTTTTAACCACCTGGAACGTGCAAACAAGAGAATAAAGACTGTGAAATAAATAAATCTCCTCTAAGCTTGACATTAATAAGGACCAATCTGGTTACAGATAAGAAATGTTTCTAATCTGTGGGAGTTGGTCTTCAAAAGCAAGCAGTCCTTCTTTTCAGCCTCTTTAATTAACATCAGGGTGATACCAGAGGAAATTACAGAAGGTGGACAGTGACAAATCTGCCATCAAACAGCTAGATAAGGCAGAGAGAGAGAGAACCCAAAGATGATATTGAATGGATTGAAGTATTGGAGCATAAATTGGCATGTTAGGCGTAGGGCCAGAAAGTTGTTGTTGTTTGGTCATTTTTCAGTTCTGCCTGACTCTCGGTGACCCCATTTGGGGTTTTCTTGGCAAAGATACTGGAGTGGTTTGCTATTTCCTTCTCTACGTCATTTTACAGGTGAGGAGACTGAGGCAAACAGGGTTAAGTGACCATGGCCACACAGCTAATGAGTGTCTGAGGCAGGATTTGAACTCAGGAAGATGAGTCTTCCTGACTCTAGGCCCAGTACTCTATCCACTACACCACCTAGCTGCCTATTTTGATCTTTCAATCCATTAAACCCCCCAGATCTTTTCCAGAACAACTGATGTCTAACCATATCCACTGTGTATTATATCTCTTTTTTATTTTAAGATTATTTTTGTTTTCAATTCCAAATTCTTTCCCTCCCTCCACCCTCTCCCCCAGCCGTCCAGAAGTCAAGAAGATAAACTCCTTGAGGGAAGGAACTAGCTTCCTTTTTGCTTGCTTTTGTATTCCCATCCCTCAGCATCATGCCTAGCACAAAATAATCACTGAATAAATATTTGTTGATTTGATTTTATTCAGTTTCCTCTTTTGTAAAAATGTCCCTTTGTCTAGATCTACGAGCCCAGCATAAAATGAAAAATGAAAAACCCTTCTCTCCAGGGTGATTGAAGACTAGGAGGAGGACTGCTTGTATTTATTTCCTGACTTGTTGAAACTAACAAGGCTAGTTCCTGTTGGAACAGAAGGAAGAACAGGCTTATCTCGTCCACTAAAAAAACAAAACAAAACAAAACAAAACAAAACCAAAAAACCTCCCAAAAAAACAAAAACGAACACACCTTGTCCTTTTTTTTGCTGTGTGCTGATCACTAGGGCACCAGTTTTCTGCCCAGTGAGCTTTTGTGAGAAGGCAAAAAGATTAAGTGAAGAGAAAGCCTTCCTACTGAAATTCTGAGGATTGTTATGCAAACAGAACTATAATTGAGCACTGCAATTACTCTACCAGAGGAAGGTAATAAGGGATGCTGGCTTGCTTAAGTGCTGAATTTCCTGACTTAATTACTCTCCTGATATTTTAATTACCACGTGGGGGAAAATCTCAGATGATTTCGAGGTTCTGGTTTGGAGGATCTAGGAAGGACTGGAAATTCAACAATTACTATTTCCTCCTTCTCTTCCTACCAGCCCATCTCCTGGTTCTGATGATGCCTCTATGGAAAAAATTTCCCAGAGAAGCTCTTCTTTACTTAATCTTTCTGCCTAAGCTTTCTAACCTGGAATGACAAGTGTCCTTTATCTCTCGGGCACTGCAGAAACCCATAATAAGCAATTAGTGGTATTGGTTTCACAGACTGAGTCCCTAGAGGGAAACTTCAGAATATGAACTGAATCAGATAGAGAATTCCAGTTTTAAAATTATAGGGAATCTTAGAATACAGTGGAAAGAATGCTGGTTCGAAAGTCAAAGCACCTAGGTTCAAATCTCACCTCTGATACTTACTATCATTGTGATCATGGACCCCCACCCCCACCCCAGTTTCTGTCTCCACGTCTGTAAAGTGAGGAAATTGGACAATACAGCCTGAAATCCCTTGCATCTCTAGACCCACAGCCTAATTTAACAGATCATTTAATCTCACATTCTATTCTGTTAGCATCTCATCGGGAACTAGAATTTGTATCTCCAGATTACCAATGGAGCGCAGTCGGTACCTAAGTCAGGCTGTCAGTCAACATTAATTGAGTTTTCATGCTCAGAGCCAACACTCCCTCTAATTCTTAAAACCTGTGAACAGAAAAGCAGGCTTCAGGAACCACAAATCCTTCAGACAGAGCAGATGTAAACAGAGGTAAGTGTTACAACAAAATGGAGCTTAGAGCAAACTAAAACCGACACCTCTTCAATGCAGTGTATAATTTATGACATGGCAGGATATTAGATAGGAATGATGAACACTTGTAAATGACTATGTCTTTACTACTGTAAGCATAACTGGGATGAGGTAGAATGAGAAATGATCCATCTTGGAAGGATGCAAAGGTTAAGGAGAGCTGGTAAGGTCCATCTCCTTCCCCTTCCCCACCACCTTCCAATCTGGACCCTGCGAATTGAACTGACCCAGTCTGATTTTAGAGAAGCTAAGCCTAAACCCCAGGATTCAACCTTTCCAAATGCTGTGTATACAGTAGCATGTTGAGGACAAAGGAACCTGTTAGCTGGGCATACAAGAATACCTGGACTTTGAACACCAATTTGCCAGAGGCAGCTAGATGGCACAGTCAATAGAGTGATAGACTTGGAGTCAGGAATAACTGAGTGAAATCTTGCCTCAGCCATTAGCTGGGTGACCCTAGGCAAGTTATGAAATCTGTTTGCCTTAATCCTCTCACCTATAAAATGGGGACAATAATAGTACGGTTATCCCTTCCATATCATGACTTTCACTATTGTGATTTTGATATATCAAGGATCAGCATAACAAATTAAATGGAGATTTTGGGGGAGTTTTGCATAAACCACAGACAACATGCAAAACCCAGCAGATGACAGAAAAAGTTTAGAAACTCAGAAATGCATAAAATATATGTATAGTATTGTATAATATCTACCCAGATTTTACAATAAGGTACTGTAAACACCCCATTAAAAAAAAAGAAAAAAATTCAGACGTTCTATGGTACAAAAGAAAGGCCAAAAAATTTTATGTGAATTTTCCAGATTGTAGGGTTCCACTTGTACCTAGCCCTCGTGATGTGGAAGGGATAACTATACGTACCTTCCAGGATTGTTGTGAGGATTAACAACTCTCTCCTGGTTCTCCTCTTCCCTATCCAGCCATTCCTTCTCAGTCTCAGACACCTAGGTATTAAAGTGGATAGGCTGCTGGACCTGGAGTCAAGAAGGTCTGAGTTCAAATCTCACCTCAGACGCTTACTGTGTGACCTTAGGCAAGTCACTTAACCTCTTTTTGCCTCAGTTTCCTCAACTATAAATGGGGATAATAATAGCACCTAGCTCCCAGGGTTGTTATGAGGATTAAATAAGATAATATTTGTAAAGCAACTGGTGTTAGATAAATGTTGTTGTTGTCGTTATGGTTGAGTCATCACTTTCAGTCATATCCAATTCTTTGTGATCCCTTTGGGGGTTTTCTTGGCAGAGGTACTGGAGTGGTTTGCCATTTCCTTCTCCAGCTCATTTTACAAATGAAGAAACTGAGGCAAAAGGGCACGAGCCCAGGGTCACACAGCTAGTAAGTGTCTGAGGCCAGACTTGAACTCAGGGAGATGAGTCTTCCTGACTCCAGACCTGGTACTTTATCCACTGGGCTTCCTGAAGAAGGTAGGATTTAAGTTGAATATTTAAGGAAGCCAGGGAAGCTACAAGGTAGAGGTGAAAAGGGAAGACATTCCAGGCATGGAGGAGAACAAGGACAAAGGCCTGAATTTGGTTGTAGCAAGGAACAGGGAGGAGGACAATCTCAGAGTAGGTTGTAGAGATTACATCTTACTTCAATGCTTCAAGGATCCATGATTTCTGCAGTATAGGCATTCTACCAAAGCAGATTATGGCTCCTCTATAACTTGGTAGGTGATACTTGAGAGATGTTATGGCCAGAAAATTCATCACCCTGTGATCCCTCCTAAATTACCTGGACTAGTCTTTCACATGACAGATATACAATCACCCAACCATACTCAAAGCATTTCTAGATTGGTAGCAACTATCAATGCTTCCTTTCCACTGCCATGTCCCAGGAGAGGCCAGGGTCACCTCCACAGCACTAGAAGAGGAGGTTGGTAATGTGATATTAGATGGAGAAGGGTAAAGGCAAAAGTTCTTTATCTCTTTTGTTTCATGGCCCTCTTTGACAGTCTGGTGAGGCCTATGGACCTCACCTTAAAATTAAGTTTAAAAAGGAATTCAATAAAACACATAGGATTGCCAAGGAAAACAGTTATGTCGAAATGCAGTTGCCAATTTTTTTTCATGCAAGTTTACAGGATCCAGGTGAAGAATCTTTGATCAGGTAAGGCTTAAGAGCAGAAAACTGTTGCTTCTGAGGTGACTTTGTTCAAGATAACATCCACATTAGCAAAAAGTTTCCCAAGAAAGTAACAAAGCTATGCCAGGTGATACAGTGGATAGAAAGCTGGATCTGGAGTCAAGAAGACCTGAGTTCAAATCCTACTTCATACACTTCCTAGCTGTGTGACCCTGGGTGGGTCATATAATCTCAATCTACCTCAGTTTCCTTATCTTTAAATAATAACAACAATAATAATAGCACCTGCCTCACAGGGTTGCTGTGAGGATCAAATGAGATATTTACATGTACAGGGCTTTGCAAACCTGAAAATAATAAGTAAATGTTAGCTATTATTATATATGAAATGGGAGTGGGACATTATGGTCTCAAAGGTCTTTTTTATCCACAATTTTTTTTTTGGTGAGGCAATCAGGGTTAACTGACTTGCCCAGGGTCACACAGCTAGTAAGTGTTAAGTGTCTGAGGCTGGATTTGAACTCATGCACTCCTGACTCCAGAGCCAGTGCTCTATCCACTGCACCACCAAGCTGCCCCAAAGATCCTTTCTGTCAAACAATCAATAAGCATTTATTAAGGATCTACTATGTGCCAGGCACTGTGCTAAGTGTTGGAGATATTAAAAGAGGTAAAAAACAGTCTTTGCTCTCAAGGAGCTCACAATCTAATAAGTGAGATATTAATATATACAAAGCAAGCTATATACATGATAAGTAGGAAGTAATTAACAGAGGGAAGGCACTAAAATTAAGAGGGGTTGGGAAAGGCTTCTTGTAGAATGTGGCATTGGACACTATGATCCTGATGTGCATTTAGGTATGCTGGTGGTTAATAGAAGCTTCTTCAGTGATTTTGGCTTTCTGGAGTGGACAATGGGGGAAGGGGCACAGGGACAGTAATTTAAACACTGGTGAAGAGTCAAACTGTTCAACTTTTGATCAAGCACCTCTAAGAGTCTAAGGACTGAGAGCCCTAGGGAAAGGCAGAAGGAAAGATTTAGAGTAGCGCTTAGCTGCCATCCTGGTTATAAAACTGCGTTAAGGACCCTTGGGTAATTGTGCTTAAGTAGCCTTGAGAGAATTTAGACAAGAATACTTAGGTGCTGGGTGAGTTTAGGTGTAGATGTTACTAGGTACCTCTGAATTGAGACACTCCATTACTTCTGGTAGCCTTTCTGTCTTTTGCGATGGTAGTGGTAGCAGCGGATGGTAGATTCAGGGAGCCATTTTGGTACTGGGTCTCAGAACCAAATGTTGAATGTTCAGTGTCAGAATTTACACTTTGGAAATTGATACAAATACAAATGATACAAATCAGGGCTTGATTTATTTATTTAAAAATTTTTTTACATCAGCAGTGTCAAAGTAAGATAGAAATGGATCCCTGTGTGCTACATATTAACCTAGAATATAACAAATAAATATTATCTATGTTGTATTATATTTTTGTTTATTTTGTTAAACATCTCAGAATTAGATTTTAATCTGATGGGAGTTTTGCTGGCTGGGGGCAGTGAATTTGCCACCTCTTGCCTAGCCTCTTAAGAAAGTGATTGAGAAAATGTTAACAAAGATTAACTTTAAAAGTGTGTCCTGAATTTCCCTAGCAGCATAATAGATAGGTTGATAGAAAGGTTTGGGAATGGGAAGAGAGATGATGTTCCTTTAGCCTCTGGGCATTAGTGTAAACTGGTGGGACTTCAAGTTAATCCTAATACGTATTACCAAAGATTGAGTGATAACAATAGCTAGCTTTTATATCACTTTAAGTTTTGCAAAACACTTGACACATATGGATCCTCACAACAACCCTGGCAGATAGGTACCATTATTATTCCCATTTTACAGATAAGGAAACTGAGGATGAGATATACCCAGGGTCACAAAGCTAGTAAGTATCTGAGACAGGAGTCTAACTCCCAATCTGGTGCTCTATCCCCTAGCTGCAATTTCAGCATCTTCATGGTCTGCATTGACAGTAAGACCCAGGCAGTTTTGATGTCTCAGTAGGCAAGCAGTTTCCAGAAGGAAAAGCAAATTTTGATGGAGAAGTCAGTGGATTCAGAAGATGAAGAGTGCTTGAGATTAGAGTGTGTATGGTTATGATGACTTTCACTGGGCTTTAGGGGAATGGTTTAGGATCTATTGTGTGCAGCAGAAAGAAGATTGCCTTGTTTATTTGAGAGCAATACAAAAGGATTCAAAAGGAAAGGTGCAGTTATTGTCCTTGGGACTCTGCCTCCCTAATGCACTTATCATGCATTCCTTTGTATTCTCCTTACTCTGTGGCACTTCCCCCACATCCACAAGTTAGACAGATTATTAATTCCAATTCTGAGCTGTGTGATAGCTCTAGCACCTATCATGAGATTCTTAGAATTACAGACTTAGAGTTGGAAAGGAGCTTGAGTCTATAGAATTTAATCTCTTTATTTTGCATATGAGGAAAGTGAGGCACAGAATGGTCAGAGAATCATAGATTTAGAATTATGAAGAACCTTTAAACCATTAAATCAAACCCCCTCATTCTGCAGAAGAGGAAACTGACATATCCAGATTGTTTAAGTGACTTGCCCAGGTTTACACAGCTAGTATAGAATTTGAACCCCAGTCTTCTTGGCCTATGCACTGTACTAGAGTGCACACATTCTGTATTTATTCAGTCCAACTTCAGAGACGGAAGCAAAGGTATATGATAGATTATGTGGCACCCTAACGATTGTATAGAGGCGTTTAGTTACCTTGATAAGGCTACAGTGATAATGAAGCTGTGCTCTCAAGATCAGTCCCCACCTTATCAACCAATTAGCTTTGTCCGTGTAGCTGCAAATAGTCTTTGTTGTCCCCAACCAACTCTCTTATACAAAACAGGTGCCATTGGACACAGGGTGAATCAGGAGAGAGAGTGCATATAGCTCAGTGGATATCCACCCTCATTCTTGGAAAAGTAACTCAAACTATGTTCTGATGATAGATAGGTAGCATAATTAAAATATATCGATACAGATCTTTTTTACATCACTCTCATTTGCTAATATAGCTTAAAATTGCACTAAGGCTTTTGGGACATGTTGTATCACCCTCTACTCCTATCCCTCTCACCAGCAACTCCCCTTTAATAAAGAATTAAAAAGATAGAGAGAAAATAAATGAACAAAAATGAACACATAAACCAAATCAGGCATTATATGTAATATTCCAAACCCATAGTACCCCACCTTTGCCTGGAACCGAGGGAGGTGTGACACATTGATTACTCTTTAAGCCCACTGTTGTCCAACAAACAGAGATTCCAAGTGCCAATAAATATACACTAAAGCCAACACCTATGAACAGGTTTCCATCAGACTCAACCATAGTCTGGAAGATTTCTGGGAGATAGAAAGAGCTGTTGCAAAATTCACACACTGAAGCCCATGAAACTGCTCCTTAGAAGAAGTCTCTCACTCAGTCTATTGCCTGTAGGTTATGCATAATTCTAAAAAGCCTGGTTATCTAATTTTCCAGTTCATGGAAAGTAAGGGATAATGGAGAGAACCTTAGGGTATAAATCAGAAGACGGGAGTTCATATTCCAGCTCTGCCACGAGCTAGCTGGGTAACCTTGGCCAACTCTTTTTACCACTCTACATCACACATGAATAGATCCAGAAGGGACCCCAGTTGGCATCAAGTCCAAATGCCAAATTTTACAAATTAAGACTAAGGTGTAAGAAAGTTAAGTGATTTACTCATGGTCACACAGATGGTAAACTTATCACACTGGTATTTTTTTTTTCTCTCTCTGTAAAATGAAGGAATGGTGTCAGTGGTTCCTAAAGTCCTTTCTCTAATTCCAAAAATCTATTAGCCTATAAAAATGAGGAGCGGCAAACTAGAAAGTAACAGCAGCTGCATGCAAGAACACACAGTTGTTTCTATGGCTGTCTCTCCTTGCTGATGCCAGCAGGCAAGTGACAGCTGAGAGTCTGACAGTGAGACAGAGGACAGAAAATCCAAAAAAAGCAGTCACAAGAAGTAAAAGCATTAATGGGCTGGGGCCATTCCAGGGAGGGGTAAGCAGTGCCTCAGTAGCTTCTGTATTATGGAACAATATTTGATGTTTAATGTTTACGATAATACTCCTGACTCATCTAGAACAAGTTAAGTCAACAAGTATTTTTTTTCCTTTTAAATAGCATTTTATTTTTTTCCCAATTACATGTAAACACAATTTTTGGCATTCATCTTTATAAAATTTTTAGTTGCAAATTTTCTTCCTACCCCCTTCCCTTCCTAAGACAGTAAGCAATTGGGTATAAGTGATATATGTGCCATTATGCAAAACATATTTCCATATTAGTCATTCAAGAAGTATTTATTAAGGTCCTTTGTATGCCAAGAACTGTGCTGAGTGTTGGGGATACAAAGAAAGGCAAAAACAATCCCTACACTCAAGGAGCTCACAGTTTAATAGGAGAGACAACATGTAAACAATTATCTACTGATAAGATATATACGGTGTAACTTGGAGGGCAGCTCAGAGAGAAGGCATGAGCATTAAAGGGGATCAGGAAAGGCTTCTTACAGAACGTGGAATTTTAGCTGAAATCTGAAGGAAGCCAGAGAAGCCAGGAGGTGGAGATGAAGAGGAAGAGAATTTCAGGCATGGGGACAGACAATGAAAATTCCAGAGTCTGGAGACGGAGTGTCGGCAAAGAGGTTGCTATTAAAGCATGCCCACTGCCTTCTGTTTTAAGAAGGTACAGAAGTACAAAAGATATTGTCAATGGTATGAATGACTGGCACAGGAGGTGGAGAGGTCTAATCATATAAGTCTGATTAGGACAAAAATGGCACTTTTTAAGGAGCATGACATCTTCTCAGCCTATGATTTCATCAGTGAGGCATTCGCTCACTATGGATACTTCCTCCACCAATATAGGTTTACAGCTCTCCCTGTACTGTATAGATCATCTTAGAGAAATGCCTGGAGCATAATGAGAGTGACGAGATTTTTCTATGGTCACATAGCGACTATGTGCCAGAGGCAGGACATGTACCTAAGTTTCCTTGCCTCCAAATCTGTTTCCCTTTCAGCCACACCATGCTGCCTCACATTATAATCAAACCCACAAAATAGCAGAGGAGTCAGAGAAACTCTTCCAGTTATGATCTGTATCAGGAAAGTAAATATCTGGACCAATGAAATTACAGACCTATCAAATATCGTCGAACCAAAAGGACCTCAGATGCCATCTAGTCCAACTGCCTAATTTTACCAATGAGGAAACTGAGGTCTAGGGAATTTAAATGACTTGCTCAAAGTCATACAGATAGCAACTATCAGAGACATGATTTGAACCCAGAGCCTGTGACTCCAAAGTCAATCATTTTTCTACTGGACCACATTGCCTCCCTAGTATTGACCTATTGATGATTGAAGGAGTAAGCTTGACTTATTTACAAAATGCAACTAAGAGAAGGACATATTCTATTAATTATGCAATTTTAATGAGATATCAACTTATTTTAAACTGGGTAAGTGTGGCAACCCAAAATGAAGTTCAGTGGGGGTAAATCAAAACTTTTAGAGCCAGTGTGTGGCTAGGAATTCAATATCAACTAAGTGCACCAATGGTATGAAACATGATAAATGAATGAACATCTGTTGTTTTTGAGTTAACAGCTTGGGCATTTTAATAGTACTACAACACTGATGATCCTAGGGGATCTTGGATCACTGAGTAGCCATAAAATGGGAGAAGATACTGCCTGGAGTGTCCTTCACTTCAAATTCAAAATTCACTCCAAATTCACTCCAATTTCAAATAACTAACCAGCACCGAGGGGGAGAGTGAGAGAGTCTGAACTTCAAGTTAACATAGAAAGGACTCTAGATGTTTTGCGGAGCATTGCCTGTAATTTAGAATGTCTGAATGAATATTTGGCTAAAGAATGGAAGCATGAAGGACAGTAACATAAAGAACAGCAGGATAACAACTCAGCCTCAGTCTCTCATTATCACACTTTGCAGTAGAACAAAAAGCCACTGAAGGAATGTCAAATTAAGTAGCTTCATTGGATGGACGGAAAGCTAAATGGCAGGACAGATTAAAAATGCCAATGCTTATTTCAGCAGCAGATTTATTTCCAGTAGATCATTGAGAGTGACCAACTGTGGTTTTGATTCCCCTTTCAAAGCATAATGGAATGTCAGAGGTGAAAGTGACCTCTAGTTAAGGGTTGGAGGGGGCCAACTATTCCAATCCATTCTTGAATAGCAACTTCCCCTAAACATTCCCAACAACTGGTTGTCCAGCTTTTGCCTGATGACCTTCAATGAAAATGATCCATAATCTTTAGCAGCAGCTGGTTCCCCTTTTGAATAGCTCTGATTTTTTTAGAAAGTATTTTTTCCCCTTAAAGTGAGCCAAAATCTGCCTCTACAACTTCCTCCAATTTTTTCTAATTCTCCCTCTGGGGCCAAGCAGAACAAGTCTAATGACTACTTCCTCAGTCATAGCAGTGAGGTGGCTCAGTGGATAGAAAACCTGAATTCAAATCTGGCCTCAGAAACTCAGTAGCCACATGACCGGGCAAGTCACAACTTCTATTTTTGTCTCATTTTTCTCATCTGTAAAGTAGGAATAATAACAGCACCTACCTCCCAGGGTTATTGTGAGGGGGAAAATGATGTAATAATTGTAAAGTGCTTATTAGCACAGTGCCTGGGACACATGTTCAGCGCTTTTTTAATCATGTCCAATTCTTCATGACCCCATTTGGGATTTTCTTGGCAGAGATACTGGAGAGCTTTTCTATTTCCTTCTCCAACTTATTTTATAGATGAGAAAAATGAGGCAAACAGGGTTAAGTGACTTCCCCAGGGTCATATAGCTAGGAAGTATCTGAGGTCAGGTGCAGTGCCCTATTCATTGGGCCACCTAGCCATGACACACATAGTAAAGCATTATATAAATGTTTGTTGTTATTTTATCCAAGCCTTGCTGCCTCTCTCTGGCCTCCTCTCCTTCCCATTTTCCCATCAGAACTGGATTCCCTGGGCCCTGACTTGTGAGTTTTCGCCTTATCTTGCCCACTAAACCAACTTTCCAGCCATCTCATGACATCCTGGACCCCCTTCCCCTTCACCTCCCTCAAATTTCCAATTTTAGTTCCCCTGTATGTGTTGCTTTCCTCATTAGACTATAAGGTCCACGAGGAAAGGATTCTTTACTGGTTTTTATATCCCCAGGACTTAGTAGCTTCATTCATAGTAAACTCTTTGTAAGTGTTTTTGTTATGCATTATTTCCAGCCAGGGGTGCATTAAAGCTAGCTCTAACTGCTTGGGAGAGTTGATTGTTAAATTTTCTGTGTAAGCATTTATACCTCAGAAATCAGCAAATGTGACAAATTAAGGCTTGATTTATCATTTTATGGATTATCTAGGTTTAAGAAAGTAATATTTAAAATGTTAAGAATGAAAATTAAACTTAAGACATGTCTTTCTTATGTACTTTTTTTTTTCTTGGAGAGCCAGTTGTTAAGCATTTACTCATACATCCTTGATTCCACCTGAACAGTGTTTAAAATATCTGAAGACATCTATCATGTCACTCCCAAATCTTTCCTCAATACTAAACAATCTCAGTTTCTTCAAGTAGTCTTTGTAAGTTACAGTACAATGAACTCGCCATTATCAATGGAATCATTTAGCCTATCTTGGTCTCGGTTTTCTCATTTCTCATTTCTCAAGGAGGAGCTTGGATTATACAACCTCAAAAATTCCTTTCAGTTCTAGATCTAGGATCCTTCTAACTTTAAAATCTCAGAACTTGTTGCAAGCTATGAATTATAAACCTGCTTAACTAAGAAAATAATAATCATCCCTTGGTTGAATAGACCAATTTATTATTGATTCCATGGTGCAATAGAAAGAACTTGACCATGTTTCAGAGACTGGTTTAGACTCCTCAAGTCTTTTGCTAATTTTCTGTGTGACTTCAGGCAAGTCACAAAATCTCTGAGTACTTCATTTTCCTCATTTTCTCATCCAAGTTATTATGAAAATTTAAAAAACAAATAGTTGAGGCCATGAAGTGTTTTGAAAAGTACAAAGAGCAAAATATGATAAAAGGTGGTGGTAGTGTTTCTGACACTGTTGTGTTTAGAATTATGAATATTTTGAACTTGTTTAGGAGAACTGAAGCATTGGGCATTTTCACTTTCAGCTGAGCAGAAAATAATTTGAGGGATTTTTCGCGGTTGAAATGCCACTTCCTTCCCCAGGCTCTCCTCCAAGACTATCAATGTGAAAATTAAGTTGCAGACCACCCAGACAGCAAATACAGCCAGATCTGAGATTAGGGCAAATGATGAATCAATGCATCCCCTGAAGTCTTCACATTATTTGAATTCACACTGCACGTGTCAATTGGGCTGGAACCAATGACCATGTTTTATACAACTAATACTTGTAATAGTATGAATTCAAATACATGTGACCACTTCAGAGGATTCATTACTAGCATTAATCAGGACCTAGCTATATAATCTCTTCTCTTTTTCTTTAATGTCAAGAAATTTCTACATTAATTTGAGAGATAATGATTATCTATAGCAATGAATAATACCCAAATAATTTTTATCTAGTTTGGGAATGTTATAGTTTTGAGCAGCAGAATTATCATTTCCTAATTTTGTCTTGCTTGAGCACAGAAGTTATCTCATCTTTATAAATACAACACTTCCTAAAGCTTTTCCAAAGACCTTATCTATTATTTCATTTTGCCATCATGACAATCTGTGAAAAAAGTAGCACAGACATTATTATATAGGTGAGAAAAATGATTGATAGAGAAGATTAAGTTATTGTTGAAAGCCAAATAGCCAGAAGCCAGACCTCATCCTAGCCTAGGAAAAAGGCTGGAATTTAATTTTGCTCCAGGTAAGCCTCAGAGGGGATCATTCAAGTCAATGTATTTTTTATTATTATTATTATTCTAGGGGCAGCTAGATGGTGCAGTGGAATTAGGAAGGCTCATCTTCCTGAATTCAAATCTGGTCTCACAGGCTTACTAACTGTGTGATCCTAGGCAAATCGATTAACCCTGTGTACCTCAGTTTACTCATCTGTAAAATGAGCTGGAGAAGGGTATGGCAATTGAATGTAGTATCTTTGCCAAGAAAACCCCAAAAGGGGTCTCAAAGAGTTAGAAATGACTAAAACAAAACAATAAGAATTAAGGACACAATACTTAGATCTTGCCTCTGAGATAAGATACCAATTCTTCTGGTTGGCTTTGCATAATCTGGCCCCAGCCTACCTTTCTAAGCTTATTACACATTTCTCTCCTTGGTGGATTCTATGTCCCAGAAAAACTGGCTAGCTTACTATTTCTCAGACAAAGCACTCCATCCTCTCTCTCCTCAGCTATGCACATGCCTGGAATGCACTCCTTCCTCAGCTCTGCCTCATAGAATCCAAAGTTCCCTTTGACTGTTACCTCCAACAAGAGATCATTCCTGATTCCCCGTAGTTATAAGCATTGTCCAAATTACTTTGGATTTATCTTCTATATACTTCATATTCATTTCTATGGTATGTGTATATAACATTTCCTCCATAATATGCTCCTTAAGGACAGGACTTTTTAGTTTTATTCTTTGTATCCCCATTCCATAGCATAATATCCAATATATAATACACCCCTTAATGCATGTTGATTGGTTTATCAATCAATTCTCCCAGTGTTTTGATTCTTCTGTTAATGGAAGCTTTCGCTAGCAGCTCAGCTACTCATCAACCCCTGGTATTCAGGGACTAGCTATGTTAGAGATATCACACATAGCCAGTGAGTGTGTGCGTGTGTGTGTGTGTGTGTGTGTGTTAGTCCCACGCTGAAGAAAAAGCCTCGAAAGCTGTGGGACTGTGATGCAGTTACTGGAAAATACACTTTGGGGTATTTGAACTTCATGTTCACTTGGTTCAGATCATTTAAGATGTTTTACCTGCAATTGTAATGACTAAACCACTTTTTTTTTTAAAGTATCTTATGGCTTAAACACACACACACACACACACACACACACACACACATACACGAATGATTCCTATAGGAATTGGTCTCTTAAAGGGATCCCTCAATGAACTAGCAGAATAGTTGTTCCATTCCCTCCTCCCATTCCCCACTGCTTTGAGATAATAATAATAACAGCAGAAATGTATGCAAGACTTCATGCTTTGTTAAACACTTTGCTTGCATCATTTCATTTGAGCCTCTCAGTAGCCTTGTAAGTTAAGTGTTCCAGATATATTACTGTCTTCATTTATAGATGGGGAAACTGGAGGCTAACTTGTCTCAGGTCACACAACTGAGAAGGACTTAAGATGAGAATCAAGCCCAGACCTTCCAGATTCCAAGACCCACATTCTCTTCACCATACTTGTCTTTCTGCCTCCAAAGGCTGCAGTGGATATTTTTCTAGGAGGTTTTTGAAGGATTGTTACTGAGTTGTTAAATAAAACTACATTGTGTCTTTTCTTTCATCTGAGAGATTATACTTGTGATTTCCATATCAAAGAATAGTTCAAAAATCTATTCATTCAATATGTATTTCATAAATGGCTTCTATGGAGACAGCCCCATACTAGTTGCTTGGAGGTGGAGGATAAAATGAGGCATAAGACATGGTCATGTTCCAGACTCAAGAGGATGATATATAGACCAAAAGTTTTCAAAGTGTGATCCAAGGGCCCATGAGGATCCTCCAGAACCCTTCTGGGGACCCATAAGGCCAAAACTATTTTTATAATAATAGTTAGACATTTTAATTTAGAATGTGATAAATATTTATAGGTATAACCATCATAAACCTAAGTTCTTAGGTGGGGGAAAGGATTTTCAATAACTTAAGAATATAAAGAGATCTTGAGACCAAAAAGTTTGAGAACTGCTGGTGTTGGTTAAATTGATTATCAATGACCCCAAAACAAATACAAAAGTTACTGAAAACTCCCAACAATCAGACAAAGAAGAATGCCATTTTAGGCTAGCTTCTTCCCTCAGGGTGGCCCTTGTTGAAGTTTATGCTTCTCCAGTGCACTGGGATTCTCCAGTGAGTGGAATTCTCTGTAATTAACAGTTAATAAAATGGGAATATGAGGCCAGTAACACTGATGAGGACAAGAAGCTGTGGATTAAGGTAATTCCACTAATGGCCCCTGGCCCATTACTCACCCAAGTAAAGTAATGATTCTTTCCAGTTAAGTAGGAAAGAATTATAATTTCAGTAATTTAGTCTTTTTTTCCTCTACTTCTAGAGGCTGGAGCAAAGGGAAAGAGAGAATAAGAAAGATGGGGGCAGTTAAAGTCTCTACCACATGTTTATAAAAGGATTGGTTTAAATAAGAGTCCCATATCTAACGAATTTCTCCTTACTTCAAAAACAGTCATGAGATCATAGATTTAGAGCTGGAAAGGATATTTAAGTTACCAAATCTGTCCCCTTCATTTTGCAGTGATGAGGAAACTGAAGTTTCACTGAAGGACATTGATGAGGAAACTGAAATACAGAGTGGCTATGACTTGCCTAGGGTCATACATTTAGTAAGGAATTTGAACCCAGGTTTTCCTAATTCAAATTCCAGTGCTTTATCCACTACAACATACAATCCTCCTCTAAGGTCCACTTTAGATGTCTTATTATGGCGTAGAAGTGATCCTGGGCTCCCAAACATTTATCCAGTCTGACTTTAGTTCAACAAGTATTTTTCAAAACTCCTACTGAGGGGATTGTGGGAAGATGGCAGAATAAGGCAGGAAACTACCTGGCTGTCCCAAATTCCCTCACAAATAACTTAAAATTACTCGAAGTAAATTTTAGAGTGGCAGATGTAATTAAAAATTGGGGTAAAGAAGTCATCCAGCCTAATACAACATGGAAGCACTTAGAAAAGATCCGATATCCTGCAGTGGTGGTCTGACCTGAATGAAGTGCAGAAACCTCCAGGCAGATACCTCCAAGTCAACAAACAGCAAGGCCCGAGGGAAGCTGTGGGGCAGCCGCCTTGGCTTCAGGAACTTTTGCCCCATGGACAGTGTAAAGGTTGGGTGGATGATCAAGGGAAGATTGTGGGGACCCTCCTCTGGTGCTGGACCTGGGCCCCTGAAATGCTAACCAAAGGGCATCCCAGGCTATGGCTGTGGGTGAAGAGGAGCCAGCAGATGCCAGTGGATGTGGAAGCAGAGGGGCAGGGCCCTGCTGGTTGTGGTCAGTGGCAGGAGAGCAGAGTTCCCCTGGTTTTGGTTCCAGGACAGAGGGGTGAGCTGATGCTTGCAGCTATCCGAGGGAACATAGGAAGCCAGAGCATTTGTGGTGACAGCAGTGCTGGGGGCCCTGGTCAAGGCTCAGAAGTTGAGAGGAATACCTGAGGTCACTTATAGACCTCTCTGGCCTGAGCTAGAGAGTCAGTGACTATACGTGGCCTTGGGTTACAGAACATTAGAAAAAATCAATAGGTAAGAGGCTCAGAAAACAATAGCACAAAAAACCTAAAGCTGGAGACATCCCCTACACCCCAGGGGCAGAGCCTGATCCTAACATGAAGCTAACAGTCAAGAAATAGACCATTAAAATGAGTAAGAAAATGAGAAAGAACATGACCATAGATAGCTACTTTGTTGATAAAGAGGATCAGGGTTCAAGTTTAGAAGGAGACAAAACACCTTCTTATAAAGCTTCAAAGAAAAATGTAAAATGATTACAAGCCCAAATAGGATTCTTGGAAGAGTTTTAAAAGGACTTTTTATGTGGGAGAATAATATTTGTAACTTTTAAGAATGTTATCATTACTAGGGTAGTTTGAAAGATTATGCATATTAGAAGACTTGGAATTGAGTTGATTATGGTGGAATGATCCTAAAAAATAAAATTGAGTAGAGAGAAATAAAATGGAGCAAATTATCTTATACAGAAGAGGTATGAATGGAAGAACTGTTCCAATTGAGGGCAGGTAGTGTGGGAACCTTATTTTCATTAGAACTGGGTTAAAGAGGAAATAACATATACATTTAGTAGGGTATAAAGGTCTTCTTAACTTACAATGAAATGGGAGGGCAAGGGGATAGGATAAGGAAGAGACTTAGAATGGTGTGTGGATTAAGAAATAGGAAGACAAGGGGATAGGATAAGAGGGTGATTTTTAGAAGGGTGTGCAGATTAAGGAGGTAATGGTCAGAAGTAAATTAGATTTCTGAGGAGGGAGAGAGAGAGAGAGAGACAGAGACAGAGACACGGTAAAAAGTGAGGAAAATTGGGATGGAGGGAAATACATGATAAGTTATTATAACTTTATTTATTTATTTATTTTACTAGATTTTATTTTTTGGCTAGACAATGGGATTAAGTGACTTGCCCAGGGTCACACAGCTAGTGTTATGTGTCTGAAGCCAGATTTGAACTCAGGCCCTCCTGAATCCAAGGCCAGTGCTCCATCCACTGCCCCTTGTAAACCCACATAAATCATCAGCATTTCTATGTTTCACCAACAAAGCCTTGCCAGAAAAGATAGTAAGACATTGTTCATTTAAAATAACTATAGACAATATAAAATACTTGGGAGTATATCTGCCAAGACAAATCCTGGAACTATATTAAAATAATTATAAAATACTTTTTATACAAATAAAGTCAGATTTAAACAATTGGAGAAATATTATTTGTTCATGGGTGGACTGAGCAAATATGATAAAAATGACAATTCTACCTAATCTACTTATTCAGTGCCATTCCAATTAAATTACCAAAAAAAAAATTATTGAGCTAGACAAAAATAATAACAAAATTTGTTTGGAAGAACAAAAGGTCAAGAATATCAAAGGAATTAATGAAAAAAATGTAAAGGAAGGAGATCTAGCAGTACTAAATTTCAAATTGTGTAATCAGGCAATAATTATTAAAAGTATCTGGTACTGGCTAAGAAATAGAAAGGTGGATCAGTGGAATAGAATATATATGCAATATGCAGTAGTAAATGATTATAGTAACTTTGTCTATGATAAATGTAAAGATTTAAGCTTCCAAGATAAGAATTCAGAGTTTGGTAAAAATTGTTAGGAAAATTGAAAAATAGTCTGGCACAAACTAGATATAGACCAAAATTTTATACCATTTACCAAGAAAATGTCAAAAGAGTTACATGAACTAGACATAAAGGGAGATATAAGTAAATAGAACATGGAACATATTACCTATCAGATTTATAGATAGGAGAAGAATTTATGAATAAACAAGAGATAAAGAGCATTGCAAGATATAAAATGGATAATTTTGATTATGTTAAATTAAAAAGATTTTGTACAAATAAACCAGTGTAGCCAAGATTAGGAGGAAAGTAAAAAACTGGGGGAAAATGTTTATAGACAGTTTCTCAAATAAAGGCCTCATATCTCAAATAAGCAGAGAATTTCATCAAATTTATAAGAATATAAGTAATTCACCAGTTGACAAATGGTAAAAAGATATGAACAAGCAGTTTTTGGTGGAAGAAATAAAAGCTATATATAGTCATATGAAAATAAAATGCTCTAAATCATTATTGATTAGAGAAATGCAAATTAAAACAATTTTGAGATGCCATCTCACATTTATCAGATTGACTAAAATCATAGAAGGAGAAAATAAGAAATGATGGAGGGTATGTGGAAAAATTGGGACACTAATATATTGTTGGTAGAATTGTATACTGAGCCAATCATTTTGGAGAGCAATCTGAAATTATGCCCAAAGAGTTATAAAACTGTATACACCCTTTGATCCAACAATCCCACCATTTGATCTATTTCCCAAGGTGATAAGGGAAAAAAGAAAAGAACCTATATATTCTAAAATACTTATAGCAGCTCTCTTTGGGGTGTCAAAGAACTGGAAATTGAGGGCATGCCCATCAATTGGGTAATGGTTGCATAAGTTATAGTATATGATTGTGATGGAGTACTACTCTGCTGTAAGAAATGATGAGCAGGTTGATTTTAGGAAAACATATAAAAATTTGCATGAAATATTGAAGAATGAAATGAGCAGAACCAAAAGAACATGGCATACAGTAATAGCAATATGGTTCAAAGAATAACTGTGAACAACTACCTATTCTGAGTTGTATGAATATACAAATCATTTACAAAGGCCCTATGAAGGAAGATGCTATCCACCTCCAGAGAAAGAATGAATATATGGAACTATGTGTTGTAGAGTTTCACATATATATGTATATATATATATATATACACACACACACACACACACACACACACACATATATATATACACATATGTATGTGTATATACACACACACACATATACATATGTGTCAAATGTTGACCTTCACTAGTGCAGGGTTGGGAGGGAAGGAGGGAAACAGTTGGAACAGCTTGGAACTCAAATGTAACAAAAAAAAAAATAAAAAACTCCTCTTATATGTCAGGCATTGTGCCAAGTACTGGTAATATAAGGATAAAAATGAAAGCAGCTCCTCTTTTAAAGAACTCATAATCTCCTGGTGAGGAATGACATGTATATAGTTAAGAAAATAAAATATAGCCAAAGCAAGAACAAAATAATTTCAAATGGAGAGAATCCTAACAACTTGTGTGTGTCTGTGTGTGTGTGTGTCTGTGTGTGACAACAGGAAGACCTTCTGTAAGAGGTGATACTTGAGCTGAACTTTGAAGGGAACTAGAGATTCTAAGAGGCAGAAATGAGAAAGGAGACTATTCCAAGAATGAAAGACACTCATAAAGAGTGCTATATGCAGAATCCAAGGTCTTGAGTTTTGTTCTAACTCTGTCTTTACTAGCTATGTGCCCTTGAGGAAGTCATTCAGCCTTTGAGAGAGTTGGGTTAGATGAACTTTGAAGCCCCTTCCAGCTCTAATCCTAAGATCCTTTGGACTGTATACAAAAGAACAGAGACAAGAGATGGAATAAAAATGCCAAACAAGTCATTTTGCCTGGAACATGACTGTGGTAGGGGGAGTCATGCATAATAAGTCTGAGAAGATAGGTTGGAGCTGGGAGAAAGATTTGTAGCTTAAACTCTGGGAGGGATGGACATTGTATCCATTACCTAAAGACTGGATATCAGAAAGGTTCTCCCCCGCAAGGTTTATCCCCAATTGGTGATTTCCTTTGGCCATATCAATTCACTAGATCTTCTGCTAAGGCATGTATAACTTTCATTATGTGCCCATGGATAGAGTACTAAACACCAATGAAATAATAGATTTTGTGAATATCAAGCCAAAGTGAAAACAAAGGTGATTGACTTTGTAGCGGAAAGAGGGTAACTGGAAGTGTCACTCCTTGACAATGATGATGATTCCCAGCATCTTCAGCAATGCCTTTATTCTCTAATTTCTAAGCCATATACTTGCCTTGTCTCACCAACTAGAGCCCAAATCAACCTCAAGAGCAAGAACTAAATTTTCCACTTCATTTCAACAAACATTTATTAACTGTCTATTATATACAATGTATGTGCTAGGCCTTGGGGAGACATAGATAAATAACATCAGTTTGTATTTCTATAAGTTTACATGCTTTTACATGCATTATCTCATTGGAATTACTATTTCCATTTTACAAATGAGAAGACTAAGAGTTTAAGTAACCTTCTTAAGGTCATACAACTGGTTGAGTCAGGATTGAGATGGATGAGTATTTTGATTTCAAATCCAGTGTTCTTTTGATTATACTATGTTGAAACTAGCCATAATCACCTCCCTCAAGAAACTTATGCTTTAATAGAGAGAGTGAGACATAAATAATTAAGTCTGATACCTTTTAAAAGATGTCAAGCACGTAGAAGTCTAAACAAGGTAGCATGAGAGATTTAAGAAGTAGGAGACTTTAATAATTGGAGGAATCAGGGGACACAAGAAGACTTAAATTTGCAATAAATTTTGAAGTAAGGGAAGGATTTCAACAGATAGAGATATGGAAAGTATCGATAGGAGGTGGTGTATATAAGCACATGAAGGGAAAATGCAAACAGTGAGATCAGAGAGTGAATAAAGTATTTATTAAGCACTTACTATGAAAACACTGTGTGAAAGGCTGGGGATACTAATACAAAGTAAGACAGTCCGTGCTTCCAAAGAGTTTGTATTCTAAAAGGGGAGGCAATAGGATATGGAAGGGAAGAAAGTGAAGTCACAGAATGTGTAAAGAGGGTAACAAGATAAGGTGACATGGAAAAATAAGTTAGAGTATGATTATAGAAGGCATTGAATGGCAAACTAGGGAATTTGTGTTACATATGATAAGGAATGTGCAGAAACTAAAGATTTTTAAACAAGAGAGTGATGTAATCAGAACTTCCTTATGAAGATGACCTGGGCAGCCATGTAAAGGCTAAATTATAGAGGGAAGAGATTGAAGGCAGAGACACAATTAAGAACGCTGTGATAATAGTCCAAATGAAATTTAATGAGGACCTAAACTATAATGGTGGAACTGGAAAGAGAAACATATGGAAGATATTATAGGGTAGAAGCTAAAGGATTTGGTAACTAATTCAATGTAACTGATTCAATACAGGGTAAAGAAAATGAAAAAGTTAAAGAAGAAATGAATATTTCAAACCTGGGAGACTGGGAAGATGGTGGTCCCATGAATAGAAATAGGGAAGATGGAAGGCGGAGCAGATGTAGGAGGGCAGATTATGATTTTAGCTTGGGACTTATTCAGTTTGAGGTGTTTAAGTCATCACACCTGTGTGTGACATGTCCAGCAGGTCAGTTAATGATGAGTTTGGAGCTCAGGAAGAGGTCAGGGCTGGATGCCTACATTCTGATTTTGTGCAATTAATAACTGAAGACTGACAAGGGAAAGCATATAAAAGAGGACTATGGACCAGGACCAGAACCTCAAAGGAGGTGCATATAGGTCAAAATGGAAGCAGGGCTGACAAAAGAGTCAGAAATGGTCTGAGACACAGGTTAAAAGATTACCAAAGGAAGAAGTATGAAGGGATAAAAGTAGAGGACCATGGACTAGGCTTTAAGAGAGATTCACATTTATGGGGAAGGAAAGGTGGTTGGAAAAGCAGACAGAATTAGTCACTGAAGTAGGAAGAAAACCTGGAAAGTGCAGTTGTTACAGGATGCAAGGGAGTCAAGAATTATCAAAAAAGAAGGAACTAGTTAACAATGTGAAGTACTTCAGAGAGGACAGGGAGAATGAAGATCGAAAAAAATTCATAGACTGGTAATAAGATAGTCATTATACATAAACATATGTGAGATCACAAAGAGATAATAAAAACAAAATTTTTAAAAATTCAATCATATAAACTTATTATACATTTGCAGAAATAAAGTCAATGGAGTTAGGAGAAATAATAATGGATTAGAAAAATCTTTGCTTTGAATAACTCTGATAAAAGTCTAACATATAAAATTTATAGGGAATTGATATATAACTATAAGATTAAGGACCACTCTCCAATAGATAAATGATGAAAGGTTACAAATTGCAATACACAAAATCAATAACCACCTAAAATGTTCAAAATCACTAATATTCAAAGAAATGTGAAAAAACACAACCCCAAAACACCTCGTACCCAACAAGTTAATGAAGACAAGAAAACTCATTGTTGAAGGGGTTATGGGAAGACAGATTAGCTAATTCACTGCTTGGTAGAGCTGTGAATTGGTTCAACAGATCTGGAAAACAATTTGTAAATATGCAGGAAGAGTTAATGAATTTTTGATATTTGGCCCAGAAATTCTGCTACAGGGACTATATATCCAACAGAATTGTTAACAACAAGAAAAGACTCAGAGCGTAAAACTATTCATAGAATCATTATTTCTGATAAGAAAAAGCTGCAAACAAAATGTATGTCTGGTGACTGGGGAATGATGCAACAAATAGTGGTATATGAATGTAATATAATGTTGTAATACAATATAGTATGTATGTTATAAGGAATGAGTAGGTGGTGCAGTGGATAGAGTACCAGGCCTGAGTTCAAATCCAGCCTGAGACACTAACTGTGTGTCCCTAGGCAAGTCACTTAAATCTGTTTGCCTCAGTTTCTTCATCTGTAAAATGAGCTGGAGAAGAAAATGGCAAGCCACTCCAGTATCTTTGCCAAGAAAACCCCACATGGGGTCATGAAGAGTTGGACATGACTGAAAGGACCGAACAACAATAGAGGAATGAGGAACAGGAAGAATTCAGAGAAATAAAGGAAGACTTGTTTGAAATGATGCAGAAGGAAGAAAGCAGAACCCAAAGAATTATGTACAGAATGACTATAACAGTGTAAATCGAATTCATATTGAGAAGCAACAAAAGTGACCCAACCTTATTCCCCAACTCTAGTCTTTTCCCCATATCCACTGGGGAAGCAAGCCAGTAGGACAGAGTTCTGCAAAGGGCGAAAATGGACCCTTGTCCAGCTTTCTAACTAATCCCAGAAGGCCGCAGGAATTAAAGGCCAAAGGTCTAGGTGGGAAGGGGAGGAGAGGAGGGGAAGCAGCCACTTGGAGACCCTTGAAGCCACTCTTAGCACTTTAATAACTTGCTACTTAAATTTAAATGACAATCCCGAACAAACTGTTCTTCAAGGAATGTACTTTGTAGGGCCTTTGGGTAATTATTAGGAAGTACTGTTTGTATCGAAACAAAATATCTCATTTCAATTGATAGGAACAATTGAAAGGCAGTGAAAAGAGGGGATAGAAAACTGGACTTGAACTAAAGATCAAGCCACTGAATCCTCATTAGCGAAGGCTGAAAATTGCAGAGTGCCATTCTGTGTTGGTAGATCTGAGAGTGCCCTATACAAATGAAATCACAGGTCTAATACCTATCAAGATAATCACAATTATTATTCTTTCTGTTTGTTTTATTTTTTTATTTTTTTGACTTTTTTTTCACAATTATTATTCTTAGAGAGGTTGTTAATGGCCTTGTAAAGAGTTGTTTTGATGGGGATGTTTTTAGTGGGGACAGAAATCATTTACAAGAAACCAGGGCAGCTAGGTGGCATGGTGGATAGAGCACTGGGCCTGGAGTCAGGAAGACCTTAATTCGAATCTGACCTCAGATACTTATTAGCTGTGTGACCCTGCGCAAGTCACTTAACCTTGTTTGCCTCAGTTTCCTCATCTGTCAAAAGAACTGGATAAGGAAATGGCAAACCACTCCAGTATCTTTGCCAAGAAAACCCCAAATGGGGTCACAGAGAATTGGACACAACTGAAGAACGGAGGAGAGTGTATGCTGTGCCTCTCCTCCCACTAAGGGAAGAGTGCCATGCCTAGGTAGATAATAAATGAGTGGAAAAACGAGAAACCAAGGACCAGATCTGCTATAGAACATGAAAACTGGAAGTGAACTTAGATAGTCTCTAATTCAGCTCCTCCATTTTACAGATGAGGTTGCTGAGGGATAAATTGCTTACCCAGGGTCACACAGGAAGAAAATAGCAGAGCCAGATTACAAACCAGGTCATCTGCTTAAATTCATTCCATTGGTATTGACATTATATTCCCCAATACTCTCAGAACTAGAACCCAGGTCTGCTGATGCCCTCAATTCAGTACTCTTTGTAGTAAACAATTCTGCAGATAATAAAGGGCCTCTTCTCAATACCTCTCCTCAAAAAAAAAAAAAATCAGCTCAACACCTCCCGTAGGAAAACTGGGAGGACAATTCGTTGCCAATGATACATACCAGAGCTTCAGCCAGGCCTCGCTCTCCTGGTCTTTGTTTGCAGTGGGAGCCTGGAGCTTTTTGTTCCTGGTTGGGAACCATGGTGAAGAGTTTCCAAACAGAGAAAGTCTGCCTGGGGCTCCAGCTGCTGGGGAAAGTGGTGACTGAGTCCACCCAGCTTTGGAAGCCTGGTGCTGAATGGTGAGTGTGATTTTGCACATCTGGAAGAGTGGCTTAAAGGGTTCTAAAGACTTAAAAGAGTGGCTCCTTCCTCTCATTACCCCCCACCCCAATGCTTTGCCTTTTAATTTCTGCAGCCTTTTGGGATTGGTTAGAAAGCTGGATCAGGGCCCATTTTCTCCCTTTGCACTAACCTAGAGGGAGAGAACTCTGTTCTACTGGTTTGCTTCTCTGATGAATGTGGGAAACAAACTGGAGCTGGGAGGACAGTGACTGGTAATTGCCTTATTGGTTGCAGTGACGCTGGTTTACATGGATTTGACAGGCTGCCCACCTGTGTTGATCACAAACTTGTTTTTAATTAACCTAAACAATGCAGCCCGGATCTACTGATAGATCTCTCCCCTCTCTTCTATTTTCTTTTTGATTACTCTTTCTCCTTTTATATTCCCTCCTCTCATCCCTCCCCTCTTCTCCTCTGTTCTTTTCTCCTTTCTCCTCACTCTCTACACTATTCCTTTCCCTTCTTTTCCCTTCCTTTCCCCCTTCCCCCTTCTCTCCTCTCTCCTTTTCCTCTCTCCCCTTTCTCCTTTTTTTCCAGTTGTTTTCTGTCATGTCTGACTCTTCATGACCCGATTTGGTGTTTTCTTGGCAAAGATATTGGAGTGGTTTGCCATTTCCTTCTCCAGATCATTTTACAGATGAGGAAACTGAGGCAAACAGGGTTAAATGTTTTGCTCAGAGTCACACAGCTAGGAATTGTCTGAGGCTGGATTTAAACTCAGGAATATGAGTCTTCCCTACTCCAGGCTTGGCACTCTATTTCTGAACTCAGATCTTCCTGACTCTGGGCCAGGTACTCTATTCACTGCACTACCTAGCTGCCCTCCCTTCGTCCTACACCCCACCTCCCAAACAAAATATGCCTATGTTTATTAAGGCCTTGAAATGGTACATTAAAAAGTCAAATAATTAGTAAGAGTAGGGTTATTAAAGGTGCATATAATGAGCTAGGTTTGTTGCTTAAAACTTGGCTCATTAGAACATGTCCCTTGATATAGACCAGTGCAGCTAAAAAAATATATAGATTCAGTGAAAGGGGAAAAAACTACTTTTTAAAAGACAGCACTAGGAGATACATGATCCAGAGTCTAGTGGGCTCTGCCTCTCACTCTTCCATTCTCTAGACCTTGCAGTTCTTCATCTGTGAAATGAGGTGAGGTGAACTAGATAAACTCTGAAGTCCATTTCTGTTCTAAAATTAGGTGACTCTACTACAAGTGAATAAAATTTATCACATTATGTGCTGGCAAGGAACTGTTCTAAGATTATTAAGGGGCAGCGAGGTGGTACAGTGGATAGAGCTCCAGCCTTGGAGTCAGGAGGACCTGAATTCACATCAGGCCTCAGACATTTGACACTTACTAGCAGTGTGACCCTGGGCAAGTCACTTAACCCTGATTGCGTCACAAAAAAAGAAGTATTTATTAATCACCTACTTAATGTGCCAGGTACTGAGATGAGCACTGAGGATACAGACATAAATGAAACAGTCCCTGTGGGTGGATAGAGTAGGAGAAAGACACAGAAGAAATAGAGATACACTGACTTGGGTGGGGTCTAGGGGAAGACAACAGTGGCTGGGGTGAGGATTGTTGGATCCTGAAAAGCTACATGTAAGAAGGTGGGGAAGGGGCACAGGAGAGAGAGAGACAGAGACAGAGAGAGGTGGGAGAATATAGGACAAGAGCTGGCAAGGATGAGTAGTCAAGTTTGGTTGGTGCACGTAGTATGAGATTAGGTTGGAAAAGTTGGTTAAGGTTTGATTCTCAAGCTAGAATCATAACACCATCAATTTTGAACTAGAAATGTCAAGGTCAAAATTTGACCCCTGGTCACTGGAATCCAAATCCAGCACCCTTTCTACTCTACCTTGTTGCTTCCCTGGCACTTTAGTCAGCAGTCAATAGGGAAACATTTAAAACTTTAAAGAAGAACAGTTAGGGGATTTTCAAATAACCAAGGTGCAAAGTGATGAGAGCTTGGGTAAGTGTAATGGGCAAAGAAAAGAAGAGATGGATTAAAGAGCTATTACAGAGATAGGACCTCAAATCATGCCATACTTACTAGTTGTGTGACCCTGGGCAAGTCTTTTAACCTCTCTCAGACTCAGTTTCTTCATCTATAAGATGGGGATAATAATAGCATCCATCTTAGAGGGTTGTAAAGATCAAAAGAAATGACACGTGTAAAGTACTCCGCAAACTTCAAATCACTACATAAATGCTATCATTATCACCAACACCACAACCACCATCACCACCATCACCATCACCACCACCACCACCATCACCATCACCACCACCACTACCACCATCACCACCACCACCACCACCACCATCACTACAACCATCACCACCACCATCATCATCATCATCATCGCTCAACAAGTGATCCAGATACTAAGATCATAAATTTATACTAGAAGGGACCTTACTGATCATAATCTGACCCTCTCAATTTACAGATAAAGGAAAAGCTGGGATTTAGTCATAGGTCCTGGGAATGGAAACCCTGTATTCCATACCATAAAAGTCCCTCCAATTTTTGGCCCTTTATTAGGAAGAAGTGATAGGAGGGGAATCCAAGTTTCTTAATTTTGCAATGCATTGGTCCTATAATCCATCACTTTTATTCCATTATATTAGAAACTCTTTTGCCATAATTAAGTGCAAATTGTTGTTTGTGTTTAAAAAAAGATTAAAAAACTTTAAAAAAAAGATAAAAAGGGAATCTGAATGAGAATCAATCCATATTCTTAGCTCAGGTCATGTTGAATAGGCCATATACAGGCATGTTAGCATTAAATGTACTTTCTAAAAGTTCAAGTAGCTGTAGACTCCTTTGCCTTATCCTTACAAATGCATCTCTTTTATGCAAGTTTTTATTGCAGAAAAAGGGGGCTTTTTGCAGTTATGAGACAAATAAAACTATTAAGACATCTAGAATCATAATTTTAGAGTTGGAGGGGATCCTAGAGATCCTATATTCCAACACCCTCATTTTACATATGAGGAAACAGAGAAGTTAAGTGGCTTTCCCAAAAAAGGTGGTAAATGGCAGTCAGGATTGGAACATGGAACTCTGGCTCCAAATTTACTGTATTTTGTCCAATATTGGGGCAGCTAGGTGGTGCAGTGGATAGAGTGCTAGGCCTGGAGTCAGGAATATATGAGTTCAGAAATAGAGTGCCAAGCCTGGAGTAGGGAAGACTCATCTTCCTAAATTCAAATCTGACCTCAGACACTTACTAGCTGTGTGACTCGGAGCAAGTCCCTTAACTCTATTTGCCTCAGTTTTCTCATCTGTAAAACGAGCTGGAAAAGGGAATGGCAAACCACTCCAGCATCTTTGCTGAGACAACCCCAAATGGGGTCATGAAGAGTCAGATATGACTGAAAAACAACTAACAACAACACAACATTAGTTATTATGGAGTATGCCATCCTTTATTACTGCAGAGAAACTTTTTTTTTTTTACTAATTTAGAAAATGTCACTTCTTATAAATCTCAAGTGTTTGTCTAGAGGCTAAAATATGGCCAGACATAATTAGTTGCCCAAAGATGGCATCCTTCCAGAGTGGTGAAAGACTTTACTGCTGATTTGCCACTTGTATCTGGTTTAATTTTGATAGGAGAGCCATGGATATAAAGAGCTGAATGGGTTTGCAAAGAAAATACATTTTCTTAAGTCTCTGATCTTTCACCCAATGGTGAAAGGGCTAATTTGTCTAATGAATTTTCATTCTCAACAGGATACAAAATAGAGTTATAGAATGTTAGGACTGGAAAGGACTTTTGTTATCAACATTCTGATCCAACCCTTTTCACTTGAAAGAGAAGGAAATGAGAGTCCAAGGAAAAGAAATAACTTGGCCATGTTCACACAGGTCCTTCGCGGTAGAGCCAAGACCATAATCTAGTCCTAGGAGCTGGAATCTAGAATCTAACTTCCAACTTTACTGTTCTTTTGAGAGCAAATTTGGGAGCCTTGTTGAACTCATGCACACACACACACACACACACACTTGAAAAATGACAAAAGAAAATAAAAGAAATTAACTTTTGAACTACTAAAAAGTAGAAGAGAAGTACCAAAGCAACTCTATATTTGGACAGTAAAAGTTGTACTAAAAGACATTGTGATGAAGACCTGACCATGGTTTTTATCTATCTCATTCTGTATTGTGTTAATATAGGTTTGAGTTTGCTTGGGCCATTGTCCAAAGACCTTATCACAGGCCCAAGCCTGATGTTTTCTCCAATCTTGTTGAGCACAGCAGACAGATAGATAGATAGATAGATAGATAGATAGATAGATAGATAGATAGATAGATAGATAGATAGATAGATAGGCAGAGAGACTAGTTTACAAGAAATTTGTTTGATAAATGATTCCAGATGTTAGGCAGAGACTTAAAAAGAAAATGTGACCTGAAGGGTTTACCACTTCAAGCTTTCTTTTTTTTTTTTTTTTGGTTCCTTGGAAAAGAAAAAAAACATGAAGTGAAAATTCAATATACTTCTGAATTTGTTGTTGTTGAGTCATTTTTAGTTGTGTCTGACCCTTTGTGACCCCATTTGGGTTTTCTTGGAAGAGATACTGGAGAGGTTTGTAATTTCCTTCTCCAGCTCATTTTATAGATGAGGAAACTAAGGCAAACACAGTTAAATGACTTGCCGAGGGTCACACAGCTAGTAAGTGTCTGATGTCACATTTGAACTCAGATCTTTTTGACTCCAGACCTAGAACTCCATCCATTGTGCCTGTGAATAAGAAAGAAAATACTTCAGATTCTCAGAATCAAAACCTGTATTTACTGGTTAGTACATCTTGGATGGGTAGCAATCCTAGGTATTTTTCATTGTTCTTAGCTGTGGTCAAGATGGTCCTTGATTTTGATATCCAAGTAAGTCTCCTGGATATTACAGCCTTAGAGGTTGGAAGGTGGAGAGGGAGGCAGGGAAGTAGTAAAAATATTGTAAGGATAAGTTAAGACCTCCTTAAATGAAGCTAGTGTTGCTTTTTCTGATGATGTGACTAAAAATATTAGCCTCTCTTTCTACTGTGTAGCACATAGTATAGAGTATAACTGCTCTTTGACATTCTACTTTGACCTTGTCTTTTCATGTAACCATCTTTTTGGTCCCTTTGCTGAAGATGAGTATCTGGGTTTCTACTACTCAATGGACCAGTCCACCTGTTACTGAAATTTCCCAGCCATCCGCCGTGATGTGCTAACATTGGAAATGGTCCCAGACCTCTCTGATAAATAGAAACTTTGCTGATGCTATGTAGCTCTGAGTCATAGAATTCCACAGTCTCTGAAGAATTAAAGTTGGAGGTTACCCAAGGGGCAACAGAGAGGCACATGATTGATATGAGTAGGCTGTAACACTGCTAGCCAAGAATTACAGAAGAGAAGCAATGTAAAGGATACCTAGAGAGAGACAGAGACACAGAGAGACAGAGACAGTGGAAGAGAGATAGAGAAATAGGAAAAGACAGAAAGAGACTGAGACAGAGAGGGCAAGAGAGAGAGTGGTATGACCAGAAAAGAAAGTGAGATAGTCATGTGGTGAGAGAAAAGAATAGCCAATGGACCATCTGTGTGCTCCATTGGTATCCACCTAATGTCAAGAAAGCTTGTTGGGTGGGCCTATTTGGGAGAATTTACTGTGTGACATGGCCAAGAGTCACCCAGTATTTGAAGGAATGGATGTATTGAACCCTACATCAGTAGAGGGAGTAACCAGATAGGGATATCACAGATCCATTGAAATACTGAAGTTTAATTTAGTCATCTACACTGTGAAGCAAGGTGGTGCAGTGTGTAGACCACTGCATCTAGAGTTAGAAAGTCTAGAATTCAAACCCAGCCTCAGGCATTTATTAGCTGTGTGACTTTTTTCTCATTCGTAAAACTGGGATAATAATAGCACCTACCTCCCAGGGTTGTTGTGAGGATCACAATAAGATAATATTTGTAAAGTACTTTGCAAATTTTAAAATGTATTTATTATGGTCATTGTTGTTGTTGTTGTTGTTATCATTATGCCAATATGTATTTGAGTTGATAGTCCAAGAGATTTGGACATTGAGCAAAACATTTGCAGCATTTAGTTAAAAAATGCCATAACTCTTCAAAAATATTTCCTTTATACTCTTTCCTATAGATGAGCTATGATGTGTATTAGAAAATTGCAGGTTTTCCTTCTGAAAGCAGCATAACAAAGGTGACAATATTAGCACTGACAGACATAATAATAATTAACCAATATTTCTCAAATGTTTTTAGTCTCACAAAGCTTTGTTACATACATTCTTATATCTGATTCTCATAAAAACACAGTGAGGTAGACAGTCCATCAGTAAGTGTCTACTAAGCACTTTACTATGTGCCTGACACTGTATTACTATCCCATTTTACAGATGAGAAAACCAAGGCTCAGAGAAGATAAGTGACTTGATCAAGGTCACATGACTGATAAGCACAAGAAGTAGGATTTTTACCCACATCTTCTCTGATTCCCAATAGCCTTTTACTATTTTTTGTTGTTGAGTTGTTTCAGTTGTGTCTGACTCTTCATGACCCCATTGGGGTTATCTTGGCAAAGGTGGTGGAGTGGTTTGCCATTTCCTTCTCCAGTTAATTTTACATATGAGGAAACTGAGGCAAAGAGGGTTAAGTGACTCTCCCAGGGTCACACAGCTAGTAAGTCTCAGGTCCTCATGACTCCAGGCCCCACATTCTTTCCACTGTACCTCTAGACCTATTGTAATAAGACCTATATGCAGCTCACAAATAGGGTCAGATTTTCCTAGTGGATGGTGAAGTATATGCACTGGCTAGAATTATTTGCACATTTCCATGAAGGGACAGCAGCAACCTGAGCCTGAACACTCTACTCTTGGAGTATCTTGAGGATTTATTTAGCCTGTTTTGTATAAGTTGGAAAATGGAATTATAGAATTTCAGAACTTTAAGGGATCTTAGGTGAGTCCCCTTCGTTTTACAAAAGAGGAAAGTAAGGCTCAAAGAGAGTGACTTGCCCAAGGTTACATAGACAATTTGAGGCAGAGCTAAGACTAGAACTGAGGTGTCTTGGTTCTCAGTCCAGTGTCCCTAACCAAAATATCATTCTGCCTCTGTAGCCTCTGATGCTAAAAGCCTAAGCGCAAAGCATCTTGCTGAGCTACCATGCAGTTAGGGACAGACTTAACTGGAAACAACAGGAATGTATCTGTCTCCTCCTCCCTTAATACTAGGGCTGAAGTTAAAAGGCAAAATCATCATGGGCTAAATACAGGGGGCCATGACTGGTGAAGAAGCAATGTTAGAAATATCAGAGATGAGGTGTGGTTACGACAATCCTGCATTCTATGGAGATTTCAGCACCTCTGGTAATCGTCCAAGGCACAGACTTTTTCTTATTTATAACGAGCATTAGCATGAACACTAAGTTTTAGTTTGGAACCTAGAGGCCAAATTCTGACCTGATGGGGGAGAGGGGAGCTAATGTGAAAAAGGGAGGCATCAGAAATATGATTCCCAATAGTCTCAAATGCAGAACTGGTGTTTCCCAACACAACCCTTAAATTCTGAAATATAGCCCTGGATCTGAGAAAAATGTGGTCATTATTTTCTAGGGAAAAAAATCTGTTTTTTAAGAATTTGGTCCCATGGATAACAACAATAACTGTTGTTGTTCAGTTGTGTCCAACTCTTTGTGACCCCATTTGGAGTTTTCTTGGCAAAGATACTAAAGTGGTTTACTATTTCCTTCTCCAAGTCTTTTTACAGATGAGGAAACTGAGGCAAACAGATTCAAGTGACTTGCCCAGTGTCACATAACTAGTAAGTGTGTAAGGTCAGATTTGAACTCATGAAATGAGTCTTCCTAATTCTAAGCCCAGTGCTCTATTCACTGTGCCATATATAATCCTTAAATTTTGCAAAGCACCTTATAAATATAATCTCATTTGATACTCAAAACGATCTTGGCAGGTAGGTGCTATTATTATCTTCATCTTATAGATGAGGAAAATATGGCAAGTAGGTTAAACGACTTGTCCAGGGCCACACAGCTAGTAAATAACTGAAACTGGATTTGAACTTCCCACCTTCCTGACTCCAGGTACAACATTCTATCCACTGCACCAACGGACTGCTATGGAATAACATAGAATGAATCAACTAAAATGAACTTGGTAGTCTACTGTAATTGGAAGGCAATGTGGTGTATTGGAAAGAGCACTGGACATGGAGTCAGGAGAGACCTGAGTGTGAATCCTGGTCCTGATACTTAACCACCTGTGTGACCCTAGACAAGTCACTTCATTTCTCCCTCGGAGTCTCAATTCCCTCATTTGTAAAATGGGGACAATATGATCTACCTTACTAGATTGTTATGAGGAAACTGCTTTGCAAGCCTGAAAGTGCTACAGATGTGTGAATTATTATTTTTATTATTAGCATAAATTTCTGTTCTCCATTATACTATATGCACACTGGAAAGAGGATGGGTATGGAAGTATGTCCACCCAGATTATGTCCTGGGTATTCTCAGCTGCCTCCCACACTGTACTCTTCCTTTCTTTTTCAACTTGATTCAATTTGACAAGCATATGTTGGGTAAATAATAATGTGCCAGGCACTTTTCTAGGGTCTGGAAATACAAAAACAAAGACAAAGCTTCTTTAGCTTCAAGAAGCTTACATTCTAGTGGAGGAAATCATGTACAGATATCCAGATGTCGCCTCTGAGACATATATATATATGTTTCTGTGTGTATGTGTGCATATATACATACACATACATACATACATCTATATAATACCTAGTAGTGGTATCACTGATTCAAAGAGTTAAATAAAATTTAATGATTTTTAAAAAGTATAATTTTAAATGCTAATAATTCAAGAATGATTGTATCATTTCATACCTTTACTAACAGTGCAGCAGGATGCCTGTCTTTCCAACACTTTTTTTCCAACACCATTTTCATTTTGGTCAAGGACACTGAGAAAGAGCTAGTGGTCTGGAATGATGTGGCAAACTCTAATCTCTGTCTCTTTCTCCTTCCATAGTCCTGGATGAAATGGGAATGTTCAGGGGCTCTAGGTCTTTTGGATCCTGTTCTTTACATCCTTCCCCTTAGCAAAGTTCTTGGTGGTGTTTCAGAAGGCAGCATCAGGTCTTCCCCTCATCCCCTATTGACTCAAGTCTACAAGTTGGAGAGTGGTCCTTTGTTATTATAGGTTCATGCATGTGTGTGTATCTCTTGAGGGGGAGGATTATTTTGTTGGTGTTTCTCTTAGTTCAACTTTCCTGTTGATTTATCCTGTGCTGCATTTGATGCTACTTTCCATTTTTCCTGAGGTGCTTCCAGAGCAGGGATTCATGAAAACTCTTGGGAGTCTGGCTTCAGCAGGCTCCTGAAAAGGTTGTTCATGACTCATAAAGGTGGGTGATATTTTCTCAAAATGCTATTTTAAATATATAAAATAAAATATGGAGGATTTGATTACAAAGGAAAATAGTTACATTGACATAATGGTTCATCTATCTATCTATCTATCTATCTATCTATCTATCTGTCTGTCTGTCTGTCTGTCTATTTATCTGGATAGAGTTCCCAAGTAGACATCTGGATAGATAGACAGACATTCAGAAGGACAGATAGATAGATAGATAGATAGATAGATAGATAGATAGATAGATAGATAGATAGATAGATAGATAGATAAATGACAGACTTGGAAATAAAGTAGATTTCCATCAATTGGGGAATGGTTAAATACATTGTGGTACTTGAGTATGACAAAATATTCCTGTAATGTAAGAAACAATGAGCATGAAAAGAAAAACATAAAAAGACTTAAAGAAAGATGCAAAGTAAAGTAAATTCTCAGTCTTGGAGAACACTAGAGATTTGGAGACATGGAGGGGAGGAGGGAGTGCATTCCAGGAATGGGAGACAGCCTTCACAAAAGCAAAGGGATGGAAGATGCAATATTTTATTGGAGGACCAGCAAGGCCAATTAGTTATTGCCAGGGGCCTATAAATCTCCAGTCCTTCTATTATCTATTTTCTCAATCAACAGGAAAACATATGCCCAATAACTACCATAATGTAAATGAAAAGAACAATCATAAAACAGTTGAAGCTGATTGTTTCGAAATTAGAAAGAACAAATTTGCCCCCCCCCAAGACATATGTGATGACATATCCACTAGCTCCTTTACAGAGCTGGCAGTGCATGGGTGTGGAATATCATATATAATGGATATTTTGAAGCATTGATTGATTTTTTAATTATTTTTTACTTTTCCTCCTCTTCTAAAACTACTTTAAAAAGGATAAAGGATGGCTCTATAGGAGGGAAGGGGGAAGGAAGGCAAGAAAGATGCAGGAGGAAATGTAGATAATATAAAAATGAAAGTTATCATTAAAATATTTTTAAAAATACCGACACCCATGTGATAGTTGTACTGAATATCCATCGAGAAAAATAAATGATGATGAAGATGTTATGAATTCTATAATGCTTTTAAATGAATCTGTTATTTATAATAATATTGTCTATAGTCATTTGACAAATGCTTTATTGATATGTATAAGACGTTCCTTGTTCAGCCTACAGAAGGTATGCTTGCTTGTTTGTGACCTTACATATAGATTTGGGCAAAATTGCACATCTCCTCAGCAGTGAGTCTAGAGGTAGCTAGGTGGTATGGTGTATAAAGCACTGTGCTTAGGGTCAGAGAGACCTGAGTTCAAATCCAGTCTCATAGTGCTCTTGCTAGCCATGTGACTGTGAACAAATCACTTAGCCACTGTTTGCTTCAGTTTCTTCATTTGTAAGATGAGATAATAATAGTATCTATCTCTCAGGGTTGTTATGAGACTCAAATGAGATAATATTCATGAACCATTATAAAAATTCTAGTTGAAAACCATTGTTTGGGTATTTTAAATATATTTACCACTACATACATTTTATATTTTCAATTAAAATCCAATACAGAAGGGAAGAATCTAGAATGACACAGAGCAATTATTGTTAAGTATTAAAACATGGAAGGTACAGAAAACTAAAAGATCTGTGATAAAGACTCATGTCAATATTTACACATCCATTCCCAAATGAGAGTCAGTCTTCGTTAAAGTAGCTACTTTGGGAGGATACCATTCTTCTCTGAAATTAATAGACCGAGCCATAACTAGAGAATCTACTGTGTTAAGCTAGCATAGCAGGGAGGGAAGACCCATAAAGAGAAACCACAAGACTGTGGCTGGCTGGAAGGGAACAACAAGGGTCCTCATCAGGGAAGAGGTCTTCTGGAAGTCAAACAGGTCCAGGGATCTAAGTACTTTTGACTGCCATTTCCACTGGTGGCTTTCACATAAGCCACTCATGGTCAAAGCAGAGGAAGGGTATACTGTCCTACAGAAAGTCTATTGTTTGTGCACTCAGTGGCTGTGATGATGCTGAAGTTGGAGGGGTTGAGGCAACAAAGGTGTGTAGGAGGAAAAAAAGAGGGCTTAGGTGGCATGCCCTTGATACTGGGATATGGTGAGACTGATAGAGGGGGTAGTCATGAAGGACTGGTAGAAGACCATAAGGAGTGGGGCCAGATGCTGGGAAAGAAGTACATGCCTCTAAGCTTCAGAATCCTGGTACAAAGTTCTGATTGTCCCACTGTAGTTTGTAGTTATAGCTCTGAGGCTGTCACTTAAAAGAAGGGCTTAAGTTCCTTCTTCGCAAGTTTTATTTCCCCCACCTAGATAGTTATCCCACTTTGAAGACAAGGATTGACTGTCACGCTCCTTGGAATGTCACAAATACTTATTATTTTGCTAGCAATAAAATCCATGCAATTAACTACTCCTCAATAAATATTTATAGAAAGAATGAATTGCCCATTCAGAGAGAGACAGACTGACAGACAAAGAGACAAGAGACAGAGAGACAGAGACAGACAGAGACAGACAGAGACAGAGAAAGACAGAAAGAGGAGACAGAGACAGAGAGGGAAACAGAGAGACAAGAGAGAGAGAAAACATCTCAAGGCTTAGTGGACATCCAGTCTAGAAAGTTGTAGTTTATAGATTCTTGGGCAGCTAACCAATAAATCCCCATCCATTTATTAAGCCCTTTCCATTTATCAGACACTATATTGCTAGGCACTGGGAAATGAAAAGACAAAAAGGAAACAAACTCTGCCCTCAGAGAAGTTACATTCTGTTGGGGGAGATACCATGTATATATACAAGATAAATACAAGATAATTTTGTTGGAGAGGAATTAGCAAACAGTTGGAGGTGTGGTAACAATCACGAAAGACCAGAGAAAGCTGTGTTTGTGCTCAGTCTTGGAGAACACTAGAGATTTGGAGACATGGAGGGGAGGAGGGAGTGCATTCCAGGAATGGGAGACAGCCTTCACAAAAGCAAAGGGATGGAAGATGCAATATTTTATTGGAGGACCAGCAAGGCCAATTAGTTATTGCCAGGGGCCTATAAATCTCCAGTCCTTCTATTATCTATTTTCTCAATCAACAGATACTAATAGATCAAATACTTTCATGGGGCAGGAGAAGAGGGAGTTCTGACAAATTACTTTATGTCAGAAAGAGCAGGGGAAGGGGACTTTCTATTTAAATAATCTGGGAATCATGGAGAAACAAGTTTCCTTGCTTCTGGGCAGGATTTTACGTAAA
>NW_020954575.1:8638949-8650652 GCF_900497805.2 Vombatus ursinus | reverse complement strand
TCATGGAGAAACAAGTTTCCTTGCTTCTGGGCAGGATTTTACGTAAACAATTGAATTGAAACAACACCAACTGCCTAAATTCTAACAGAAATTCTAATAAGCATTTGTGGTCACTGGAAAGAAAGATGAAAAGCAATTGGTTTGGTTACTCCATACATTGGATAATCATTCTGTGTTGCCTATGTTTTTATATAAAACATGATGGGGAATAAAATAACCTTAGACAACAGTCTCTCATTCCCTTCTGTTTTAGTTTGAGACTATTTTAAATGTACATGGATGTCTTTTAAACACTAGTCATGGATTCTATCAGATTGAATTGTTTTGGGTTATGAATTTAGGTTATGGTGTGGAGACAGATAGGGAAAGGGGCACCCTGGGCTCTTATTCTTGACTATGAATGTCCTGGGAATCCCTTCCAACCATTGCTTATGTGGCCAGTAGGGATGGTGACAATTCTTGGATAAGGTGAGTTTTTAAGGAAGTGATAAGAGAGATGAAAGGGCAGATGAGGTAGGAAGCTTTTCATTAAAGGACCACTCAGTCCATCAATATAGTTGATGGATTATAGTGAATCAGGATTCATGGGAATTGTTTATTTTGGCTTGGTGAGCCCCAAACTGTTGGGCTTGCATGTAACTAGGACTGTTAGCCTTGAGACATGGTGACAGGTAGATTTGGATTACATGTGTGTGGTAAAGTAAAACCAAGAGGTGTGTTGTTGAAGTTAAATGGAAAATGAGAGGGGGAGAGGGAGGGAAAGGAAGAAAGAGAGAGAGAGAGAGAGAGGAGAAAAAAGGAGGAAGGAGGAGGAGAAGGAATGAAGGAAAAAAGAAAAGAAAAAATAGTGACTGGACACCTTCATTCTATGGATGGAGAAACTGAGACCCAGGGAGGTTAATTGACTTGTCCAAGGTCATCCCATAGCTACTAACTTCAGAAGTGGGATTTGAACCTAGATCCTCTGATTTTATATTCTGTGCTCTTTCTACTATATGACACTACCTCCCAGATCTTCTTGGGTTTGAGACCAGCTCTTTGTCTATTTCTCTATGATGCCTCTTGCCTCTTACATACAACACATATATCATATATATATATATATATATATATATACACACACATACATGCATACATCTAAAGTTCTAGATCCTAAGTTTTAAGGAAAGGAGTAATTTCTTTCCAGAGCTTTCTAATTCGAGAAAATTAGTTGTCTTTCCTTAGGTGGTAGAGAGGGAACTCTCTCCATGAGTAGTACTCACCAAGCCCATATTTTCTCCTCCCAATAAGGCCATGGTCTGGGATCATGAGCCAAGATAGAAAAACAGGCTAGAAAACTTACATCAAAAAATATTATTTATTATGCTATCTCTGGCATGATGATCCTCTTACACTGGGAATAAGGCCTTGAGCCAGTGCCCCCAAACACCTCTCTGGAGCTGAGATGCTCTTGTTTGTGTGTGTGCATGTGTGTGTGCTTGTGTTTGTGTTTTAGAGACACATTCTTGAGTAGAGTGGTGCTACTGATGCAGAGAATGACCAAAGGAAAAGTCAAATACCACATTCAGTACTCTAGGGGTGTTTTTGCTATTAAATTAAGTCTGGAAAATAAATAATTGTCTTTGGATCTGATTTTAAAGATTTTGCGTAGTGGAGTACTTACTAGAAGAAAAAAAAATTGCTAACCATTTTCTTCAAGGATTCTTTTGACTGGTCAGCTTGCCTCTGCCAAATTATGGGAGATCATGATTACAGGTTGCTGTCTGGGAAGTGATGGATTTTTTTCAATACAATTATCCCGGCAGAAATAAAGGGTTAGGGGGTGGGGGAAAGTAAGTCATATGTTCCAATTTTTATTGCTACATTCCTTGGATGGCCCCATATGTTTACCTTTAACTGACTTTAGACTCTGTGTTCTGTGTGGTTGCTGGCATGGGCTATGGAATTCCTTCATGTCTATTACTTTATTAAGGAATGTAAAAGCCACATACAGACGGACAGGGGAACACAACAGCATAAGACACAAATAACCCTAAATGAGATGCACATCTTGAATAGGGATTAAGGAAAAAAAGCTTGACACCTAATTCTTAGTTGGTATGTGACACTAGAAAGGGCCAAAAGGGGGCACTCTTACACTCTCTCCAAAACTCTATAAATAACATCATAGTGAAGAATGACACTACAGTGCTGAATGCGACTTGAATATTGTCTGCCTTGAAAACGGATAAAGGTCTCCCTTTGGTGAGAATAAAGACCCTCTCTGCCCTGGCACTGATGGAGTTGGAGAAACGACTTTCCAAGAAATCCATGTCTGGAGTTAACCATTTCATTTTCAGTCTCTGGGAGCCAACGATCCAGTTAGGAGTCCATTAGCCTAAGGGTAGGGTTCATTTCATCAGATAGCTTGCATGGGGGGTGGGGGGTGGGGTCAGAAGCTAAGTGGGACGAGTTGTTTGAAATGGCAAGAAATTAGAAAGAAATATTCCAAGTGGGCACTCAATACATGCCTTTTCTTACACGCTTTAAGTAGACTTGTGGCTTAGGGACCCAGAAGGCATGGATGGCCAGATTTACACTAGTCCATAGAACACCAATGTATTGATTCAGGGAACCCTCCTTGCAAGGGAGGGGGAAGGGATTTAGGGAGGGAGGAAACACTCTAGGCCTTATTTCTCCTAGGATTACTTTTCCCTCTTTGCAAAACTTCCCTCAGACTCCTTCTACTCATTATTTGCCTCTTAGAATCCCTAGCTTCCTTTGAGGTTCAGCTTAACCTCCATGGTGCCTATCCTGATCTCCTCCAGTTGCTAATGCCATCTCCCCCAATTTTGTTTTGCATTTGTTGTGGATATATTTTTTTTTTTTACATTTTCTTACACATACACATTTTCCTCCAGTAAAATATTAGCTCCTTGAGGTTTTGTTGTTGTTCAGTCATTTTCGTGTATGACCCTTCGTGACCCCATTTGGGGTTTTCTTGGCAAAGATATTGGAGTAGTTTGCCATTTCCTTCTTCAACTCATTTTACAGGTGAGGAAACTGAGGCAAACAGGGTTAAGTGACTTGCCCAGGGTCACACAGCTAGTAAATGTCTGAGGCCAGATTTGAACTCAGGAAAAGGAGTCTTCCTAACTCCGGGCTTGTCACTCTATCCACTGTACCACCTGGGCTGTCCCTTGAGGGTTATAACCAATAAATTAATAAGCATTTATTAGTTACCTATATTGTTTTAGGTGCTACAAACACCTAGGAAAAGAAAGCAATTCCTGCCCCCAATAAGTGTACATTCTACTAGGGGAGACAACATGTACACATGTAAGTAAATATTAAACCAATTACAGAGTCAGTCAATCAATCAATATTTATAAGCACCAGGCACTATGCTAAGCATCGGGGATATAAAGAAAGCCAAAAGCCAGTCCGTGCTCTCCAGAAGCTCACAGTCAAGTAATCGAGTTTGTGGAGAGGAGGCAAGAGCATGTCTAGGAGAGTCAGGAAAGGATAAATACAGGTAGTATTTAAGCTGAGTTTTGAAGTAAGCTTTGTTCAGTCCTGTCCAATCTTCCATGACCCCATTTGGGGTTTTCTTGGCAAAGAATCTGGAATGGTTTGCCGTTTCCTTTTCCAGCTCATTTTACAGATGAGGAGACTGAGGCAAACAGGGTTGAGTGACTTGCCCAGGGTCACGCAGCTGGTAAGTGTCCAGATTTGAACTCATGAAGATGAGTCTTCCTGATTCTAGGCTTGGTGCTCTATCTACTACACCACTTAGCTGCCCAAGCTAGGTGTTCTAAAAGTCAGAGGTAAGGAGGGCAGGCATTGTAGCAATGAGAAACAGACTCTTCCAGGACACAGAGATGGGAGATGGAATGTCTTGTGTGAAGAATACTAAGCTGGCCTGAAATTTACGAAGGGGAATATATGTGACAAGACTGGCCAGGTAGATGGAGATCAGGTGATGAAAGGCTTTAAATGACACAGAGTACCTAGCATTGATCAAAATACTATTGACAAATTGACCCACAATTCCAAATTATTTAGGTGAATAATTTATGGCTTGTGTGGACAAACACACCTTTCCGTACCTGCAGGATAGATCTAATATCTCATACTGATTTTTACAGTTGACATAGTTTCTTGACAGGTAGGTGGCGCCATCGTGCACAGAGCACCAGGCCTGGAGTCAAGAACACTCTTTTTTCTGAGTTCAAATCCAGCTTCAGACACTTACAGTGTAACCCTGAACAAGCATATTAACTCTGTTTGCTTAAGTTTCCTTATCTGTAAAATGGACTGGAAAAGGAAATGGCAAACTGCTTTAACGTCTTTGCCAAGAAAACCCCAAATGGGGTCACAAAGAGTCAGATATGACTGAAACGACTGAACAACAACAGTTTCTTAAAGTTTGCAAAGCATTTTCCATATATTTTCTTGTTTGAACTTTACAACAACTCTATGATGACAGGTGTTATTAACCCTATTTTATAGGTCATTCAGCAAGCATTTATTAAGCTATACTAATGTGAGGAAACTGAACCTCCTAGAGATGAAGTGGCTTGCCAACAATTACAGCGCTAAGAAATGTCAGAGGCAAGATGCAAACGCAGGTTGCTCCAGACTCTGGTCCAGTACTCTTTCCCACTATCCCATAATGCTCTCTGTCATGGAGGTAGAGGTGACCCTGGGAAGCACAGGCTTTGAAGGGTACTACCCAGAAGGAAAGATGTCAAGTGTGGGTCTAGCAACTGACTACATGCCTATGGTCTGTGAAAGAGCCTGCTAAAGTCATCATGACCCATCTCCCTAAGGCTGAGCATAAGGGGATGATTTAAATCATCAACATTGTTACTCATAACAACTCATTACCAAAGCATGCAGGGGTCAAAAGCTCCGTTCGCAGAGCACATACCTGTACAGATGGAATTATGGATTCCTAAAGTATTAAAGCAAAGAGGGAAAAAGAACCACAGAAATAAGATTTCCAGTTATAATTAATTGAGAGGGATAAGAGAGGATATGAGTTAATGATACTGTTGGAATGGAAGAGGGGAGATGGTAACCCATGAAAATGCTTAACGCCACTGTTTTCTAGGGGCAAAAATCAGTATCAGAGTTCCTTATGCCCAGTGGTTTATGGGAGGGGGGAAAAGGGAAACATTATTCAGTGAGAAATACTACTGCATAGGAGTCCTTGATGGGAAAGAAGAGTATATCCTATATAATCCTAGAGCTAGGGTACTTAACCTGGGATTCATGGACTCCCAAGGAGTCTATAGATAGACTTCAAAAGTTCCATGAACTTGGATGGAAAAAAATTACATCTTTATTTTCACTCATCTTTCACTGAAATTTAGGATTTCTTTGTTTCTGAGAATGGGTCTGGAAGTCTCACCAGTCTGCCAGAGGGGTCCATAACACATGCAAAAAAAGGGGAAGAACCTTTAGCCCTACAGAGAGATAATAGAAAATAAGGGATATGTTCTTAATCGTGACCCCTTTTGGGGTTTTCTTGGCAAAGATACTGGAGTGGTTTGTCATTTTCTTCTCTGGCTCACTTTATTACAGATGAAGAAACTGAGGCAAACAGGGTTAAGAGACTTGCCCAGGGTCACCCATCTAGTAAGTGTCTGAGGCCACATTTGAGCACACGAAGATGAGTCTTCTTGATCCCAGCTTGGTGCTGTATCCACTGTGTCATGTAGCTGCCCTTCAAAAAGATGCACCCTCCATTAACTAGAGTAAATGTTGCTTCAGGGCAAAGTATAAGAGAAAACTTTTTTGTTTGTTTGTTTTGGTTTTGATAAGAAGCTATAATATATACTCTTTCTTGATTTCAATTTGGTAAAAATAAGTCTGATATTATTTTTGAGAATTTGGGGGGGAGGTAGATGCTGAAGTCTGAACCATGATAGGGCTGTCCTCTGTTTAAATTTTAGCCTATTGCTTCTTTACTATATATAGAGGCACACTTACTAGTGTGCCTCTGGGTCAGGGGTGGGGAACCCACATAGGTTATTTTATTTCATCCTCAAAAAAGCCCTTTTATCCCCATTTTATCTTTTTTTTTTATTTATCCCTATTTTACAAATGAGAACACTGAGGCTGAGGGAAGTTAAGTGATTCCCATTGAAGCACAGAACCTAACAGGCCCTTCTTGAGGATCCAGACCATGGCAGAGGGACATCCTAGTGTGCATACTCCCTCCACCTGTACCAGGTCTGCAACTGATCTGCACTTCTGGTTTCAAAGTTACCTAGGGGCACCGAGAGATGAAATAATTTACCAAGATCACAAAGTGAGTATCTTGATCCAGTCTTCCTGACTGCAAAGCCACTTCTCTGAGCACTTACATCCATAATGATAGCTCTCAACAGCATGTCCTTACCAAAAAAGGCTTTGAATAACTAATGGCTACTTGGTGGTGAAGCAGATAGAGCAATGACCCTAGAGTCAGGAAGACCTGAGTTCAAATCCAGATGTAGATAATTATTAACTATGTGACCCTAAACAACTTATTTAACCTCTCTGCCTCAGTTTCTGTATCTGTAAAAAGGGGATAAAATAGCATTTATGTCTCAGAGTTGTTGTGAGTATCAAATAAGGTAATATCTGTAAAGTTCTTGGCACAATGCCTGGCATATAGTAGATACTTAATAAATGCTTATTTCCTCTTAGCCACTATAAACTTTGTCCGTGAAAACCACGAGATCATAGATATGGAGTTGAAAAGGGCCTTTTAGTTCATTTAGAACAACCCCCTCATCTTGCTGATGAAGAAACTGAGAAAGAGAGGTTACAAGACTTGGTCACAGAAGTAGAAGTAATATATTTAAACCCAGGTCATCTAACTATAGACAGGCTTGTCTTTACTAGACTAGGTGGCTCAGTGGATAGAGCACTGGACTTGGAGTCAGGAAAATCTGAGTTCAAATCCTGCCACAGACACTTATTAGTTGTGTGACCCTGGCCAAGTCACTTAACCCTTTTTGTCTCAGTTTCCTCATCTGTAAAATGAGCTGGAGAAGGAAATGACAAACTCCTCAAGTATCTTTGCCAAGAAAATCCCATGAATAGTATGGTTTACAAAGAATTGGACATGACTGAACAGTAACAACTGACTACACTGTGCCCTCTTAGCCCAGCTAAGTTGAGAAAAAACTTATTTGGAAGTAATGACTACTTTTCCTGAGGCAGCTAGGTTGGGCAGTGAAAAATAGTGTTAAAATCCGAGTCAGAAAAACTAAGTTTGAATCCTGCCTCAGACACTTACCAGCTATTTGACCCTGGGCAAGTTATTTAACCTCTGTTTGCCTCAGTTTACCCATCTGTAAAAGTGGGGAGAATATCATCACCTGCCTACTTGGGTTATTGTGAGGTTCCAATGGAATAATATAGGTTCTCTGCAAACCTTAAAGTGCTATGTAAATGCTAATTATTATTGTTTATTATTATTATTATTGACAAGAATTGAGGGCAATGGGCATAGCAACTAATTAAACCCTCAGTGAAGGTGAACAGAGGGTATGCAATGAACAGAGGACTGGACCTGAAGTCAGGAAAACCTGAGTTCAAATCTAGCCTCAGATACTTCCATGCTCTGTGACCCTAGGAACATCACTTAACCTCTACCTGCTTTAATTTCCTCACTTGTAAAAGGGGGATAATATGAACACCTACCTTCCAGGGCTGTTGTAAGGATCATATGAAATAATATTTGTAAAGTACTTTGCAAACTTTAAAGTACTATATAAATTCTAATTGTTTTATTAGCATCATAATTATTGTCATTATTATCATTATTATTATTAGGAAAGGGAGCACACATACCATCAAAAATAACAGCTTCATTTCATTTTTCTGGACCTCAGTTTCCTCACTTGTGAAATGATGGGGATTGACTTAGATGATGTCTAAGGGATTTTCCCATCCCCAAATTCTAAGATCTTTAGTTGACAAGGCTGGAAGCTTATCTTTGGAATTTTTTTATCACCTGAATTCATGATGATAATGATGTTAATGAGGCTGGATCTAGAATCAAGAAGATTTGAGTTCAAATCTGGCCTCAGATACTAGCTGTGTGATCTAGTGCAAATCACTTAACTTTCCTCTGTCTCCTACTTTCCTAGTAAAATCAGAGTAATAAATCACATTATTATTATTACTACTGTTATTATTATTATATAAGGAAACTGAGTCATAATAGGTTAAGTAATTTGCCCATTAATACAAAGCTAGTAAAGGCATGATTCAAATACAAGTCCTCTTAATCTACACCTTTCTAGCCCTGGGAAACATGTGTTCAGTGAGCTCTGTCCATTTGTCTCTAATCATCAGCTTTATACGCTTGAGATTCCAAGGTCAAGATCATCAGGATTCCAAAAGGCAAGACCCAGTGACAACATGCTTCGATATTTCTCTGTGTAATTGATCATAGGATATTAGCTCTGTCAATGGAAGGGATCTCAGAGGTCATCTAGTTAACTCTTTCATTTTATAGAAAAGGAAACTGAGGTCCAGAGAAGACTTGCCCATGATCATATTGATAGTACTACAGGTAGCTGAGCCTAGGTTCACACCTAGCTCTTCTGCCTCTGAATGCAATGTCCTTTCCTTTTTTCTACTGATTGTCACCTTTCTAGTTCTCCAGGAATGCATTTTTTTTATGGATGTTCTTTTTAGTGTTGCAATTAGCTAAGAATATTGAAAAGCAAAGTATGGAAAACTCCTGAAACTTCCCAGAAGAGAGGGCCTCTCCTCATTGAAGGAGCTTGCCATATTGTTTACCCTTAAGTTCTTTGGATTTCAACCCAGATTCTCTGGCTTCAAACCCTGTACCATTTCCAAAGAGAACCAGAATGAAATATAGGAAGATAATTGAGAAAGGAGGGTATTGAATTGCTTTTACCTGATATTATTTGCAGATTTGTATATAATTTTAAGTGTGGTGTTAGAGAGGGAGGGACTGAACTATATACATGTATAAAAAGGAAATCAATGAACTTTGGAGAAGGGGGAAACTGTAAATTATGTCATTATTATTGACTCACAAAGCAAGTAAGCCAATTTATAAAATCAGCATCACGTGGTTTCCTACAACAACATGAACATGTGGACTCTCATTCTCATTGAAGAGAGGGATAGATTTTCAGCTACAATCAAAGATGTCCTAGAGTCTAGTGAGGCAACTGTGGCACAGTGGATGGAGTGCTGGGCTTGAAGTCAGGAAGACTTGAATTAAAATCTAGATTCAAATGCTTACTAACCGTGTGACCCTGGGCAAATCACTTAACCTCTACTTGTATCAGTTTTCTCAACTATAAAACGGAGAGAATAATAGCACCTACGTCACAGGGTTGCTGTGAGGATCAAATGAGATAATGTTTGTAAAAAGTGCTTAGCACAATGCCTGACACATAGTAGGGCATCATATAAATGCTTATTCCCTTCCCTTTTCCTAGTGCCCTAGAAGATCACCAGCCTTTCCCCTACCAATGAAGAACATGTAGGTATCATAGAAATCTTTGTTATGTATTTATTGGAATACTCAAGATGAGGGTTGAAAGAGATCTTAGAGACAGTTTAGGTCTAGGCCAATTACTTCATTTCATAGATGAGAAAACTGAGCCCAGAGAGACAGTGTGATTTGCCTAAAGGTCAAGCAGAAACGTAATGGCAGAACTAGACCTTCTGACACTGAATCTGGCATTCTTTTAATGTTGTATTTTCAAAAACAATGATTTAGCCTAATGGTTGCTATCACCATTAGTTGGAGGCAGTTCTTACAACAATGGGATCACTGATTCGTTTGAGGACAGGATTTAGTCTGTATAGTTGGATATAGACTATAAACTCAACCTGGATACTACCCCCCAAAAAAACCTCTTAGAATACTATTATGTAATAATGGAGTAAATTACAGTTTAAATTGTCAAGGACATTTTTTTTAGGGGGAGGCACTATTATTGTTATTATTTTTATTGTACTTAGTAAAATAAAAGGTCATTTTCTGAAATAGAACTTTTGCCTATAGACGTTTTTTAATTGTCACATATAGGGTGATTTAAAAATAAATAAGAGCACAAAGTTTATATTATTTTAAATGTATATTGTATTTGTCTTCTCAACACTGTGGTTTTGAGTTCTGTGAATAGCATCGTAGTATAGAGCCAGCCTATTAAGCCTCCTGTTTTGGTAAGGAAACTCTGAGCCGGGCTACAATGTTCTATTACATACTGTGTGCCTCCAATATGCTTAGCATTCCATGGCCTAAATGATCATTTGTTGAACAAATTCATGCTTTTATTAGTCAAAATACAGAGAAAACAGAGCCTCCCTGTTTCAAGATATTTGCTAATGCATGGTTAATTATCACATATAGCTTACTATAATTCATTTTACAGGGGGGACCTCCTGCAGGTAACATACTAGCAATTTATGAACCAAAATAACCTCAGTATACATTAGGACTGTTTCAGAGCCGGTCAGACAGTTGGTGCTTCTAAACCTTCTTACTCCACGTTGCTAATTTGAACAAGGCTTTATTTTTGTATTTGTCAGCAGCAAAACTGTAGCATGGTTGTTAAACTTCTCCCAGGCCTAATTAGAGTAGCAATGCTCGCATTCATAATGAAGTTCGTGTCCTGGTTTGGAAGCGGCTGGCCCGGGCTGTTACAGTAGCTTCCTGGCAGACGGCAGACGTGGTTGGCAGGTTTAAGGTAGCTAGTGACTGCGATATTAAGTGACTGTTGAAATTCATTGACTCCACGGCGGCTAATGTGTCTAGATGACAACAAGTTTACACGGTTCTTTTATAGTTATAGCAAATGGGTCCATTTAAATATTTATTAGGTGATTATGATGATGTGAAATGGAAAAAAAAAAGGGGGGGGGAGAAGCATAGTACAGTATTGCATGTGTGCCTGTCTTGACTGTTTATGCGGAGCAGGGCGGCGGGATCGCTCAAAATTACAGCATCTTTTCCTCATAAATATTTATATCATCTTCGGCAGTTATGAATGCTAATTTATTTGCATTTGTCTGTCCTTTCGATTTGCCTGCTCCACTGGCTGTGGGCAGATGTGGGATAGGGGGTGGAGAGTGGGGAGTTTTGCAGGCTTCTTGGGTCCCCAGTATATTTCACTCTGTAGACCAAGTGGCATTTTGATTAGCCAGAGGAAAGTTCGTTTTTGCTGGAACGGAGAAATCCTTTCTGCTCCCAGAGCTGGAAGGCTGGGGTAGAGTCCGGCTACCCATGCACTCATGTTCAGCATTGACTCAGGGTTGGTGTCCTCCCTCCCCATAAAGTTGGCCTTATATTCCCTGCAGGGTGACTCGTCAAATCTCCTTGGCTGGGGCTGAACCGATTTGGCTGATTTGGGTGTCTGTCAAGCTCGCAACCTATTTTTTTTTTTTCTGCCTGCTGTAAACCACTTACTAGAATGCCAGACTATAAATTTTGACAAAAGCAGGAAGGCATCTCTCTAATGTGTGGGAGCCCTGGGGATGGGGAGCCCAAAGGCTGAAATGAACCACTGAATGTGTGCAGGAAAGGAGGTGTCTAAAGGATGCCAAACACCACCTGAAACCAGGCCATGCGGTGAATAAAATCAGTTCAACCAATCATTTGACAGCATGGACACAGACTAAACACCAGGCTAAATGATGGGATTTTTTCACCGTTTTCCTGGCACTTTGGACTCT
>NW_020954575.1:8622603-8638849 GCF_900497805.2 Vombatus ursinus | reverse complement strand
GCTAAATGATGGGATTTTTTCACCGTTTTCCTGGCACTTTGGACTCTATATAGACAACAAAAAAATTGTCCAGGGCATAGCTGGCTATGTGACTGAGAACCCCAGGAATAGCTAGCTGGATTTTCTTTGTAAAAGAAAGGATATATTTGTGAATTTTATTTTATAAACATTCATTAATTTTCTACTATATTCAAAGTAGTTGTTATAATAGATGAGATGAGGTTATAAATAAAGTCAAGTTGAGTTGAAATCTGGCCTCTGACACTTAACTACCTGTGAGATCCTGGGTAGCTCACTTAACCTCTTGATACCTCAGACAATTCAGTAGCATGTCACTAGTAAGTCACACATAAGCCGCTATCTGCACTGGTAGAGGGGGCTCCCTCAAGAGTTCCATACACTGACAAACTGCCTTACCTTTTAGTATTCAACTGTATGAAAGACACTTTGTTAAGTTCAGGGATTACAAAGACAAAATAATCAATCAACCAACCAACCAACAGTCCCAGCCCTGGAATCTTACTTGTGTATACCTGGGCTTGTGATTTCATTGATGTAGGCGAACCCCAGTATGAAAACTCCCTCCACTGATGTAGATCAGCAATTCTTCCACAACTGCTAGTATCCTGAGAGGTTAGTCACATAGCCAGTATATGTCAGAGATAGGGCTTGGGCCTAGATAACGGGTGGGAAACCTAGGGCCTTGAGGCCACATGTGGCCTTTTAGGTCCTTGGGTGCGGCCTTTGGACTGAGTCCAAGTTTTACAGAAGAAATCTTTTTATTAAGGGGATTCGTTCTGTGAAGTTTGGGTTCAGTCAAAGGGTCACACCTGAGGACTAGAAGACCACATGTGGTGTTGAACCTGCAGGTTCCCCACCCCTGGCCTAGGTCTTTCTGACTCTGACTAGCTCTTTATCCATAAAGTTATGCCACCTCTCATGTGTCTATATCAAATAGTGTATATGCAAATATGCACATTTTTTCCCTTTGGGGTTTATATACCCATTCATATATAGGCACACACATACATGTTTATATACACACATACATAAATGGACATACATATGTATATCTACTTATCTAATTATACTTTTTTAAGTATATCTACTTAAAAAAACCTAGATAAATGAATGAATGATTATTAAGTACTTACTATGTGTCAGGAATCAGACTAAGCACTAAAGATACAATATAAGAAGCAGGACAGCCCCTGCCCTCAAGGAATTCACATTCTGATCAGAGAAGATAAAATATAAAGGGGAAGAACCACATAATACATGTTGTAAATGTCTGCAAAGTGACATGGAGGCCTGGTTCACAGAGGATAAAGCAAAAGCTTACCAGAGCCCAGGGATACAGATTTGCTCAACCCACATATTCTATATCTAGAATGCATTGTCCTGGTTTCTGTCTATGGATGTCCTTCTGTCTGTGAATAGCCCAAACGAAACCTCTTCCATGAAGCCAGAGGTTCAGAGAATTCATGTTGGAAGGTACCTTAGAGATTACCAAGCCCAACCCTCTCATTTTAGGGATAAAGAAACTTGAAAATTTAAATGATATGCCCAAGTCTTAAATACCATTGAATTCCTTTAAATAGTGGACTCTTCTAGTACATTATAAATGTAATAATTTAATTAACCAAAATTTGAGTTAGACATAATTTTTTAGGAATACAGCTAGTGCATTAATTATGGTCTTCTGGGTTTTGGGTTTGTTTTTGTTTTGTTTGCCATAACAATCTCAATTCTAAGGCATGAGGAGGCTGTGAATTGACTCAGTGGACAGAGTGCCCACACCAGCAAGATCCCAGGTCCTCAAAGCATAAAGGAAGATGATTGTGTTTTTACCAAAATGGAAGGCATGCCTGCTCTCTACAGGTTGAAGAGGCCATTGTGAAATGTGGCAATGCCAGCCTGCAATGGTTTGATTTCCTTTATGTTGCTGGAAGATATCAATATTATTGGAGCAGGACTTGGGTGTGTAATAGAGAAGAAAATGCTATTTTAGATAATAAGAGCCTCCCTGGGGAAAGGTGCTTGGAAATAGACTGAATCCCTGAGGTAACTCCCTATGTAAAGTTGTCCCAACAGAATAGGAGCTGGAGGAAAAAAAAGGAGAAAATTGCATCTCATTCTTGACGCCCTGTTAAATCAGTTGTTCTGCACCTTAACAGGTTTCATCTGTTTCAAGCAAAGAAAAAAATACATCAACATGTTGCTTCTCTCTGGGAACAACCCCAGGCTGAAGGCTGTCACATACTCAGCAATAACTGCTCAGTGTTCCAACTTGCATGAGTGGTAGGTCTGAAAAATGTAACAAACCCTGCATTTAAATGAAAATTGGCTTCATGGTGTGTGTGAGAGACTTGCAGCAAAAGCAATAAAAAAAATCTTACAGTTACCACCTTCCTTCCCTTCCCCATATGTTTTTTTTCCCTTTGTTTTGATCTGGTGAAGAAACAGCAGGTTTAAAAATGAAATTTTGAAGTAATTTTGTTCTCAGAATTGGCAACATTTATTGTGTGTGTGCAAACATGGGTGTGTGTGTGTGTCTGTGTGTGTGTTTGTGCGAGAGCTTGTATTCAAAAATTTGTTGCTTACCAATGTGTAAAGCCATATTCCATTCTTTGGTTTCATTTTCTGACTTCAAGTTTTGATTCCACACCCCTTCTGGTTTGATTTTTCCTTTTGGGATGCTGATTCTTGATTTTTTCAAATATTCTTTTGAAGTGGCCTCAGCCATACATCTCTCTTCTGTTTCTTCTCCTTCACTGCTACTTTAGCTCAAGCCCTTGTGACTTCTCACCTGGACAATAACAATGGCTTCCTAACTAGCCTCAATGTATCCAACTGTTTTACTCCTCCAATCAGACCAATGCACGGCAGTTTGATTAGACTTCCTAGCGCCTAGGTATGATCAAGTCTCTCCACTGCACCAGAATTTCGGATAGCTTGCCATTGTCTGCCAAATGAGACTCAAAGCTTCCCACCACAAAGATCCAACACACCTTTCAAGGCTTATCTCACACCACAGCTTGCAACACGCTCTAATCTCTGATCCAATTATTCACCATCCCCCTAAAATAGACTATGCTTTTCTTCCTCCACACCTTTACTCATGCTTTCCTCTTTGGCTAAAATGCATTCTCCTTATTTCTGCCTTTTGATGTCCTTCAAGGGCCAATTTAATTGCCAACTGAAAACTTTTCTTATCTTCCCCTCCTATCTGGATCACACATTATTTTTCCCTGATCTGACCTCATAGCACATGATACTGTATTCCTCTCAGATTTTAATTTGTATTATATTAATCTGGCTATGAATCTTAGGATCAAAAAGCTAGAAGGACCAACTAGTTTGACTCCCTAATTTTATAGTTGAGAAAACAAGTCTAAATCGGTTAAATGACTTGCCTAGGATGATATAGATTATAAACAGCAGAGCCAGTATTTAATGACACTCTATCCCCTGTACCACATTGCTCCCTTTTTTCTCCTCCTAATAGATTGTAAGTTCCTTGAGGGAAAGGACTATGTCTTATTTATTTTTGTGTTCTGCTTGGTCTCTAGGATGGTATGCACATTGGAGGCAGTGAGGTGTCACAGTAGATACAAAATTCTGAACCTGGAGTCAAGAACACCTGAGTTCAAATCCAGCCTCAGAGGTTTCCTTATTATGTTGCCCAGAGCAAGTCACTTAACCTTTATCTGCCTCAGTTTCCTCATATGTAAAATAGGAATAATAATAGCACCTAATTCCCAAGATTGTTGTGAGGATAAAAATGAGATATTTGTAAAGCCTTTTTAAAATCTTAAAGTGATTTAGAAATGCTTGATGATGATGTTTTTAATGTTGAATTCTAGATTGTTATGTTCTGTAGTTTTTAGTAAGGGGGACTTTATTCATAGGCTGAGTTGTGGAGTAAGAAATCATGGATAGGAAGCCAATTAATTAATTCAGGATGCTCTCCTAATGTGAACAAGAAAGCCTTTAGGGTAAGAAGACCAGATCAAGTATTGTAAATGACCTTTAGATTTTCTCCAGGCAGTGGAGAAATACTATAATTGAAGGTCTTGAACTTTTCAGTGTCATAATTCTTCAAGAAAACATGGGAGGGGACTTCTAGAATATGTAGCAACATGAAAAGTTGTAGAGGAGCCCAGGTCTCCCCCCAGAACCCCAGATCTCAAAAGGATTGCAGATAGATAAATGATAAAGAAACTGAAGTAGGTACCTCTGTCCAATCCAGAATTGCATTAAAAAAAACACAGCTGGGAGTTTGGGAAAGGGGTCACACCAGGGAAGCCAATGCAAGTGCCAATGAATAGTCCTAAAGCTAGATCTCAGCCTTTGTAAAAGGAAATGTCCATTTTTTATGTTTGTCAAAATAATAATAATAATATGTAAAAAAAAGGAGAGAACATAAGAGGAAGTAGCATGCTTGTTTCCTGAGTGCCAGTGATCTTGGACTTTCTATTTGCCATCCTGTCTAAAATGATCACTCAGTTTAAACACTGGACATTAATTTCTTGAAGGGAAACTAAATAGTACTTTCAGAAGCAAAAATGATCTCTAGCTCAAAACCTATCTTGTTCAATATAAATGCCCTTCTGATGATGCTATATGGTGGTGAATCTCAGAATACTACAGTCTCCTGGGAACCAAAGATATGGGTAACCCAAAAGGCAAAGAAGGGATACAACCAGCCAGCAGCTTTTTCCCAAAGATGACTTATGCTCATGAAGTGAGTTGAAGGATCTCTTTCACTATATGTTTGATTACCAAAGGAGTTTAAACATTTGAATAACAAGAGTGAGGGTTAACAGATGGAAAGGGTGCTACATGACTATCTGTGAAATAATTGTATAAAGACCTAAAACAAGGCTTCTTAATCTGGGGTTCATGAACATGTGTATGTATGTGTGTGTATACACGCACACACACATATACATGTACAGATATTATATTTCAACATAATTCATATCTTTTATAATTTTATGTTTTACATTATGCATTTAAAAATATTCTGAGAAGAGGCCCATACACTTCACTAGACTGCCACACACACACACACACACCCCCAAAGGATTTAGAGGAAAGCCTCCAGCATGTTGAATGGGTATTTTGCAGATATTTTTTGGAAGGACATGGGCAAGAATTTCAGAGGATCAGAAGGCTTGCATGCGTTGTGATCTTACTGCATATACTGTAAAGAGATGTATAGGGACAACCACATGCAGACCTACCATGTAGAGAAAATATGGAGGTGTGGTGTTTTACTAAATCCAATAGGTTTGCCAAGACTCAACAAGTCTATTGATTTCTTAGCTTCTTCCACTGATATACATAAGAACAAATGACATAAGGAGAAACCTAGAAACATCTCCAGAAAATGTTGATTTAAATGGCAAACAAAAAGACTTCAAGGTATAGGTAATGTCTTCTTCCAGTTCTATGACTCTGGAAGAGACAGAAGGTATGAAATATGGATAGCTACATAGGCGATGACAGAGAGAAAGACATTTTTTTTTTTCAGGAGTCATAGCCATACCCAGAATAATCCACTCCCTAGAAGGGAGTTCAGTAGGTCTCACGAAGATGTCAGTCAATATACCTTTATTAAGCATATACTATGTGCCAGGCACTGTGTAAAGTGCTGGGATTATAAAACAGAGGTAAAAGACCGGTCTCTGCCCTCAAGGAGCCTACACTCTAATGACACAGACATATTTAGTAAGAAACTTGCTGACTCGATTAAGGAAAACATCATGTTGAATTTTTGAGAAGAGGAGAAAAATCATTTGAAATAATACTATAAAACCACAATTCTTGGCCAGATTTGGAGGATTCTTTCCCCCTTAGGAGAACCAGTAGTCTCTTAATTTATTCTGGCTCTTTAAAACTTCTCAAATTTAATAAACATTTATTGAAGCATCTGCCATGAGTGAGACACCTTGCTGAGTGCAGAGGAAACACTGACAAAACAAACTAGTACCTTGTCAAGCTTATATTCTGCTAGATGGACCACAAGATTAATATGAATCAACATTGTGACATGGTAGCCAAAAACAATCAGTAAAGGTGTAAGATCCAGAAAAAAATGGGGATAATAATGCCTTTTCTCTGCCCTGGTGAGATGCCATGTAAAGTACCATGTTCAGTTCTGGACCCAGCATTTTAGGAAGGACTTCAACTACTAATTCTTCCTTGGTGCAGGTGTGAATTGGTTCAACCATTCTGGAAAGCAATTTGGAATTATGTGAAGAAAGTGACTACAATGACTCAGAGATTCCACTGCTAGGCATATGCCTCAAGAAGGTCAATGACAAAAAAGAAAGGTCCTCTAAACAGGATATAAACTTGTTTCTCTGGCATTTAACATTCTTCATAGCCTGACTTTAGTTCATCTTTCCAGCCTGATTTTACTTCATTATGTCTTACGCACTCTAAGGTCCAGTCATGGTCTCTGGTCACCATGCCTTGGCACAGGCTAGCAACTCATCCATCCATCTATCAGTCATGAGGTGTTTATTAGTCATTTATTATATTCCAAGTACTGTTTTGGGTCCTGGGGATACAATGACAAAAATGAAACACTCTTTGGCCTCAAGAAGCTTAGAGTTGATCTAGATGTACACATATAGGTATATGCAGAATATATACAAAATGAATACAAGGTAATGGGGCAGGTACTAGTAGCTGGAGTGTTAGGAAAGGCTTCACATAGGAGATGGTAGGAGAAGGGAAAGGCACAAGTGTTTATTAAATACCTATCATGTTCCATATATTGTGCTAAACACCTTACAAATATTATTTCATTTGAGCTTCTTGATAACCCTGTGAGGGAGGTGCTATTATTGCTACCATTTTGCAGTTGAGAAAACTGAGACAAACAGAGCTTAAGTGACCTGCCTAGATTCACATGCTTAGTAAGAGTCTGAGACCAAATTTGAACTCAGGTCTTTTTGAATCTAGGCCCAAGGCTTTCTCTACTGGACCGTCTAACTTGCCTGTTGCTTCTGGGGAGTCCTAAAGGAGGCTAGGGATTCTAAGAGGCAGAGATGAGGACAGCACATTCTAGGGAGAGGCAATAGTCTTTGCAGAGGCGCAGAGACTGGAGTTGAGTATCATTTGTGAGGAACCCTAAGAAGGGTGGTTTGATTGGGCTATTGAGTATTTAAAGGGGAGTGGTGGTGCTGTGGTTAGAGTGGCAGGCCTGAAGTCAGGAAGACCTGGAGTTCAAAACTGGCCTCAGATATTTACTAGCTTTGTGACTCTGGGCAAGTCACTTAACCCTGTTTGCCTCAGTTTCCTCATCTGTAAAATGAGCTGGAAGAGGAACTGGCCAACCACTCCAGTATCTTTGCCAAGAAAACCCCAAAAGGGGTCACAGAGTCAGATATGACTAAACAACAGTAACAATATGTAATAAGGCTAGAAAGGTAGGTTTGGACCAACCTTAAAGACAGTCAGAAAGACCTGGGTTTAAACCCTGCGTCTGACACCTCTTGGCTGTATGGCTATGAGAAGGTCATTTAACCTTTCAGGGAGACCCCAAGCAGTTGATAATAGAAGCTACCAATAAGGTGCTGATTTGTATTGGTAGAAGGTGTTTCACCTTGGAAGTTCCCCACACTGATCAAAATAACCACAATCAAAAACCACCCCCTACACTGTTGCTACCAACCATTCAATTTGGAGGCAAAGTGTCAACTATGTGCAAAGTTCCATCTCTTCAAATTTGGAATTTCCCCTCAGCCTCCCAGACAATTCTCATAGTTTGGATGTGGGGTGGGATCCACATGCCTCAGAGTTAGTGTTATCTCCATGCCATGGCCCTGACTCATAGTTCTTGACCCAAGACAGCACCCCAGACAGTCTGAAAAATTGAATGCCATATGTTGAAGGCTCCCGATCAGCTATACCCAATACATGAAGGGAAGAGGAAGAGAGGCTTATGAAAGTCTCTTTTTCTCTTCAGGAAGGCAAGAGAAAAAACTGTTTCAGAGAAGGTCTAGAAACTCTGGAGGGGTGATTGAAGGAGAATGTGATAGGCTCCCATTGTTCTGGAGAATGAAATTAGGGATAAGGTTGGACATCAAGAACATCTTGACTCTGAATGGATATCATAGGAATGTTAGAGCTGGAAGCAATCTTATGGGTCATGTGCTTTAACCTTTATTATTTTCAGAAGAGGAAACAAAAGAAAAAGGCAGCTTCAAGGCCACATGTGGCCCTCTGGCTTCTCAAGTGCATCCCTTTGACTGAATCCAAACTTCACAGAACAAATCCTCTTAATAAAAGGAATTGTTCTGTAAAACTTGGACTCAGTCAAAAGGACACACCTAAAGACCTAGAAGGCCACATGTAACCTTGAGGCTGCACGTTCCCCACCCTTGCATCCTAGAGCACTGAGAAGTTAAGTCATTTTCCTGGGGTTCCATAGCCAGTATGTGTCAGAGATAGGACTTGAACCCATGTCTTCCTGACTTTAAAGCCAGCTTTCTATCCACTATGCTTCCTCTCATGGTGGGTTTAGCAAACCTTTTAAGTTATCATTAAGGGGTTATTGCCAACTTTGAGGGACACCATGTCTTATTCAACATGTTGTCCATAACTTAGATGAAGCCCTATTAAGTATGCAAATGATATAAAGTTTGAAGAGACAATGACAGAGGGCATATTCCAGGTCCACAAAGGTTTCATAAAGCTAGAACCATGGACCCAAGTAAAGAAAATGTAATTGAATAAAGATAGATGCAAAATTCTACACAGAAACAAAAAAATCAGCCTTACAAGTACAAGGTGAGGCATAGCTTGGCAACTTTTCCTCTGAAAGTCATTTTGGGGGAGGGACAAGATAATATCATAAAGTCAAAATAAGTCAACACTCTGATTTGAAGGAAAACATTTAATTCCATTCCAACCTGCCTTAGGAAAGGCATAGGGTTCCAAATAAGGGAAGTGATAGTACTCTTGTATTGTGCCCTGTGGAAAAAAGCGTCTAGAGAACTGTGTTTAGAGGTGGGCATCCAAATGTAAGAAGGACATTGAAAAGCAAGAGACTATGCAAAAAAAAAGATGTTAAAGATGACTGAAGACCAAAGGATAATCTGAATTGCCAGGGGATTGGAGACTGTAACCCATGAGGGTTGATTAAAGGAACTAAGGATGTTTAGCCTTGAAAATAGAAGGCTTAGTTAGGGGATGATAAGGATTTTTACACATTGAAAGGGCTGTCATGAAGAAGAGATACTAGACTTTTTACTCTTAGCCCAAGAGGGAGAACTGGGAGCCATGGGTAGAAGTTACAGGAAGGCAGGTTTTAGCTTGTTTTAAAAGGAGAAACTCCATAAGATTACAGAAGCATAAAAGAGAAATTTCTTGCCATGGAGGGCGTAGATTCCTTCTCAGCAAAGGTTTTCAAATGGAGGTTGGATAACCACTTGTCATCATGATTGTAGAAGATTTTCTTAGTGAAGTATGGCTTAAATCAAATGACTTTGAGTGTATCTTCCAGATTTGAAATTTGATGATTCTGTGGGGCTGAGTCTTTGTGTATTTAACATTTCTTAGTTATGTGAAAGGTATCTCTGGAGATTACCAAATTACTGGGTTTGCCTGAAAATAGATGAAGTACAGAAGACTACACCCAAATAAACACAAGGATGGGCTCTTCCTTCCTCTCCCCCCCTCCACCCCTCACCCAACCTGTTTGAAGATAGAATAGAAAGAACTCTGGATTTATATTCAAAGGACTTGGATTTAACTCTCAACTCTTCCATTGACTACCTGTATGATATTAGGCAAGTCACTCAATTTCCTCTTATGTTTCCTCTTATGTTAGCTAGGTGGCTCAGTGGACAGAGCGCCAAACCTGGAGTCAGGAAGACCTGAGTTCAAATGTAGCTTCTTTCAGGCACTTCCTAGTTGTGTGAACCTGGGCAAGTCAGTTAACTACTAGTCTGTTTCAGTTTCCTATTCCATAGAATACGATTATAATAGCGCCTACTTCCCAGGGTTGTTGTGAGGATTAAATGACATAATATTTGTAAAGCATTTTTGAAACTTTAAAGTTCTTCGTAAATGCTAGCTATTATCATCAACACCACCACCGCCACCACCATCACCACCATCATCATCATCATCATCTATAAAATGAGGGGGTTGGACAAGTTGGCTTCTGAGGACCCTTCCGGTTCTGGAGTTATGGAACCAAAAATTCAGACAATACTCTGCAATTGGAAAAATGTAAAGAGGATTTGTACACCAAACTGTAGTTTGGCCTAGATGAATTAGGGTGCCTTCTGACTTTGGGATTCTGGTTCTGTGCTTCCCAATGACTTTGCTCATTCTGTATGTTCTGTAGGTTTGTAAGGAATCCGGGTAAAGAAGCACTCTGGATAATTCTGAACCATAGTTCTCTTTCCTCTCTCTCCTCATCCCCTGTCATCTGGCTTCTGCCTTCTCTACTCTACTGAACCTGTCCTCTCAAAAGTTGCCTATTCCAATTTAATCATGGAATCTGGCAACAAATTGTTAAGAGTCTTTCTCCTTGGCCTCTGCAACATTTATTTCTTTAAACCACACTTTTGACTGTCTCCTCCTTCGGTTTCCAGAATGCTACCCATTCCTTCCAGGTTCCTGCTGATTTCTTCTGGCTTAAACAAAACTCGGTACCTTTCACCACGCAGTACTGCCCAAATTTATCCCATGTGTCCCTAAACCACAGTGTAGGTTACCTCAGTGCCTTGTGTTCTCAGCTATCTTTGTGAAGCTACATGCATTGGTATCTCAAATAGGAACGCAGTGTGACCTAGAAAATGGACTACTGGATTTGGCCTCAGGAATACCTGGATTGGAATATAGGTTGTGTGACAATAGGCAAGTCTCAACCCCTCTGAGCCTCAGGTTCTCAGCTATAAAAATGAGACAATAGTATCTGTAATACTTCACAGAGTTGTTGCGAGGCTAAAATGAGATAATCTATATAAAGTGCTTTCTAAACATCAAACTGCTATGTAAATGTTATTTATTATTATTAATCAACAAACATTTATGAATGTCCTACTGTATGCCAGGCTCTGTGCTCAGAATCCAAAGACAAGAGTAAAATAGCTGACTTTGCATTCTATGCAGGTAAATAACAAGTATATAACCTGTATATACAAAATATATATGAAGGAAAGACAAGATGGTGGAAAAGGCACTGACAGCTGGTATTCGGGGGAGGGGGAGAGGATAATGAAAGGTGGTACTTGAATCGTGCCTGTAAGGAAATGAGAGATTCTGAGATGTATAAATAAAGAAGGAGCTGATACTAGGAATGTGGAATAGTTGTTATAAGGACATAGAGATGAGATTTGGAGTGCTGTGTATGAGCAGCAGTAAGAAGGCAGTTTGGATGGATCTTGGTGAGAGAAAAAGGATGTCATGTTATAAGACTGGAAAAGGAGATTGGGGCTAGGTTATAAAGGTCATTAAATGCCAAGCAAAGGAGTTTACATTTGATCCTGAGGGTCCTTGGTATTTATTGATTGCTATTAGTTTTATTTCTCATTATTATTACTATCAATTATTCATAAGCTCATTGAAAAGAGAGTGTATTTCGAATTCTTAATATTGCCTGTCACAGTGCCTTGAGTATTGTTAGCCTTTGATACATTCATTGATAGTAAATGCCCTTCTCTGGTCTCCCAAAATGACCTCTCCATTTCACTGGGTAATCTGTGGTGCCCCAACCTCCTTTCCACAACCTTTGTTTTGGCTTCTAGACCTGAAGACATCAGCTTTTTTCATGGTTGGTTTGAATGGGCTCCCAGAGAATCTATGATACCTATCTTGATCTCCATCTCTGAATACTACAGCTATCAGGGATTGCGGATCCTGGGAGCCTGACAAGAAACACATTCCATAGACCAACTCACCCCAAGCCAATCCCACCAGTACAATTCTTTCAGCTTGTTGACAGCTGGGTGGTTGGCTTCCAAATCTCTAATGCATATAGCCATAAGTTCTTTAAGGAGGAATTGGGAGGGCCTTGGTGAATGGTAATTTGGAGGTCCCTCCTTTTTTTTCTTTCAGAGGCATATTTGATTGACATTTGATTATATAAAGTGGTCTGAGGTACTATCATAGTCTCATGGCCCATGGCCTGGAAGGACAGTGAACCATGGTATGTGACAAGGTGAACCATGACAAGGTGAATGGTTCAGCAACCCATTCGAAGCCTGTCCAAACCCACACACAAATAATAAGTATGGATTTCCTCTGTTTGGAAGAACAACAAGAATGCACGGGAAGAAATCTCTAGAACCAGTCGCCTTGCGCTTGGGAAAGAGAAGGAGGTTTGAGAAAGGGATAATATGAAGAGTAGAGATTTCTTCATTCTTTGTACTTGTATCCCCAGGACCTATGTGCCTGGCACATGTAATTGATTAATAAATAGTTATCAACTTATTATATTGGTACAAAATTTTATAATTTACAAAGTGCATTGAATACTTTGTCCCATTTGATTCTCATAATGACCTTATGGGGGTAAGTGAGGTTAATGTTATCCCAGTTATATAGATGATGGAAAATGGCTTGGAGAGCTTGGGTGCCTTGCCCAGGGTTTCATAGCTAGTATTTAAAAGAATTGGGCCTTGAACTCAGGTCTTTGGACTCGAAAACCAGTACTCTTAACTTTCTGTCATCTAGAGATGATATTTTTGAAAGGGAAGCTAAGATGGGATGGAGGACCCCTTTGAGCAAGTGGTCTCCATTTCAATATATTTTTCCCAGAAAAAATCATTACAACAATAATGTGAGATTTCTTCTTCCTGAAATGTTTGGTACTTTTGGTCTCCCCCCCACCCCCTGCCTTGTTTTCCTTATCACTCACTTCCTGACTCCCTCCCCTCTGACTGTGGTTTCCTTGAGGGCTGGATCTCAAAGCATCTCAGCCTCCTCCCCTACTGGGCAATTCAGGGTTCACCTGCCTAGGTCTTTGACCCAACTGACTTTTGGGTGGTCAGAACTGGCCTCAGTGGGGTGACTTGCTATTTCCCTTAGGTTTGGTGGAGATCTACATACCTCCCCTCAGACACAGTATCTTGTAACCTGTCCCACTCCCTTTGTTCCTTAGTTCTTTGGCCCAGCACTAGCAATTCAGAGTTTTACAGCATTGGTGCTTCTAGATTGTAACTCCTGGTAAACTTTTGCTCCTGAAGGGCTTTGGCCATGCTGGCTGTTGAGGCCCAGGCAAACTTCTACAGCCTGAAATCAGGGTCTCTGTATTGCTGGAAAAAGGAAGGTGGGAAATTGTTGCAAGAATGAGTTTTGATGTAAGCCTGTGTTATGTCCTTCGGTCTGCTAATATAACCTCACTATTGGTAGTGTGGGAGGTGAGGGAGTGGTACTAAGTGAGATCAGGAGTTTTTGGGTTTCAGGGCTTATTTTCTTTTTAATCTTCTTTTGGATTTGGGGTGTTTTAGACCATGGAAATTGCTGAAGTTGTTTTATCTTTAGCACATAATTTATGTTATGCAGAAGTTTGAGAGGTTGTAAGGATAGGAGAAAATGTCTAGCCTGCCTTCTTGTTACTCATATAACCCAGAACTCTACAACAATAATATGAACTCAGGGTACTCCCTCTAAGGATCTAGCACCGAATATCTGGACAGCCTTTGCCCTCGATGTAATATCATACCAACTGTTTGATTAACTCAATCCATTAATTTCTTTGGGTTTTAGTTACCTCTTCTCCAAAATGAGGAATTTGGACTTAATGACAGCCAGTATGATCTTATGGTCTCTGCCGATTCACTATTTTACACTAAAGAGAAATCTAAGTAGCTTCATCTGAGTGGCATGAATGATCTTTTGGCTCTCCCATAAGTATAATTCCATGAGGCAGATGCTGTAGGACACTTAGAGTTTGGTCAGACATTGAAGACTCCAAGGTTATCCACTGCATCCCGGGCCATTGCCAATTGTCTTGACTTTTGTCTTGCCACTGAACTTTGATGACTCTGGAAAATAGAGTGAAGCTGATGACTTGGTGCAACTTTGCCTTATTTAAATCCAATCCATGTGCAAGCCAAGACATCACCCTGTGATGTCATTGGTCCTCTTTGAAAATGGAGCATGAACAAGAGCATTCAATATGTTCAGCTTTTTTTATAGTGTTAGTCATTTCACAGAGGCCTGGAGTAAAGAAACAGATATTCATTTTGGAGACCTGGATAGAAATGACAAGTTAAATACGCTCGGTGAGGACATTCTCTCCAGCCAAGGCCTTCAACATTGAGGCCAAACATCAGTACCATGTCCCCATGTGTAAATCACTCCTCTGGTGCTAAGGTAGTTAACTTTCATAAGCATGCCCCAGTGTTGATGAACACCTCATGCCACATTCATATTACATAATTTTCTCCAAGAGAAGACCTGACAGATTCAATTCCTAAGAAAATATTGGATGAGCTTTCAGAAAGTTTCTCTGATCTTCATGTTTTTCATCTTTCTATCCTGAATCTTGATGCTGGATCCAATGGTTTGAAGAAGAGACTGTATCTATGCTTGGAGTTTTCTTGAATGAACGAATGAATGAAAAGCATTTATAAAGCATTTACTATGCGCCAGGGACTAATTAAGCGCTAGGGAAAAAATATAAAAAGAAGAGAGCCCCTGCTCTCAATGTTCTTTCCATTTAGTGGAGGGGAGACAATATATATAATGGAGTGGTGGCCAGGGGATGGAATTAGATTCTGAAAAGTCACAGAGGTGTCAAATGGGACAATAGATAGTTGTCCTACCTTTTCCAGAAACATCAAGGAAAAATGGATTTATATATGTAAAAATTTCCTAATAATTACAGCTACTGACAAAAGGACTGAGTTTTCCCACAGTGGAAGTCTTCACTAAGGGTCTAGATAATGAATTTTCAGAGAAGATTCTTTTTCAGCTATTCCTTAGATTAGATGACTAATGAGGCTCGTTACAACATTGTGATACAGAGTGGATGCTAGGTGGAGCAGTGGATAGAATACTGAGCCTGAAAAAGACTTGAGTTCAAAATCTGGCTTCAAACATTTACTAGCTCATTACCATGGGGAAGTCACTTAACTTCTGTTTTCTCAGTTTCCTTAACTGTAAAATGTGACTAATAATAGCACCTGCATCCCAAGGTTATTGTGAGGATCAAATGAGATAATAATTGTAAAGCACTTAGCACAGTGCCTAGCATATAATAGGCACTTAATAAGTTCTTGTTTTCTTTCTTCCTTCTATTCATGGGACTTAGAACTAGAAATGATCATCTATTCTAATCCTCTCATTTTTTTGATGTTGAAAGTAAAGCCCAGAGAGAAGAAATGACTCACATAAGCAGCAAACAGGAGAGCCAGAATTAAACAAAACCCAGTACTCCCATCATTAGTTCAACTAGTAATAACACCTTTAAATGAAAGGGATCAGTTAGTTGGTCAGACTATAAAACAAATCGATTGAAATTAGGTTTTAGCATCTATTATCTGGCATGTGGTTTCTTACAGTACAATTCTTTTCCTAATTATATTTTTTATTAAAATTGGCTTCCTTTGCTACTCACTAAATGCAGATTGAGATGAAGAACAGGAATGGCTCTGTGGAATTGGGAACTCAGCCAGAGATTAAAAATCTGTCACACACATAGGCACAGATAGTCAAGAAGTGACTTTATTTAAAATTAGTCATTAAATTATATTATTCACTCTACCCCCACTGCCACTCCCAGGTAGATTCCTAGACCTGGTCCCTGAAGGTTAGAAGATGTGTGTGTGTGTGTGTGTGTGTGTGTGTGTGTGTGTGTGTGTGTAGGTTGGGTAGGAGAGAAGGGGCTGTGATTTGCATAGACCTAAAGTACTTTGGCAGGAATCCAAACCTTCTCTCTAAGTCTCCATCAACTGAAGTTAGTCTGGAAGGTGGACAAGAAGCCTGTACACTCCCATTTAAACCACAAGCCCTCTTGGCATTCTAAGAAGCATGGGCTCCAGTGGTACAAATAACTAGATATTTGGTTTGGGTCTTTTTTCCCCAAAAGCAAAGAGATGTTTCTTTTTTCTTTTTTTCCTAGGGAGGCAGGAGGAGGAAATGGATAAAAATATTTATATAGCGACCACCTAGGCCAGGTTAAAAATCTCCTGTTCCAGGTGTGAAAACTTCAACCAAGCAAATCTCTCTCTCTCTCTCTCTCTCTCTCTCTCTCTCTCTCTCTCTCTCT
>NW_020954575.1:8620121-8622593 GCF_900497805.2 Vombatus ursinus | reverse complement strand
CTCTCTCTCTCTCTCTCTCTCTCTCTCTCTCTCTCTCTCTCTCTCTCCCTCTCTCTTTTTGTCTGTCTTTCTCAAGAATACACTAGGAGTATACAAGGAGCTATCTAAGACGCTGATCCCTGAAGCAGCCCCAGCGACCACCAGGAGAGAATCAATGCATAAAGTGGATTTTCTTTTCTTTTTCTTTCTTTCTTTCTTTCTTTTTTTTTTTGGCTAGGCAATGGTGTTAAGTGACTTGTCCATGGTCACACAGTTAGTAAATGTTATGTGTCTGAGGCCAGATTTGAACTCAGGTCCTCCTGAATCCAGGGCCGGTGCTCTATCCACTGTGCCACCTAGCTGCCCCAGATTTCATTTTCGAAAGAAACTATTTGCCTATAATGTTGACATAATTATAGACCCCTATTATTATGTCTGAATTTGAAATATTCAAATACTGATATAATTTTTATTCGTGTTTTTGAAAGGAAGAATTGTGTAATTATGTATGCGTTAAGGGGAGAGAATCAATGACTTAATTGGTATGGGAGACTCCTAGGTGATGAAATTAGCTGCTACCAATTCAGGTCAACACCTTCTCTACAATTTATACTTTTATGCACATGTATAATCTCTCTCAAATTGCTTGCCTTCTCAAAGAGGAGGAGAAGAGAGAGAGGGAGAGAGAATTTGGAACTCAAAAAGGTTTTTTTAAATGAACATTAAAAATTGTTTTTACATGTAATTGGGGGGGAAAATAAAATATTAAATTAAAAAAAAACTTAGTCTTAGAGATTTGCCTAGTGCACTAAGAGGTTAAGTGATTTACCCACTGATACATGTGTCAGTGGTAAGATACCCAAGATGTGTCAGTGATGGGGTTTGAAACCAAGTCTTCCTATCTTTGAGGCCATTTGTCTATTCACTACTGCCCCCAGGCATTAGGTTCCCCCCCCCAATTCATAGATAAGGGTGCTGAGTTTTAGTGGGGTTAAGTTACTTGGTTAGTCAACTTGTAAACTAGGATTAAAATCCAGGTCTCCAGACTCCTATTTCTAGGTACTTTTCATTCATACTGCTGTGAAATCATTGGCTCTGGTAGGGAAAAAAAAAATTCTAAAAACTCTTAAGATTTCTTGAGATGGGGGAATTAGATTAAAGAACCTTTAGAAGTCCCTTTTTCGTAAAAGACTTCTATAACCCTGAAGTGCAAGGGAGATACAGGGTTTTTCACTTTTATGCTAATTAGGAATACTTAGACTCAGGAAGCAGAACTCACTCAGTTTCCTCCTCTGTAATATAAAGGTGTTAGGTTCAGGGTTCTTGAAAGTCCTGTCCAACTTTGTCATTCTGTAGGAAGGGGGAAAGCTTGTATTAAGTGCCTCCTGTATGCTGGTCTCTGTGTTCAATGCTTTACACGTATTATCTCATTTGATCCTCATAACAACTTTAGGGGGTAAGTGCTATTGTTGTCTCCATTTTATAGATGAGGAAACTAAAATGGACAGAGGTTAGGTGACTTTTCCAGGATCACACAGCTAGTAAATGTCTAAGGCTGGATTTGAACTCAGATGATTTTGACTTCAGGTCTAGCACTCTGTCCACTGTGCCACCTGGATGTCTTTTTTTTTAAAAGTAATTTATTCATTTCTAGTTTTCAACACCTCCACAAGACCTTGAGTTCCAAATTTTCTTCCCATCTCATCCCTCCCCCCACCCCAGGATGGCATGCATTCTGAATACCCTTCTCCTAATCTGCACTCCCTTCTATCTCTCCCCACCCCCTTCTCTTATCCCCTTCCCCTTCAATTTTCCTGTATGGCAGGTTAGATTTCTATACACCATTGCCTATATATTTTATTTCCTAGTTACATGTGAAAACAATTTTTTAACATTTGTTTTTAAAACTTTGGGTTCCAAATTTTCTCTCCTCTTCCCTCCCTACCCACCTTCATTGAGAAGGCAAGCAACTCGATACAGGTTATACATACGTAGTCATGCAAAACACTTCCATAGTAGTCATGTTGTGAAAAACTAAGTATATTTCCCTTAATCGTATTCCGCCCCCCATTTAATTTTGACCCTGCCCCTCCTTAGATGTGTTTGCTTCTGATTATCCCTTCCTCCAATCTGCCCTCCCTTCTATCATGAACCTGCTGTCTTGTCCCCTTTCCCCTCCCATTTTCTTGTAGGGTAAGATAGATTTCCATACCCAAGTGAGTGTATATGTTATTCCCTCCTTAAGCTAAATTTGGTGAGAATAAGATACACTCATTCCCTCTCACCTTCCCCCTTTCCCCTCCACTCTAAAAGTCTATTCTTCTCTGTTTTATGTGAGATAGTTTACCCCATTCTACCTCTCCTTTTCTCCCAGTATAATCCTCTCTCATCCCTTAATTTTATTCTCCAGATATCACCCATTCATCTTCAACTCACTCTCTGCCCTCTATCTATCTATCTATCTATCTATCTATCTATCTATCTATCTATCTA
>NW_020954575.1:8576767-8620111 GCF_900497805.2 Vombatus ursinus | reverse complement strand
CTATCTATCTATCTATCTATCTATCTATCTATCTATCTATCTATCTACATACATATAATTTTTCCCTCCAACTACCCTAATACTGACAAACATCTCATGAGTTACAAATATCATCTTTTCATGCAGAAATGTAAACAGTTAGTAAGTCCCTTATGATTTCTCTTTCCTGTTTGCCTCTTCGTGTTTCTCTTGAGTCTTGTATTTGAAAGTCAAATTTTCTATTCAGCTCTGGTCTTTTCATCAAGAATGTTTGAAAGTCCTCCATTTTAGTGAATGTCCATTTTTTCCCCTGAAGGATTATACTCAGTTTTGCTGGGTAAATGATTCTTGGTCATAATCTTAGCTCCTTTGTCCTCTGGAATATTAAATTCCAAGCCCTCCAGTCCCTTAATGTAGGAGCTACTAAATCTTAAGTTATCCTGATTGTGTTTCCACAATACTTGAATTGTTTCTTTCTGATTGCCTGCAATATTTTCTCCTTGACCTCAGAACTCTGGAATTTGGCTACAATATTCCTAGGAGTTTTCTTTTGGGGATCTCTTTTAGGAGTTGATCAGTGGATTCTTTCAATTTCTATTTTGCCCTCTGGTTCTAAAATATCAGGACAGTTTTCCTTGATAATTTCTTGGAAAGATGATGTCTAGTCTCTTTTTTTTTTCATGGCTTTCAGATAGTCCAATAATTTTTAAATTATCTCTTCTGGATCTATTTTCCAGGTCAGTTGTTTTTCCAATGAGATATTTCACATTGTTTTCTATTTTTTCATTCTTTTGGTTTTGTTTTACAATGTCTTGATTTCTCATAAAGTCACTAGCTTCCAACTGCTCTATTCTAATTTTTCAGGAAGTATTTTCTTTAGTAAGCTTTTGGACTTCCTTTTCCACTTGGCCAATTTTGCTTTTGAAGGCATTCTTCTCCTCATTGGTTTTTTAGACCTCTTTTGCCATTTGGGTTAGGCTATTTTTTAAGGTATTATTTTCTTCAGTGTTTTTTGGGGTTTCCTTTAGCAAGCTGTTGGATTGTTTTTCATTATTTTCTTGCATCACTCTCAGTTTTTCGTCTACTTCTCTTACTTGCTTTTCAAAATCCTTTTTGAGCTCTTCCATGGCCTGGGACCAATTCATATTTTTCTTAGAGGCTTTAAATGTAGGAGCTTTGACTTTGTCATCTTCAAGCTGTATGTTTTGATCTTCTTTGTCAGCAAAGAAAGATTCTATGGTCTGACTTTTTTTTTGTGAAATTTCCTCATGATCCCAGCCAATTACTTGACTATTAAACTCTTTGTTAAGGTAGGGGTCTGTTTCCAGTGTGGAGAATGTACTGTCCCAAGCTTCAGGGGTTTTGTGGAGCTGTTTTCAGAGACACTTCTAGGGACCTGTAAATTTTCAGTTCTTCCAAGTTGGTATGATAAGGGGCAAGGTGTTTACTCCTTACCTGGCCTGTGCTCTGGTCTATGAGTTACCACAAGCACTCTTTTCTGCCTTAAAACTGTGAGGAGGATTTCCTCTTCTTCACCACTATAAGCTCTACCACCCCAGCACTCCTCCTCACCCCAGGACTGCCATCCAGAACTGTGACCTAGATCCAAGCACAGACAAAACAAGAGAATCCTGCACCAGCAAAAAGATCCCTTCAATCCCCCTCTGATAAGCCACTTGATTCCCCCTCAATCTGTGGGCCAGAAGCTCTGGAAGCAGCCATCTCCTTGGGGCTGCATGCACAGATTGGAGCTGGGACTGAGCTTCTCTCTCACTGTAGTTACAGACTTTTCCTACTGACCTTCTAAGTTGTCTTTGACATTTGTGGGTTGAGAAGTCTGGAAACTGCCACAACTGCCTGTGATTCAGTCCTCTGAGGCCCGCTCCAGGTTCACTTAGGCCTGTTTTGCCTGTGTCCCATGCAAAACTGCGTTCTTCTCCCAACCTGGCACGATATACCTTTCTGATCAACCATCCAGGTTGTCTTAGGCTGTAAATTTGTTTCACTCCGTCTTTTTGTGGGTTCTGCTGCTTTAGAATTTGTTTAGAGACTTTTTTTACAGATATTTGGAGGGGTTTGGGGGAGAGCTCAAGCAAGTCACTGCTTTTACTCTGCCCTCTTGGCTCCGCCCCCCACCTAACTGTCTTTATGGTTCTTTGATTATACATCTCTAAAGACCTGGGGAGGATAGAGCACATAAATGGTAAGAGTCAGGTGAGACTGCCAAGGGAAGGCTTTAAAGAATAAGAAGGTATCAGAGCAACTCTTGAAGGAGGTGAAGGAAATGGATTAATGAAGAATAAGGGCATCAGCTTTCTAGGTAGCGTGTGAACACTCATTAATTCAGGAGTAAGAAGTTGTTTGCAGGAAAGTTCAAGTGAATTTGCTTGACTAGAGGTGAAGGCATGTGGTGAAAAGTAATGGGGTGCTTCTTTCCTATGACCATCACACGTAACATTAAAGACAGGTTGAAATTAAATTCTTGTGTAACATTTGACCAATACAATTACTGCAAGACACATTTTATTTCTATACTTTCCTACAAAAGAAGGAAGATTATGACTTATTTTCTTTCCAGATAGCTGAGACAGAAATACAATGTACATTCCATGTCTATCCAACAAATGTTATAGGCTCATAAGATCCTAGATTTTGAGCTTGCAGGGATCTAAGAACTCATCAGGTCCAACCCCCATACCATTTTTCTGATGTGGAAACTAAGGCTTAGTGTGACTTGCCTACACTTCCACAGTTTATATAGATCTGAGAGGAGGTAACAAGATCCAACTTGCCTGAGGACCATAAAACCCAGCAAATCAGCAAGGCAACCCAGGCTCACAGAAAGAAATGTATTACCTATATTGAGTGGGTGCAGCATGAGAAAGCTAATGGCACAGATATTCACATGGGCATGTTGTTGTTGTTCAGTTGTTTCACTTGTGTCCAACACTTCATGATCCATTTGGGATCTTCGTGTCAAAGATCCTGGTGTGTTTTGCTATTTTCTTCTTCAGCTCATTTTACAGATGTGGGAACTGAGGCAAACAAGGTTATATAATACCATAAAACAATTCCTGGAGCAGCAGAACCCAAAAAAGGATGGGGAGAAATAATTTTCCAGCCAAAGACAACTTAGAAGGTCAGCAGTAAAGGTTTATTACACCTGGGTGAAAGTGGAGCACAATCCAGTACAGAGCAGGCTCCAACAAATGAGGAGCAGGCCTTGGGAGTCACTGAATCAGCATTGGCAGCAGATGCCTCCAGAGCTCTCAACCCACAGACAGTAAGGGGGTTCAACAACTGGTCAGAAGAGATTACAGAGGTCTCTGCTAGCACTGAGGTAGGATGCTATTGCTTTGCCCATACTCAGATCTGCATCACAGGCCTGGATGGCAGTCCTAGGGCAAGGAGAAGCATTAGCATACCAGAGTTTGTGGCTGAAGTGGAGCAGTGATCCTTGTCACAGTTCCAGTACAGAAAAAAAGTGCTTGTGGTCACTCACAGACCAGAGTACAGGCCAAGAGAATAGTAAACACACCTCTCCTTAGATCATACCACCTAGGAGGAACTGAAGATTTACAGCTCCATAGAAGTATCTCTGAAAATCACTACACAAATCCCTGAAGCTTGGGTTAGTGCGTCCTCTACCTTTGGAGCAGAACCCTATTTCAAAAAACAGTTAATAGTCAAGAAATAGACTGGGAAAATGAGAAAACAACAGAAAAAAATTGTGATCATAAAAAGTTGTTATTGTGACAAGGAAGCTCAAATACACACTCAGCAGAAGATAACAAAGTCAAAGTTCCTACTTCCAAAGCTTCCAAGAAAAATATGAGTTGATCTCAGGCCATGGAAAAGCTCAAAAATGATTTTGAAAATCAAGTAAGAGAGGTAGAGGAAATATTGGGAAGAGAAATGAGAATGATGCAAGAAAATTACGAAAAAAATGAGTCAACAGCTTGGTAAAGGAGATATAAAAGATACTGAAGCAAATATCAACTTGAAAAATAGACTAGGCCAAATGGTAAAAGGTACAAAAAGCCAATGAAGAGAAGAATGCCTTAAAAAGCAGAATGGGCCAAATGGAAAAAGAGGCACAAAAATTCATAGAAGAAAAAAAAAGTAGAATTGGCCAAAGGGAAAAGGAGGTGCAAAAGCTCATTGAAGAAAATAATACCTTAAAAATTAGAATTGAGCAAATGGAAAAATCAAGAAACAAAACAAAACCAAAAGAATGAAAAAAATAGAAGACAATATGAAATATCTCATTGGAAAAATAGCTGACCTAGAAAATAGATCCAGGAGAGATAATTTTAAAAATATTGGACTACTTCAAAGCCATGATCAAAAAAAAGAACCCTGCAAACAACTTCTTACTCCTGAATTGATGAGTGTTCACATGCTACCTAGAATGCTGATCCCCTTTTTCTTCATTAATCCATTTCCTTCACTTCCTTCAAGAATTTCCCTGATACCCTCTTATTCTTTGAAGCCTTCTCTTGGCAGTCTCACCTGACTCTTACCACTTATCTACCCTATCCTCCTTAGGTCTTTAGAGATGTATAACCAAAGAACCATAAAGACAGTCAGGTGGCACAGTGGACAGAGTGCTGGACCTGAAGTCAAAATCACCTGAATTCAAATCCAGCCCTAGACATTTACTAGCTGTGTGACCCTGGAAAAGTCATCTAAACACTTTAGTTTCCTCATCCATAAAATGGAGATAATTTCAAGAAATTATCAAGGAAAACTGTCCTGATATTCTACAACAAGAGATTAAAATAGAGATTGAAAAAAATCTACTGATCACCTCTTGAAAGAGATGCCCAAATGAAGCCTGTCAGGAATATTATAGACAAACTCCAGAGCTCCCAGGTCAAGGTGAAAATATTTCAAGCAGCCAGAAAGAAACAATTTAAGTATCATGGAGCCACAGTCAGGATAATACAAGATTTAGCAGCTTCTACATTAAAGAATCAGAAGGCTTGGAATATGATATTCCAGAGGACAAAGGAGCTAAGATTATGACCAAGAATCATTTACCCAGCAAAATTGAGTATAATCCTTCAGGAGGAAAAATGGACATTCAATGAAATAGAGGACTTTCAAGCATTCTTGATGAAAAGACCAGAGCTGAACAGAAGATTTGACTTTCAAATACAAAATTCAAGAGAACCATAAAAAGGAAAGGGAAATCATAAGGTACTTAATAAGGTCAAACTTTTTACATTCCTACATGGGAAGATGATACTTGTAACTCATAAGAACTTTCTCATTATTAGGTCAGTTAGAAGACATATACATATGTGTGTGTGTGTGTGTGTGTGTGTGTGTGTGTGTGTGTGTGTGTGTATGGGAAGAGAGAGAGAGACAGAGAGACAGAGAGAGAGAGAGACAGAGAGAGAGAGAGAGATGAGATGAGATGACACAGGTATGAGTTGAATATGAAGGGATGATATCTAAAAAAATAAAATTAAGAGGTGAGAGAGGAGTGTACTGGGAGAGAGGGGAAGGGAGAGATAGACTAGGGTAAATTATCTCTCATTAAAGAAGTAATAAAAAGCTTTTATAGTGGAGAAGAGTGGGGAAGTGAGGGGAAGTGAGTGAGTCTTACTTTCATGAGAATTGGCTCAAAGAAGAAATAACATACCTACTCAATTGGGTATAGAAATCTATCTTACCCTACAGGAAAGTAGGAGGGCAAAGGGATAAGAGAAAGGTGGGGGGAATGATAGAAGAGAGGGCAGATTGGGGGAGGGGTAGTCAGAAGCAAACTACTTTTGAGGAGGGACAGGGTGAAAAGAGAGAGAGTGTAGAATAAAACAGGGTGAAATAGGATGGAGTGAAATATGGTTAGCAATAGTAAATACAAAAACAATTTTGAAGCAAGTTTCTCTGATAAAGGCCCCATTTCTCAAATGTATAGAGAACTGAATCAAATTTATAAAAGTAAAAGTCATTCCGCAACTGATAAATGATCAAAAAATATGCACAGTTTTCAGATGAAGGAATCAAAGCTAGCTATAGCCATGTGACAAAAAAAAATCTAACTCACTATTGAGTGGAGAAATCTAAATTAAAACAATTCTGAGGTACTACCTCATACCTATAAGACTGGCTAATAGGACAGAAAAGGAAAATGATAGGTGTTGGGAAAAATGAAACATTACTGTTGGTAGAGTTGTGAACTGACTCAACCATTCTGTAGAGCAATTTGGAACTACGCCCAAATGCCTATAAAACCTTGCACACACTTTGGCTAGCAATACCACTGCTAGATCTGTATTCCAAAAGAGATAAAAAAGGAAAAAGAACCTATATGTACAAAAATATTTCTAGTACCTCTTTTCTGATGGCAAAGAATTGAAAATTGAGGGGGACGCCCATCAATTGTGGAATGGCTGAACAAATTATGGGATGTGATTATGATGGAATACTTTTGTGCTATAAAAAATGATGAGCAGGATGCTGTCAAAAAAACCTGGACTTACATGAGCTGATGCAAAGTGAAATGTACTGTGCACAAAGTAACAGCAATACTATAAGATGATCAGCTGTGAAGAGTTAGCTATTCTCAGCAATACAATGATCCAAGACAGCTCTGAAGGATGCTGTCTCTAAGAACTGATGGTGTCCAAATGCAGATTGAAGCATACTTTTTTCACTTTATCTTTCTTGAGGCTTTTTTTTTTGGTCTATGTTTTCTTTCACAACATAACTAATACGGAAATTTTTTGCATGACTAGACAGGCATAATCTATATTCAATTCTTTGCCTTCTCAATGAGGGGTGAGATGGGGAGGTAGGAAAGGAGAGAATTTGGAACTCAAGGTTTTAAAAACAAATGTGCAAAATTGTTTTTATATGTAACTGGGGAAAAATTAAATACTAAATAAATTTTTAAAAACTTCCTTAAATGAAAACAATGTTGTTGAAGAAAAGGAACAGGATGGTTCTTGGAAAAGGCAGCTGGTGGTCAGACTGATGACAAGGAAGGCCTTGGTCAAAAGGAATTGCTAATGCTTGAAATATAGGCAGATGATTGGAAAGGGCTTTGGGGAAGTCAAATCTATCCATCATGTTGTAAGGGGGGCTGTGCAAGACTTGATGGCAAGAAGACACCTTACTAACATATAATACCACAGATGTGAGATGCTAAATGCCAAGTTGGGAACAGTAATATAGAAAATGGGGAAAAGAGGGAAAGATCTGAAAGGGAGTGGGAAAAACTTAGTTTTTCTTTACCCTATCCCCATTCCACCCCAAGCTGCTAGTGTGAAGTTTATCTTGTATCTATTCATATGAACTGATCTCTTATGAACTGATTTGTGTATATCCCCCATTACAATGTAAGATCCTTGAAAACTTTTTGTTTCCCTTTTTTCTTTATATGCCCAGCACTTAGCACTGTGCCTGGCACATAGTAAGGGATCAATTAATGCTTCTTGGTTATTTAATTGATTAACCTGTCTTTCAAGGCCCAACCCAAATGACAAAAATGATTTCTCTTGCTTTTACATCTCATAGATACTTATCACACTCTGCCTTATAGTTTATTTACTTGTGGGTGTGCCATCTCTCCTCCTATTTAACATAACTGTTGGCTAATTTTGTAAACATGGGTAAGCTATTTCTCTTCCCTAAGTCTCAGTTTCCTTATTTAAAAATAGGGCAAAAATACTTCTTCTTCTTCCCTCTTAACAGCTATGAGAACAAAGGAAATGATGTGCGTAAAGTGCTCTACAGACTATAAAATTCCATAGAGCTCTTAGATATGATTATTATTTCTGCACCAGGCCAGAAACATAGAGAATTGTAGACCAGAACAGATCTTTTAAAAAATTCCAGTGACTACAGTGTTCTTCCATTTGCAAACCAAACCACAGCCCCATTGTATTAGAGTTAATGGTTCCCAGAGTGAAAGTATCATATCTACATTTTGGAAAGGCAGTAAATGCTATTTCTGCTGGAGCTGTCCAACACACAGGGTGGGATGCCATTGGATCACCAATCAAATTTGTCACCATTATTTAAAACAAAACAGACTTTCTAGATTTCCTAGAGAAGAGACTAAAGTTCTTCACTGGAAAGCGGTGTCATTCTTCATCTTATTACTGTGGTTCTATAGTTCATAGACATAAAATCTTCCCATTTGCAGTCACACCAAAACAATAGATCTTGCTCATTTCAACCCATGCAAGGGCTGTTGGCCTTTGTATTGGAAATTTGTGCTCCTGTCCTAATTACTTTTAAAGGTGCAAATAACCCTTTTCAAACCATGACACAGAAATAATTGCTGTTGAATGCCTATATTGGTAAACTACTATGATGGCATGAGATATTGCTCACAAAAATCTCCCTAAAATCCTACACTAGAAAACTGTTCTAGCTTCTGATGGCCTTATGGGAGCCTAGAGTCCTCCAATCTTATCAATCATGTATTGAAATGGCATTTCCAGTCTGGAAGGTGTCCATGTGAGATAATCATTTTGCCATAGGTAAAGTGTTCCCTTCATCAGAGTGTTTTTGTAGTGTGATGGAAAAAGTCCTGAACTGGGAAGGAGTCGGGCTGGGTTCTAGTCATATCTCTAACATTAATTAACCAGTGTGACCTTGCCCAGGTTCCTCCTCTTCTCTGGACCTCGGCTTTCTCTCCTTTAAATCAATGGCGGAATCAGACTAAGGGATCTTTATGGTGCCTCACAGATCTAAATCATAAAGCCAATGGTCAGAAAGACTGGCTAAAGCTGAGTTTGGGGTGGCCTGGCTGCTTTCCCATACTTTCAACATCTCACCTCTCACTAAAACATCATGTTTTTGTGCTGTCCCTGGTTGCCCAGAGCCTCCCACTGGGTTACACCTTACTTCAGAATTATCCCTCTTCCTCACTTTCTCTTCTCCAGCATTCTCCATTCCCTCAGTACTTTGCTATGTGATACAGTGCTTAGAACACTGGGTTTAGAGTCAGAAATACCTGAGTTCAAATTCAGACATGTACTGGTTGTGTGACCCTGGACAAATCACTGAACATTTCTCATATTTAATATGATTAGAGTTGGATTCAATGGTCTCTAATGTCCTTTCCAACTCTAAACTACGGTGCTATGATATTATGAAATTGACTTGCTCTCAGAGTGCTATAATAAAGGAAAATATCCTGATGCTTTGCACAGAAGTGGGCCTGCTCTTCTTTATATCCCTAGTGTTTACCTAATCCAGTGGTAAACAGTGGGCATCCAATAAGTGTTTATTGAATAAAGAAATGTATTACCCTTCCCAGGGGTAATCACTTTTTAAAGGATGCACTTGGAGATAGCAGTGTCCTGATATCCTTTCCAGAACCTCATCCCTGGCCAACAGGGGAGATATTTGGGGGCTGAACAGCCTTTTCTTTTCAAATTACACTCTATTTATGAGTACTCAGTCTGCTTACATGTGAAGTTTGTGAGCTCATGATTATGCTGCCTTTTCCTAAGTTGATAGAGGAAGACAAGACAATTGTGCTGGGGCAAAAAAGAAAAAAACAAACAAACAAACCTGTCTCAGGCTGATTCTTTAGGGAGAGGAAAGAGACATGCAGTTTCAATGGCATGCAAAACTCCTAGAAGAAGAAACTCTCTACCAATGTAGGTAAGCATCTTGTCTGTGACTCACAGTCTTAAAAAGTTCCCTGAAACAGTGGTGCCAAAGTCAAATAATCAGTAAACACTTATTAAGTGCCCACTTTATGCTAGTATTCAAGTCTGGTCTCAGACACTTACTAGCTGGGTGACCCTGGGCAAATCACTTAACCCTGTTTGCCTCAGTTTCCTCATCTGTGAAGTGAGCCAGAGCAAGAAACAGCAAACCATTTCAGTATTTTTGCCAAGAAAACCCCCAAAGAGGTCACAATGAGTTGGACACAACTAAAAATGACAAAACAACAACTATGTGCCAGGCACTGTGCTTCGGGCCAGGAATACAAAAAGAGTCAAAAGACAGTCCCTTACAATCCCTGACAGGCATTTACAATCTAATGGGGGAGACAAATAGAAATGGGGGCCACTAAACCCTACATAAAAACCCCTAATGATTGCATATGGACTTGTAAAATCGCATTATATCAGACACATTATATAAACATTATCTGTATTCTATTACATTTTCATTTATTTTGTTAAGTATTTCTCAGTTCTATTTTAATTTATTAAAGTCATACTCTGGAGTATGAGGCTGTACTGTGGTGGGCCCCATGTTTAACACATAGTCCCTAAGAGCACCAAGAAATCAAATGACTTGCCTGGGGTCACATAGGAAATAGTGTCAGAGGTAGGATGACCACAGGTCTTCCTGGCTCTGAAGGTAGCTCTTATCCACTACACCAGGCTAGAGCAAATTGTCATTGCTCAAAGTAGACCCTCATTACTTTGTATTGTTCTCCTGAATCCACTGAATCCTTGGCTTAGAATCCATTGCTCCTAAACTCCATGTTTTCTTTCCTTAGACCCAATATCTAGTGTCTCATGGATTTTGGATGGATGATTTTTCATAGGAGCTCAGAGAGATCTCAAAGTTCATCCAGTTTAAACCAGATATAAACCTTGATCACAGATTTGAAAGTGTAAGGCACCATAGAGATGATTTATTTAATCCAACCTCTTCATTAATTGTATTAATGAACTGAGGGAACTGAGGTCCACAGAGACTGAGTGATTTGTCCAAGGTTACACAGGGAGTAAGTGTCAGAGCTAGGATTTGAACTTAGGCATTTTCTGATTTCAAATCCAATTCTCTTTTGCACTCCATCCCCAATGAGTTGTCAACCAATCAACCTTCAGTTAAAAAATTCTAATGAGGGGCAATCCACTACTTCCCAAAGCAGTCCATTACACGGTTAGATAGCTCTAATTCTGTGACCCTGGGCAAGTCACTTAACCCTGTTGCCTTAGTATCCTCATCTGTAAAATGAGCTGGAAAAGGAAACAGCAAACCACTCCAATATCTTTGCCAAGAAAACCCCAAATGGCTTCGTGAAGAGTCAGACACAACTGAAAACGACTGAACAATAACAATTGTTTTGAAGTTGTTTTTGTTTTCTCACATTAAGACTAAATCTGATTTGCTAAAATGTCTATTAATTACTTCTAGTTTTCTTTCCCCTGAACCACTCCCCCCCTAGTCAAACAGAACAAGTCTAGTCTTTCTTCCATGTTCCAGCCCTTCTAATTCTTGAGGGCAATCATCATGTCTCCCCTACCTTCCTTCTTTTCTGGGAACATCCTGAGTACCTTCAATCAGTTCTCACAAAATGGGTTCTTCAATCTTTTCACCATCCTTGTAGCTCTTCTGTAAATGTTCTTCAGCTTATTAATGTCCTTCCAAAATTGTGACCCCTTTGCCCCGGGGATGGAACGCTGTTCTACATCTGCACTCCCTCTGACTTTGATTCATTTGTTCACCATCTACTGAAACTCAATATACACATGCAGCCTCTTCCCCCACTTCTTGTGTCCCCTTCCCCTTCCTTTCCTATACAAATATCCTAGACTGAATAAAACACGTCCCTTAAAAAGTCCCTTAAGTATCAGACTTGACTGGAAGGGATTTCCTACTTTGTTGCCAAAAACTAGCCCCACAGGGAGACTCTAGATTCATTCTGCAATTATCCCAGCCCACCTGGCTGCTTTCTTTGTATCTTTTCCCCTTCTACCTTGCTGAATCTATTTACTGAACTTGAATTTCCTACACAGATAAGATATTCTTCGGCTCTCCTAGTAACAACTACAACAACAACAGCAACATTTATAGTGCTTACTATGTGCTGGGCACTGTGCTAAGGACTTTACAATTATTATCTGACTTGGTCTTCACAACCCTGGAAGGTAGGTTCTATTGTTATCCTCATTTTACACATGAGGAAACTGAGGCAAAAAGAGGCTAAATAACTTGCCCAGGGTTACACAACTGTAAGAATGCGAGGTCAGACTTGAACTCAGATCTCCCTTGCTCTAGATCCAGTGCTTGGTCCACTGTACCATCTAGCTGTCCCTTCCTCTTAACTCACATTGGGAATTGGCTTGGAAGAAGTCTTCAAAGCATCCTTTTCTTCCCGCTTCAGAGAAGAATTTTCTCTTTCAGGTTTATCTTTTGGCACTGCCATTCTTTTTCAGTGTTTTAATGGAAGGTGGGTAGGCTACTTGCTGGGAATGGAAAATAGAGCAGGGAGAACACTAGGTTTGAAGTCAGGTTCGTATCCCAACTCTGATACTTACTACCTGTGTCCATGTCAGCCAAATGACAGTGGGGAAGAGGCTTTGCTGCCATTGTTGGGAGTCTTCTCATTGGAGATTTAGTATGGATATCCATGCAAGGAAGAAATGGAAAAGTTAGCCAGAGCAATAAGGAGAAATGCTTACATATAGTGAAAGTCTTCACCAAGCATATAGCTGCCATTTGCTGGTATCTGCTTCTTGGCTGTCACATAACCCATTTCTTGGTCAGAAAAGTAGCTTTTCTTACATAACAGCACCTACTATGTACCAGATAGCATCAAATATTATCTGCTTTGATCCTCATAACAACCCTAGAAGATAAATGCTATTAACTCCATTTTGCAATTGAGGAAACTGAATCAAAAAGAAGTTAGATCGCATAGCTAGTAGGTATTTGAGGCTGGATTTGAATTCAGGTCTTCCTAACTCTAGGCCCAGCACTCTACCCCTGGGGCCACTTAGCTAACTCAAGAAAACTGTTATTTCCTCTCTATTACAAATTTAAGTCTCTACCCCTTAACAGGCAACCAATAAGCACATTCCGAAATCTTACCCAGATCTCCCAGATAACGTTTCTTGCATACAGCACAGGGTGTTTTTGGGAGCTCCATACCTCATCTTCTAATTCAGTTCAATTCAAATTAACAAGCATTTATTACACTTCTACTAGTGTCAAGCCATTGAAGTCTACTATAGAGAATACAATAGAAAGACAAAGATACATTAACAAAAAAAAAGAAAAAGAAAAAAGAAAAAAAGGGCATTTGTCCTCAAGGAGCTTTCATTCTACTGGCTGGAGTTGGAAGAGTATCATGTAGTCAGATAAGTCAATGCAGATCAGTTTCTGGGGTAGGAATGCTAACTGGATAAATTGGGAATGGCTTCTTATAGGAGGTAGCATTTGAGTTGAGCCTTAAAGGGGACTACTAATTCTCAGATATGAGAAAGAGAGCATCCTGAGAATGGGGGATAGTCTGTGCAAAGATGCAGAGACCTGAGGTGGAATACCAGATATGGTAAACATCAAATAGGTCAGTTTTCTGGCTAGAATGTAGGACATCTGGGTTTTGCAATGCTTACCACTCAGCTTGGGAACAACTGTTGTACCTGATTCTCTTTAATGCTGTACAATTTTGTAAGTTTCCAGTTAAACTTCTGACATGCATGTGCCCAAGGGCATCCTAATTTTTCATTCTCACCAATTCAAGATTTAAGCAGAGTGTACTTTCCTGTCCATGAGAATGAGGTTAAGTGATGTCACCTACCCACCCTCATATTCAACCCTGCTGTAGGAATGACCATATAAGTCTCTCTTTTTTTATTTTCTAAGTACTTTCTTTGACTATGTTGTAGGCATTTGCATAGTTGAATTTCCATTGAGATTAATTAGTCCTCTTTTTTTTCTTCTTCTTTTTTCTTTTTTTGGCAATTGGGGTTAAGTGACTTGCCCAGGGTCACACAGCTAATAAGTGTCAAGTGTTTGGTCTGAGGCTGGAATTGAACTCAGGTCCGTCTGACTTTAGGGCCAGTGTTCTATCCACTGTGCCACCTAACTGCCCCAGTCCTCTTTTCTGATGATGGGTTCTAGTCTGTATCACCTCTAACTGGCCATGCAGTATTGGGTGAGTTGAGCTTCTTAGCAACTAGGTGGATACAGTGCTTGGCCTGGAGTCAGGAAGGCTCATCTTCCTGGGTTCAAATTTGGCCTCAGACATTTACTAGCTGTGTGACCAAGTCACTTAACCTTGTTTGCCTCAGTTTCCTCATCTGTAAAATTAGATGGAGAAGGAAATGGCAAATCACTCCAGTATCTTTGCCAAGAAAACCCCCAATGAAGAGTCAGACATGACTGAAAATGACTTGACAACAACAAAGTCGAGTTTCTGTTATTGATAGCATTCTGGCTTATACCTTTGGACTGTGTCTGCTCTTTTCATCCCAAGAATGGTGCATTATTCTTAGAAAACACTTGCTCCATCTCTGACTTCTGTGATTTTCACCAGGTTTCAGTTGCTTCATCTATAAAATAATAACAATAGCAATATTAGCAATACTTCTCCCGCAGGGAGGCAAGGGCCTGGACTATATTTGAGGTTATTTTCATTCAAACAACAAGTGTTTAATAGATGTCTGGTTTGTGCCAGATATTGTGCTAATGTAACCCTTGTTCTCACTAGTTCTTAAATGCCTATTAATCTAAGTTTTGGAGATACAGAGACAAGAAAGAAGACATTCTCTGCCCTCAAGGACATTGAGATCTTAAGGTAGCAATGGAACATTGTGTTATATGTATATATGGGATCATATGAGATCTGGAAAGGCATTTGGAAAGGCTTCCCATAGGATGGTATATCACATCCTAAAGATATATAGACTTAGATTTCATAATTTGCAAATAACTAAGCTCTAGTTAAATATAAATTGAAGAGACTTGAAGCAAAATCAGACTCAATCTGCTCATGGAATTCACGTTTGTTTGACCTGCAATTGAGTTTCAATTGAGTTTGTCCTGTCCCAACTCTTACTATGCCCTTAACACAATTACACACACATACACACACACACACACACACGTAACAACATAACTGCTACTGAGTTTTTAAAAAGAAGTCTAAGATCTCTAACTCCTAAATACCCAAGGGATCCAGTCCAAAGTGCATCAAAAAAACATCAGCATTGTTCTTCGCTAATTTGCTGAGTTGTATTCACACCTGAATTAATCAGAATCTCTTTCAATCCCTCACTATAATTCCTTCCATTTCAATATCCTTCCCATTCTCTCTTCTTCTCTGTCTCTTATTCCCCCCACCACACACACACACCAGAAAAGTATTAGAATTCCATTCCTTTCTATGTCATAGAGTTAAATTCAAATATTGCAGCATTATCATCAATAAAACTATCCACCAACTCTGGTACTGCTCAGAAGCTGCCATTTCTGTTTCTTCTCTCATCCTTTTGAAAGTTATTTCTTTGTCAGAATGCATGTGAGGCATTTCCCCTCCCTTCCCTCTTGACCCTCCTCTGTGGTCTGAACACTTCTTGAGCCAAGCGCTGAGTGCAGCGGCCATTCTTAGCTTTGCTAGACAAAGAAGATGGTTCCCTTAGCAACAGAAACCATGTGGAGGTCCTCAGAAGGGGTTTCTCCCACTCCCCAGGTTTTCTTTCAGCTCTACAGCTTACCCTGATGTCTCTCATGGAGGATACACCAACCAGGGTAGGAAAAAATAGTTCTAAATATAGATAATTGATATTCAGGAGATAGTTGTTTTGTATTCAACTGGCAGAAAATATGAGGAAACTGGGTAAGTTATTACCTGGCTTGTCAAGTTGGCGGACATCCCAAACGGAAGTGGAAGAAAAGTTGAATTTGCTTTGCTATGCAGTGACTTCTGAACCTGCAATAGCTTGGGGCTTCAAAGGGCATCTTCTAGTGGGTATATATGCCTTTTTGGGGCAGAGGTGGAGGCTTTTATAGACAAGTTTTTTACCTTGTTTGCCAGATTATCTCTTGTTGCTGGACTTCCTTTCCTCTTACTGTTGTCATTTTCTAGTATAGCAATCTGGGTGCCCAAGTGACTTGTCACTTCCATATTATTGTCAACAATTGTCCATTCTTTTTCCAGAAGGTCCTTGTAGCAGTTTTCTCCTGGTGTCTTCGATCTAATGAGAATGGGTTTGGGGAAGTAGGGGATAGTAGGGAGTAATTCCCTTTAAAGCTGTTGGATGATTTTTGTTGCAGGCAGTCACTTACAAGTAGCCAAAGAGCACAAGGCTAAGGGGCAATCTGAATGGGACGTTTTTAACCTCTAAGGAATCACCTCTTTGAAGAATGATTATCCTCTGATCCTGCCATATGACTTATTACTTGTTTCACAAATTGATCAACTACTTTGATCTTGAAGTTCAGAAATGCAAATTCAATATATAAGGAATTCATAGTAACAAAGATTTTGAACTAGAAATGAACTGAAAGATCTGAGTCCAACTCTTCATTTTACATATGAGGAATTGTTAAGTGACTTGCTGAGACTCACACAACTTGTAAGTATCTGAGGCAGGTTTCAAACTCATGTTTTCTTAACTTCAACTCTAATACTCTATCCACTCTGCCACCTCAGTGAAACCCTGATCAATTTGATAAGTTTCCCAATCAATTTGATGGGATTATAGGGCGTTAGTAATAGTTTGGGGGGGGTCTGTGGGAAGTCTCTCCCTGTAGAGTGAAGGCATTTGTCACTTTACAGAAAGGTCACAGAATTTCCTTTTGGTTCTAAGTGACTGAGGCTACTTCCAAGATAATTGGTTAGTCTGAGGTTTAAGAGAACAAACTCTTATGGAAAGGGATCTTTTTAGTTTAGCCAACTGAACAGCTAAGCCAATTCTGGACTTTGTGTGTACAGATTAGCATGCAATAGAGGGGTCTGGTCCTAGGCAGGAAACCTCTATTCATGCCTACTCTCTCCCCCCTTCACTGAAATATGCAATTATTGCCTTGGAGAAAAGGCATAAAGAAATTATGTCTTCACATATAGCTTGAAAGAAGAGATCCTGAGAATGAAATTTTCCAGTCTCAGAGGTGGCAACAACCAGGGTACTGACATATTTCCTGTAGGAGCAAATGGAAGAGGTAGACATGTATATACCTATGTAGCCTAAGAAAATAGTTTATGGACAATGTTCATGAACCCCAAAATCCTATGTGGAAGGGGAATGGTATTTGAATTCCCTAGAGAGGGTGATCCTGTAATCTAACTTTCTAAATTAAGAAGCAAGATTTCCTGGGCAGCCTTAAGGATTGCCACATGGGTAATACCAAGATATAAAATGATCAAGTTCGAGATTTTGAAAATTGGATTTTCTAGAGAGAAATGGGGATTTCCCGTGGTGGCATTCTCTTTGGAGAAAAACAAGTATTTCCAGAATAATTTCTTAGCAGTGTCCTATTTGGAGAGCAAATCCACTGATTTATTGAAACTGATAGTAAAGGTCTTAGAGGACAGCACTCTGTGAAAAAGAGGTATATGCTGTAATGTCAAAGGATTGTCCAAATGGAAGCCTCCAAGTTCAAGAGGAAATAATAGAAGAAAGGGACAAGACCTTTTTAGAATTAGACCCACATGGGGGAGCTAGCTAAGAAACAATGGACTTGGATATAAGTCCTTGTCTTATAAATAAGACAAGGAAAAATAACAAGCATATTGAACCTCATAACCCCCCCAACACACACACACACAAATAGCATATCTTAAAAAAAAGAAAAGAAAAAGAAAACTATCCATAACTACTGAATCTGGAGGGTAAAATGAAAAGAAACATTATCCAAGTCACCACCCAAAATAAATCTCAAGCACATAACATACCTGAAAATGTTATTACCAAATTTTGAGCTTTCAGGTCAAACAAAAAATATTGCAAGTGATCAGGAAGAAAGAGATCAGTCACAGTCAGGACTATGTGAGAATATGCAACAGTTATGAGAAAGAAACAAAAAAATTGTAGTACAGTATACCAAAAGACACCATATACGGAATTATAACTCTAAATGGCTTATTCTGAAAAGCGAAGCATAATTCTATTAAGGAAAAATAAACCTTTATAGATTCAATGACTTCTAAGTATTCTTGTTGAGAAAACCAGACCTCAGAATATTTTAAATGTAAATGTAGGAGGCAAAAGAAACCTGGAAAGGTAAGTAATTTGGACAAATTGAAAAAGTTATGAGATGATCAAGCATATATGTTCCAGTGGAGAGGAAAATCAGTCTGTTTTCAGAATCACACCATGTTCAAGAGTCAAAAAGGGAGTAATGAAAAGCAAACTCATTTAGGACCTAGGTGTTTTTTTTTTCAAATTGCTTTTTTCTTAAGAGAGAAAGGAAAAGGAAATAGTAATGGATAAGAGGGAGGAACTTATTATTTCTAGTAAATGAGGCACAATAGGAGATTATATCAACATAAAAAGGTAGTGTTTGGAGAATACATATCTCATAAATCTCAGTCCTGTATGGTTAGAGGAAGGAGAGTTTGGGGTGGGGTGGGGAAGAATATACTGTAGAAATAGAAGTATGGGAGACCAGCTAAGATGGAAAAATAGGAAGAAGCAATAGAATTTGGTTACCCCCCCACATTACTCCAACAATGAGTAAGAACACTGAACTGAGTAGTGATCACAAAATCAAAGGAGAAATTATAGTGAGTCATTTCTCAAGCCCAAGACCACAAATTCAACCTACAGGCAAATGACCAGGGTATGAACCATGGATCAGGGTAAGGCCAATATCCAATATTCATTATCTAAAACTCAGATCTAGGCCAAAACCATGGGATGTCCAGAGCTGATCATAAACTCAGGGGTGGGGCCCAAAAAAAAAAAAAAAAAAAAAAAAAAAAGGAGGTTACCCAAATTGATTCTCAGAGCTTTAAGCTAGGCCAGTCCAAAATAGATTATAGATTCAGGCCCTGGCTGAGGCCAGCAACATGAGCAGAAACACAGACCCTGTCCTCGAAGATCCAAATTAGGCTTGCAGTACAGAGAGATGCAGAGTTGATACTGGATTTAGCCCTAGCCCAGGTCATCAGATTTGGGCCTGGGGCAGGGGTTTGGACCCAAGGTCTCCAATGTGCAGTTGCCTAGACTCAGTCACCTGCCCAGTAAAGTGATGCAGAAGGGTCATTTAGAGGATCTGGGATCTTAGACTCAGTCTTGAAAGAGCTCCCAGCAATATGGTTTCTCACTCCTCACAGCTAATTTCTCAAAAAATAACTATCAAAAAAAGAGGAAAAGTTATTATGAAGCCAAAGATGCCCATGACACAAACCCAGAAGAGGAGAAAAACTTTAAAACACCTACAGGTAAAACCTTAAAGAAAAATACAGCTTGCCAATGAGATCAATCAGAATCCCTAGAATAAATGATGTAAGAATTTTAAATATTAGTTTAAATGGTATTACAAATGAAATGAAAGTAACAGTAGAAAGAACTGGAAAAGAAATGAGAGCTATGGAGGAAGGATTTGGAAAGAAAGTTAACAGCTTGGCACAAGAGGTGTAAAACCCTATCTAAGTAACGACTTCCTAAAAATCAGAATAGGCCAAACAGAAGTTAACAATACCATGAAGCAACAAGAAATATTTAAGTCAAAATTTGAAAGAAAAGAAGAGTAAAATGTCTCATATTAAAAACAACTAGCCTGGAAAAAAAATTGAGGAGAGATAATTTAAGACCACCTGAAAGTCATAAGACAGAAGAAGAAAAAAACAGCCTAGATAGTATATTTCAAAAAAAAAAATTATGAAAGAAAAATGCCCAGATCTCTTAAAATCAAGGGGTAAAGTGGAAAAAAAGAAAAAGAAAAAAGCCACTGTTCACCTCCTGAAAGAAACCTCAAAATGAAAACTCCTAGGAATGTCATAGTTAAAATCTAATGCTTCTAGTCAAAGAAAAAAATACAGTAAGTAGCCAGAAAGATTTTAAGTACTGAAGAATCATCATCAGGATCATAGAAAATTTACCAGCTGCTACTTAAGGAGTAAAGTTTAATCTTCATTATTAATATTTTGTCCATTGTTTTCTTAAGTCCAGACAGTCAACAAATCAACAAATCAATATCTGATTTTTAGTGTTTGCTGATTTCTGAGCTTCAAATAATCATATTGAAAATTTAAAAATCAGTTCCTATGAACCAGTACAAATTGTTTCTAGCATATTTTTGATTATTATGTCCCAAAAGGCAGAAAATATGGGCATACAGCCAAGAATAACTTACCTAACATTAGTGTAATAAGGAAAAAAAATGGATCTTTCATGAAATTGATGACTTCCAAATATTCTTGATGAAAAGTTCAGAGCTGAAGAGAAATTTTGAAATTCAAATATGGGAGTAAAGTGAGAAATCAGAAAAGACTTTATAAGATGACATGTTTGCACTCTGAAGGGGAAGTTGAGGGGATGGTACAAGCATTCTCTAAGAATTGTAATGTCATCAGGTGGTCAGAGAGGGTGTCAAATAAGTGCCTGGGATTGATTTTTATTCTGTTTTGATGATCTTAAAAGGATAAGTGAACAGGAAGAGGAAAGAATCCAATAGGAAAGGAAAAAAGGAGCAATGGGAGGGGGATTTATATCACATGATCACAGGGTCCGAGTATTGCATATGAGGAAGCACGTGTCATTTGAACCTTATTTTAAGCTAATGCAGAGTAAAGTGATTACAACTAAGTTACACACACACACACACACACACACACTATCACAACAGCATTGTAAAAATGAACGATTTTGAAAACTAAAGGATTCTGTTAAACACAATAATCAAACATGATTCCACAGAAGAAAGATTTAGAATGCTGCCCACTTCCTGACAGAAAGGTGATGGAGTAGATTCACAGAATAAGACACCTTTTTTTTTCTTGACCATGTGTTTGTTGCAGATGTTTTGTTGTTTTTCTCTTTTTCCATGGGAGAGAGAGGAATGGAGAGGAGGTGGAAAGAAAAACAGAGCAAATGCTGGTTATTTTAAAATGAAATTTAATAATGATGATAAAAGAAATACAATGAAGTACAGGGAAATGTGACAGGATAAGGAGAGAGAATAAGATATATTAAGAGAGTGGGTGGGGGTGGGGGTGGGCTGAGCCAAGACGGTAGAGAAAAGGCAGGGACTCACCTGAGCTCTCCCCAAAACACGTCTGAACACATTTAAATAATGCCATAAAACAATTCCTTAACTAAACAAGACATGGAAGCGATTCCACAAAACAATTCAAGAATTTTAATTACTGGAGTTGTTCAGTTTAACCACCATGTCTCTGGGAGTTTGCAACATAGACTCTTTTTTCTTTCTTTCTTTTTTGGAGTTAATCTGTGGATTCTTTCAGTTGCCACATTGTTTTTTTTTTTTCATTTAGAAGTTGTAGTCAGTTTTCTTGGATTATTTCTTGCATTATGGTATATAGGTTTTTTTTTTTACTTGTCCTGTTTTTCTGGGAAATCTATAATCTTAAGTGTACCTATGCATCTTATCTTAGAAACAAATGATTTGCCTGTATATATTTCACATTTCCTTTTAATAGTAGTTTTACTTTTGTCCTTCACTTCTGTGTATTTGCATTCCTAATCAATTATTTCTTTTTATCATTGGTGAAACTTGTCACCATGGATTCAATTTTATTTATTCTGCCAATTAATTCTGCTGTGCAGGCTATTGATGCTGCTTTCACAATTCTTACTTCTCTTAAACTATTTGGGAATATTCTGCTATGGTTCCGTGTTGTCTTGGGAATCCATAGGGTCCTCTGCATCATTTTACTTTTTCTTATGGTCATAAAAAGCTTGTACTCCATTAGCTGATCTGAAGGTTATATTCCCTTCCAAATTTAATATTTCCTATTAATTTATATGCTTATATCCAAAATCTTTAAGTTTTCTTCCTCCTGAGATCTTTGGTAATTTCAGTGTTGTTTTTCCCTCTGTATTTTCCTATTGCTCACTTTCTGATTCTGTCCCTTTTGATAGGATTTACTCTAAGAGGCTAGACCTCAAAGCTATCTCAGCCTCCTCCTACACAAAAGAATTAATATTTTACCAGCATCAATGTCTGTCCCAAGTGACTTCTAGGGGAACATAACTTGTTCTCACTGGATGCTAGTTCCTTTTGCTACAAACCTAGTGGTTACACACAGACACATATACACACACGCAGATACACTGCTATTCTGGCCCCTAGTATTACAGTACAGAACACTCCTGTAATATACTCCCCACCAGAGAAATATTATGACTTTTGGTTTTCTGTGGCTCAGGGAAAGGGAGCATTTTACAAATGAGAAAACTGAAGTTCAGATATGTTAATTGCCTTGCCTATGGCCATAGAGCAACTGATGTTCAAAAGTTGGAGTCAAACCTAGCCTTTCCTTGACTCTCAACCCAGTACTCTTGTTCCTACATTAGGCTGCTGTAAACATAGGTCTGAGGGATGACAAGACAGCTGTCTTTAGAGGACGCAAAATTAGGCTAACTGGTCCATGCAGCAATCAAATTCAGTCAAGTTCATAGCCTAGGCTTCTGAGGATTGGGATCTATTTAGTTGAACTAATCAGTGGCAGGTGGTCATGTCTAAAGGAAAGGTAAAAGAATTTATGGTTTATTCCGAGTATCTTTCACATTATGCCATGTTATTTCAAGGGAACCAGTAAGAAAACAGGATGGGGATTGAATTATAATTGATCTTCTTTCTATGGCCACTAATCATTTCTGGTTGCTTCCAATGAAAGATTAACCTAGAATATACATTATGTCCAATTAAAACAACTACTATTGCAAAATACATCTCATTCCACAAAAAAAAAAGCTTTCTAAGACCTAGTTGGAATTCCATAGTATGTCAAGCACCATTTGACATAAATTTATACTAGGGAGAAAAACCTTGGAAATTCCCTTGTAGTTCATTGTAATGGGCTTTGATCTGTATTATCTTGATGCTGAAAAATAATAACCTTTGATATTAGTATCATGAGTACTCTTTCCTAGGCCTCTAATTGTTTCAATGATTTCCTCACTCTAATCTGAACATATTCACTTTGTAGCTCAACACATCACCATTAAAAAATAAATTTAATTATTAAAAATTAAATTTAATTTTAAAAATTTCCTGATGTTCATCAGGAAATCATCAAACATTGCTTACTGTGTGTACAAACATATATATACGTATACACAAACACATATATACACATACTATATACACACATATATGTGTATGTACATATACATAGATATTTATATAGATAGATATTTAGATATCAATATCTAGATATATTTCTATATTTTATCAACTAATTTACCTGGAGTTTCTATGTTAGACTCTCCCAGAGTCTACATGACAAGTCTTTCTAAGTACCATGGAATCTTTTGAGGGGATCTCAAGGATTCCATAGTACAATCCCTACCCGGTCAGAAAACTTGTCTCCATCAAACACAACAAATAGTCATTCAGCTGTTGCTTGAGAACTCCAATCAGGGGACTCCTGGAGCGAGCTCAAACTATCTCATGAGATTCAACTGTTTCTGAAATTGGCGAACACTGCCAATCAGGGCTTGATTTATTGTTTTGTTGAATGTCTAGACTAAATAAGGAGATGGAGAAAATGTTAATAATACAGATTAAACTTAAAAGTGTGTTCATTTTTTTTTTAAAAAGTGTTTACTTCAAACCATTAGCAAGCATTATTTATAATCAGGATGAGCTAGAAGCCTTCCGAGTAAGATCAGGTGTGAAACAAGGTTGTCCATTATCACCAATATTATTCAATAATATTGAATAATATCATTTTTTCTGACAGCTGATGGTTGACTATTTACTAGTATATCCCTTTCTCTAATGAGAGAGAACCCATTACCTCCCAAGGCAGCCCATTACACTTTTGGATAACTCAGTTAGGAAATATTTTCCTTTCATCAAGCCCATAGGTCCTTCTTTGTAGGCTCCATTCATTGCTCCTAGTTCTGCTCTGAAGGGCTAAGCAGAAGACATCAAATCCTTCCTCCCTCAGATTCTTGGGAGACGGCTATCATGTCTCCAATGTTTTTTTTTTCTTTTGCAGTCTAAACATCCCAAGCTCCTTCAATTGATCTATGAGCATCTTCCAGTTAATCAATGCCCTTCCTAAAATATAGTTCCCAGACATTAACACTTAAGAGTGACCTCCCTAATGATCCCTTTTATAATATGTTCTAGAATTTTCCTGGGAATCAAAGTTAAACCCACTGACCTATAATTACAGAGTTTTTTTTTCCTTCCTGTTTTGAAAAATTGGAACAATATTCACTCTGCTCCAGTTTTGAGGTTGCTCTTCTGTTCTCCAGGATCTTTCAAAGCTAGATGGCAGAGGCTCAGCAGTCATATCTGCTGGTTCTTTCAGAACCTGGGCACATTTGCTCATCTGTGCTTTGTGACCTGAACTTCATTAAATGCACCCCTTATTATTTCCCTCCCCATCTTGGGTGTGTTTGTTCTGTCCTTTCCAGTCTAAAACCATCCTGCTTGGCAGAGAAAACAAAAGCAAAATATGAGTATGCTTGATGAGAAGGTGGAGAAAAAGAATTGAATGGCTTATTTTTCTGCCCGGTTGCTCAAGGCAGAATCACTTTTGTGTCCAAGCATGTAAAATGATCATTTGCAGATCTGGCTTTTGTCACTTGTGGACTGTGGGTATTTTTACTGGGGTAAGGCAGGGTTGATGGATTCAGTCATTGCCTTAGTCCCATGGACATGAGAGCACCATCTTAGTCCTTTGGTGCTCCTCTCATGAAAAGAGATGTGGCAGCATTCTCATATTGACACCTTATTTTGGTGGTAGGGAAGTTGGTCGCACCAGCTTTCTCCCAGTACCAACCTATGGCACTTAGCCTTTGCTGTCGATGGCCTCCATAGGGGTTAGGAGATCTAAAATTTCACTAGTCTTTCACTCAAATTGCAAATTATGCTTTAATTGTAGCACCCACCTCAAGATTGTAATGAGCATCAAATGAGATAAAATAGTAAGATGCTTTGCAAACTTTAAAGCTCTCTAGAAACGCTAGCCATCCTCCTCTTCCTCCTCCTCATCACCACCATCATTGTCATCTTGTTTTTGTTGTTCTTTTAGTGTGACTTACAAAGAGACCACAAAGAGGTATATCTCCTGATGAACCATAGGTCAGTACTGCTTTTCCTCAATGTTAATGTCTGTGAATTGATAGTCTTTCCCTGATATAGGCAAAGTGGGTGACTGTACGTGTTATGATCTGAGGAGTGATAAGAGACCCCACTTGCTTTCAAGTGCATCCCCTTTAGGCCTACCTACAGTATCTGAAATCCCTTCCATTAGCATCATTCCTTTGAGTTCCTAGTTCTTTAATTGGTCTTCCTGTGTCTGACCCCTCTTTTCTTCAATCTACCTTCCAGAGTCTAGACATTTACCAAACTGATGATTTTAAAGTGCATATCTTACCATGTCAATCCTGTGCTCAAAAAAATTCAGTGGCTCCTCATTGTCTTTAGGTTACAATACAGACCTTTATATTCGGCACTTGCTACCCTTTACAATCTGTCTCCAGCCTACTTTTACAGACTGATTCTATGTTACCCACACACACACAGTCTGCAGTCTGACCAAACTGGATTTCTTGCTAGTCACCCAATCCCATCTCTGTCACTTCACTTTCACCCACACAGTTCTTCCATCCTGGGATGCTCTTCATTCTTACTTTTGCCCTTTAAATCACCTAGCTCTCTTTAAGCTCTCTTTAATGCTACCTACTACCAGAGGCCTTGCCCAAATCCCCTAGCTGTTAACATCTTCCTCCCTTTGCTTATAATTATGATAGTATTTATTTTGTATGTATCCTGCGTTTACCTATCTGGGAGCATGCTATATCCTCATAGTTGAATGTAGGCTCACTGAGGGCAAGGACTCTTTGTTTCAGCTCTGTATTTCCATCACTAGCAGTATTCTTGTATTGGTGCCTTATTGGAATTCTATAGGCTAAACATGCCAAGTTCTTTCAATTGATCCACATATTTCTGTTCTATGAACAATCTCTGGCTTATTAACATCCTTCCTAAAATATGGTTCCCAGACATTAACATTTAAGATGTGACCCCTTTAATGATCCCTTTTATCACATGTTCTAGAATTTTGCTGGGAATCAAAGTTAAGCTCACTGAGCTATAATTAGAGAATTTTTTTCCCTCTTCTTGTTTTAAAAAATTGGAACATAGTAGGCACTTAATTAATGCTCATTGAATGAAAGTTGTGACCATGGGTAAGTATGGAAATGTATAGTCACAAGAGGCAGAGAGGTGGGTAGGGCTGGGGGGGAGGAGTGTTTTCTCATCCTTGTAGGATCCTTGTAGGGCAGGGATGTCTAGTTATGTAATTGCGTGTGTGTGTGTGTGTGTGTGTGTGTGTGTGTGTGTGTGTGTGTGTAGACATCTCCAACTCTGATTTTTCTATCCCTCTCACCACAAGATCCTTTATTAGCTTTTCTCTAGGTAGCTAGTTGTGGATAGTGAGCTGGACTTAGATTTGGTAAGACCTGAGCTCAAATCTGGCTTCAGACCCTTACTAGCTGTGTGACCCTGAATAAATCACTTAAGCTCTTGGTAGCTTAATTCTCTCATCTGTAAAATGAGGATAAAAATAGCACCTACCTCCCACAGTTATTGTGAGAATAAAATAGAATAATGTTTGTAAAACACTTTGTAAAGTGTTTACACTTAAAGGGTTATATAAATGCTAGTTGTTGTTATTATTATTATTATTATCACCACCATCACATCTTGATTATTATTCCCATCTTCCTACAGAGGTCCAGGGCATGTATATACTTATGAATCTTTTGGGACTCTGGGTGTGAAGGTTCATTCATCACACAACCACTTCTGTGCACATGGAACTCAGACCAAAAAAATCAACCCTGAGCTCCTGGTATGAATTATGTCTGTGGTTTATGGAATGCCTCAAAGCCCTAGAAAGCACCTATTTTCACAGCACACCACAGAAAGAGAAATGCAGGCCTGGACTCTGCCCTCTAACATTTTAATATCTAGCATAAACAGCGCTGACATTTATTTTAAGCGTAAAGAGATAATGAAAAGAACAAACACAAAAACAAATATAAATTTAAAAAATAAACGCCAGTGTTAATATCATCAATGTCTAACACTTTCCCTCCAGTGGATTGTAAGCTTCTTAAGGACAGGGGCTATTTCCTTTTTATCTTTGTATTTCCAATAACTGGTTGGTCGTAGGCAGTTAACAAGTAAATACTCATTGAATTGAAGGAGGGGGGAGATTATATAACATATGATTAGATAGAAATATAATGGGGGGAAAGTGAAGGGGTTTTCATCATTAGGGTGGGATGGTAGAGAAGGCTAGTACTCTTTTTAACACTGTGACTCTAAAGTGACCCATAGCTGTATGGCTGGAACTTTTCTCACTGGAGTGATGTAGACTGTGGCCTCTATTGGAGAGAATAAGAGTGCTTTGATCCAAAGAAAAAAATTTATCTTTACCCTACATTCTTCTTTCTATCTCTATGAAAAAGTGTTACATATGTGTATGAATGTACATAAATATGTGTACTTATTCATTCATGCATGTATAAGTTTAACTATCAATTCATTTATTTTCTTATTTGTGGCACTAAAGTAACCTTGACTAGCTCCCAAACACTTGGACTCAAGGAGACACATCAAGCTGGATGCCTAGGACAGTGAAAGCAGCATTATTGATTTCTTCATCTTCAGGTGATATTAAAGCATCACCATATATTTCTTGGCCATTCCAACTTCCTAAGAAAGTCTATGTAAAACAGAACCATAGCTTTTTGTTGTACTAAATAGTCACCTAGACCTGCTGGCCCTCAAGGATCAAGAACAGTTATCCAACAAGCAGATATCCTAACTCTTTCATTTGCTCATTACATTTCGACAATTTAACACTATGTAGAGTGGTGGGTTGAATGAGGCATTGTACCACCACCTTGGTCAGTACAATCCTACTTTTATGACTCCAAAATAGTTTTCTGTTGCCTTATAGAGAGGTCCTAGTATCTAGGATAGTAAGAGGACCTTAGAAATTACCTAGTTCAACCCCCTCATTTTGTAAATCTATTCATCTCTAAAGGAGAGGCAATATGATATATTGCATAGTCTTGGAGGTAGAATGATACAAGCCATATACATATACAAGCCGTGTGACCATGAGTGAGTTACTTTATTTCTCAGTGCTCTACCCAGATATGCACTGGTAAAAAAGTTTTCACAGTGAAAGGTCCCTACATTGATAAAATCATAGGTCCATACTTTTTAAAAGAATCTATGTTTTAGAAATTATTGAAACTATTGATTATCTAGTTATAGAATCACAAAATCTAAGCATTATGAGGGAGGCCAACTATCTAGTCTAAACGAAAACTGAACAAAAAGCCCTTCTACAAGATGTCTGAAAAGATGTCAATCAGTCTTTGCTTAAAGACCTCCTTGAGGGAGAACCCACTATCTCCTGAATCAATCCATTGTACTTTTAAATTATTATAATTATCAAGAAATTGTTTCTTATAACTAGACAAAAGTTGCCATTTTTCAGCTCATGCCATTGTTCTGTCGTCTGAGATTAAACACAACAAATAAAATCCCTTTCCTACCACTGAAGTTAGTTTCCTTTCCTTTTCTTTCCCCTCTTATTCTCTTCTCTTTTTTCTTTTCTCTTTTCTGCTCTCTCTTTCTTGTTTTCCTTTTTCATCATCTTAGTTTCCAGATGAGAAAACTGTGGTCCAGAAAGTTTAAATCACTTCCCTTAAGTACATGCCAGGCATCTAGCTGGTACAGTGGATAGAGTTCAGGGCTGGGAGTCAGGAATACTCATCTTCCTGAGCTTAAATATGGCCTCAGATACTTACTAGCTTGTGACCTTGAACAAGTCACATAACCTTGTTTGCCCCAGTTTCTTGTTTCTTCATCTGTAAAATGAGCTGGAGAAGGAAAAGGCAAACCACTCTAGTATCTTTGCCAGGGAAACCCCAAATGGGGTCACAAAGAGTCAGACATGACTGAAACGACTAAACAACAACAAAGTCCATGACAATTGAGTTTGAAGGGCATAACTGATCTTTGGCATGCTTCCCTTTCCTTCCTTACATCAGCTTCAACTCTTCCCTTGTCTATTTCCACTTTCATGCTAGCACTTAATATATCTGACCACCAAACAGAAATGAATGATGTGAACAGAGAAAGGAACAGACAAGCAAATCTCTATAGACCTGACTTTGGCTTTTGAGGGATGAGCATTTATTAAGTTGTACTAGACAGAAAGGACATGAAAAAGAAATGGGCCCTGACCTCTTGCAGCTTACAGTTACAAACAGGAAACACTCAAATGAACAAGCATATTAAAAGACATGAGAACAGAGAGACCACTAAATGGAGCAGGTGAGAGAAATAAAATGCTAGAGAAGTAGCCCATGCTAAAAATAAATCATTTTTACAAGTGTGGTTGACATTACTGAGACTTAAAACTATGAAACATAGCATGCATTCCTGCCCCCCACCCCCACCCCAAAATAAAAGCTCTGAGAAATCTTTGGGAAAAGTTTTGTTCAAAGCATTTAGAGTAAAGACAATATTTCAAAGATGATAATCCTTAGGAATATTTAATAACACAAGAAGCAAACTGATGTGGACTTGCTTTATTTAAATCAATTTAGTCATTTGTGCTGCTCCATTAAAAAAGAATTTCTAGCCCTCTTATTTATGGAAACATCTATGCACTACCATCCCAGAGCAGTCTGGACAAAAAAAGGGCCAATTTTGTTGAATTCTGTCTAGTGTGACAGCTCTCTCCATCTCCCAAGTGAAAGTAATCATTCATTTTGTATTTAATCTATAGCCAGAAAGTGATACTCAATACTGAGCTTGGCATTTTATTTTGTGTTTGGATGGGATTGGAACCAGCTGATTGGCTTAAAAGTTTATGGTCCAACTGCATCGCCTAAGACGATGCCCTCATGAATCAGTCATTCAGCATATAATGACCTAATATTCATAATTTAAAATCTGACATTCGCCGCACAATCCTTGCCCTGTCATTGCCTAGAGTTCTATTTCGGTGCATCACGGTTTGTCAGAGTTGGCTGCTCCATCCCAGGGGTCTGCGAGCATTTTTTTTTTCAGACAATCCTTAAATAAATACAAGATTGATTTCATTTATCTTTTTTGCTGGCCAGCATATATTTACCCAAATATTATTTCATTGCTTCTTTAGGTTACTCTGATGGGTGGTAACTGCTGGGTGTTTGGACTCAGTGGAATTAATGCTAGAAAATGTGATTTGGAGAGATTTCACTTGAGCTCTCTGCTGCACTGGTCTCAGTGCACTCCACCCCTACACATACACACACCAGCCCCCTCTGACATACACACAGTAATATTACTGTAGTGGTGGTGGTCACTGTTTACTTAGAACATTGTCAGTCTTTGCAGTTTGGTGAAATGCTTTCAGAGTTGGGATTTGGGCTGTATTTATGTTTGTCGGACAGGAAAGTGTGTGTGCCTTGAGGAGGGTGGGAGGCAAAAAGGAGCAGAACATCTACCTTTCTGCATGTTGTCAGACTAGAGATGGTAATGGAAAGGGAGTTAAAAGATTATGGCACATAAACCTGAAGGCAGGGAGGGGGAGGTAATTAGCCGATCGACCAGAGAGAGAGCGGTCTGGTGTTAATGTCACGCTGTGTATTTGTGGGGCAAAGGAGCTAGGGCACTTTGTCAGGGTCCAGTCTGCTTTTGCAGACATACACAGAGTAAGCAGGAGATTAATCCATGTGGTTCTAACCACCTTTCATATCTTTACAGCTGAATATTTTTTATAGAAATCAATTAGTCCTCTGTCTCTGCAATTTTATTATGAGCCTCTGTCCAAGTTTCTGGCAAACTCTTTAAGAGAATGATTGATGGTAAACTTTCATAGTGAATAAAAAATGAACCTTCCCCCAGGAATCAGTGTAATGGAGAGAAAGTAAATGATAAAAATTACAAACTCTAAAAGTCACTAAGAAACCAATGTGAGATCAGTGTGGTCGTCGTTATACTGAGGGTTCTACCCCCTTCCTGCTGCAAGCCCTTCCCCCCCCCCACCTTTTTTTTGCACAAGTACTCAGAATCCAATTTACTATGGAAACTTCAGGGGAGTTCTTTGCCTATTATTGAATTTGTTGGAAAGTATAGAAGCATTCATTTGCCAAGTCTCATAAATGCCACTTTGATGACTTAGGTTCATTGTAGATGAAGAATCCTGACAAAAAAAAAAATAAAAAGGAACCCTTGGTTTTTGACATATGGAAAATGTATATGTGATGGGAACTAGGTTAATCAGCTTCCATTCAATTAGTCTATGAAGAGAATAATGATAAGGGCAAAATCCCATCCTAATGAACTCCATGGGAGAGCTAGGTTGTTTTATTATATTGGGATCCTGTTATAATTAGTATACTACTTTACAAAAATCACATTCCTAGGCGGCAAGGGCCAGGAATAAAGCAGGACCAATTCCCAGCCTCTCTGGAGATAATGAACAAATAAAAAGAAAGTCTCTGAACCCAGCTAGGGAAAGTGAAGCTTATCAGACATAGATAGCCAGCCTCCAAATCTGCTTTCTGTAAGGTTCTATAGCTTTTCCATGTGCTGCCAAGGAAAATGATTTGAAAGCTTAGGAGAATCCTTCTGGGTAAGGGAGTGGAGTGATGAAAGGAACAAGGTTCATAGGTGGAGTTGAAAGCTTATAGCTGATTGGCAATTGAATCACAGAGTATAACTACTATACTGTCAGATGAAAATGTGGACTGGGTGGCCCACTGGCTTCATTCAGTAGGATAGTTCTTGTCTACCCCTTGATCTTAGTAAGTAATAAGATACTTATTGTGATTTTGTGTCTCCATTTCTCCATCCATAAAATAAGAGAGAGAAAAAAAGTTTCTATTCCTCCATATTTTAACAAGACATTTCTTGGACCAATGGAGTAATAAGTAGGAAAATATTCTGAGCTCCACATGGTAATGCAGCTATGGAAATCCAAATTCATTATCAACCTAATTCCCTAAGTAGAGAATTGTGTGTTGGCATGGCTTAAACTTTCCAAGGAAAGCCCTGTGAGGGATTTTGGAAGGTGGGGAGGGGGGTGGGGGTGGATTTGAATGGAGAGTGGGGTTCTTCTTGAAAATTACAGAGGGTACATTATGGCCAGTGGTGTGCTAGACCTGACTCATACCTGCTTGTGAAAGCCAATTGTTAAATGTTCAGTATGAGCATTTACTCCTTAGAAATTGGCAAATGCTACAAAACAATCCTTGATTTGTTGTTTGGTTCATTGTTTAGACTTAATAAAGTGATGAAGAAGATGCTAATAATGCAGATTAAACTTAAAATTGTGTCATGCATACTACCATCCCCCCAAGCTGGTTATTAAACATTTACCAGTACTATACTCCCAATGATGGTTCCCTAAAGAGTTGGAAGTAAAGAATCAGGATTTACCTTGTATGATTGTTATCTATCAGTGGAGTACTTAACTATGTTTTTAAAGCATTTCATGTATTTATATCTTGGTACTTTGTTGGCCCATATAGAATGCAAGCTCTTTGAAGGCAGGAACCTTATCTTCTATTTTTTTTTGTAGTGTTCTCCATTACACTTGTTGTAGGATTCTACCCACAGTATCTACTCAATGGATTCTTCTTAAACCAACTGGTCCTAAGTTTGAACGTAACGTAGCATGATGTAGTAGGTAAAAGTGTTGGATTTGTCATCAGAAGACCTGGGTTCAAATCCTAGCTCTACCACTCACTACCCATGTGACTTTAGATAAGTCACTTACTTTTCTGGGCCCCAGACACCTCATCTGTAAAATGAGAAAGCTATACTAAATGTCCTCTAAAGCCCTTTCCAGTTCAAAATATTTTATCTACTTAATTGTAGTATTTCTATAACAACGTAAGGTTTACAAAGTACATTTTGTACATTATCTCACATGACTATCAAAACAGTCCCCCAACGTAGACACAGGGAATATTTTCCTCATTTTACAGATGAGAACTATCAGGTTCAGATAGCAGGTCATATAGCTAGTAAGAGCTGGAAATGGAATCTGAGCCTAGGAATTTCCTGAATCCAAGCCGGAGACTCTTTTCACTATGTCCTCATTGTCTTTACTTGGTACATTTAAGCTACTGATGTAGATTCTATTGAGATATACATAATGCTACACAAGATAATCCTGAAATAATTAGATGGTTCTGGATAGTAAGTTATTTGGCCTTGTGTAGGAAAGACATCTGAAAAATAGATTGAAGTGTCCAGTCCTTATCCAGATGTTTGTCATTATAGATCTATAGCCTCAAGTTCAGGGAAACCCAAATAGGAATAGTAACATTGAGGGGAACGGGGAAATCTCTGCATGTTGACTCCTCCATTAGATTGTGAACTCCTTGAGGGCAGGGACTACCTTTTTACCTTTCTTTGTATCTCCAGTGCTTAGTACAGTGTCTAGCACATAGGAGACACTTAATAAATGTTTATTGACTAACCCCGATTCCATTATCCTAATATGTATGTATGGATGTATGTTGACCAATCAACTTGAAAATCTTCCAAGGAGATGAGCTTTTATTGGGAATTTACACTCCCCTTTGAAGTGTATAGAGACACACATTTGCTCCCTCTTGCATAGTATGTTATTGAATAGAATAAATTATTTGACTCAGATTATTGTGCGGAAAGCTACACTTTAGTGCTGAGCCTATAAAAAAAAACATAAGGATCACTTGCAGGGCCAACTAGGCCTTTTGCCCTTTGCTAGATCAGAGAGAGCATCAGAACTAAAAGTGAATATTGGTCCTGGGTTAGGCAGAGTCCTGGGTGGAGGAGAAGCCTGAGCTTGAGCCCAGCCTCCTCACCTCTCTAAAAGAAATCTGGATTCCTGCATGGGAATCTGGTGTGAAAATGGTACCCAGAAGAATGGGGTGAAGGGGTAGCTTCTGTAGCATCATTTTTCATCTAAGAGTCTGAATTTCGCTTTTTAGTGGATTCTGAACCATAGGGTGTTGCTCTGAATCTGAGGGTACTCTTTGAGGCCCTGTGGTAAAAGTGAAACTCATCAATGGAGAATTGCATTGTTTAGGGGCTACTTTGAGTGCTAGGAATGAACTAGAAATTTTCCTGATATGTCTTCTTATTTCAAATGCATGTAAAGAAGGTGGGTGGCACTTGGCCCTTTATCTGAGGTCTGTGAAGACCAAGATGCAATTGATATTCAAGCTGTATTCTGAAGTTTCCAAAGGCAACCAATTCAGGAAGGGGATAAAACGAGGCAAAGAAATGTGATTTGGACAATGGTGGAGCAGAGGAATTGGAGGAGGGGGCCAAAGGAGGTTGTCACCAAGACTGTGAGATCCAGATGTCATAGAATTTTTTTATAATTTTAATATTGCATGCACATGTATACGTGCTTAGGCATGCCCATGCATGCAATGTTTTGTTTCTTTCAAACAAACATCTTTCTATGGAACCACCTCTGAGCTTTTATCCATACTATCCACTTCCTCCTTCCTACTTATCCAAATCCTTTACGTCATTTAAAAAACATCTCATTTCTCACCTCCTTCATGAAGCCCTCCCCTGACGACTCCAACCTACAATGACTCCACTCTCCTTTGAACTGTTCCACTCATTTGGACCTCAGTAAGTTATCACCTTATGTCATCTCTCCTTTGGTTGAATTGTTATTTGACTTTCTCTGTGTGTATGCCTAGTTTTCCCAACTACATTCTTCTTGTTCCTTGAAAGTATTTTACTCCTCTTATGCTCTGCAGTAGCAAGCATGGTATACTATATGTATTTCTCAAGTCAAATCCACTTGTGAGTGATGTTGCAGGAGGGGTTAGCCACTAGGTACAAGTTGGAATATATAGCCATTAAGGTCACTTCCAGCTCAGACATCCACTGAGTCTGTCCCTAAGGTCACTTCCAGCTCAGGCATCCACTGAGTCTCTCCCTAACACCCTATTGAGAGTGATCATGGCATCATATATTTAGAGCTAGGGACCTTAGAGGGTATTGAGTCCAACCTCCTTCATTTTACAGTTGAAGAAACTGAGGCACAGAGGATACTAAGCAACTTTCTCAGGTTCACATAGCTGGTATCTGAGGCAGGGTTCAAACTCAGTTCTTATGGAGGCCAATTCTAGGGTGTTATCCACTGCACCACCTAATCGTTAATATTCCTAGATTGCTTGTTGAGGTAATGAAAACAGAGATAAATGGAACGTTCTTCCTTCCACCTCCATTTATTTTCTTCCTTAAAGATTTGAATATTGGAGAAGAATGATATAAATTTGAAATCCTAACTGTCTACCTGAGATCCTCACTTCACCAACAATTCTGAGAGACTTAAAAGCGAGCAAAGTCAAACCTGATTCCCTTCACTCGCTTTGCTACATCTACATATTTTCTCTTGGACTGCAGCCATCATTTAGAGCAAGAAGGTTCCGTTTCATAATTCTCAAAAGAACAATCAAATCATGGTCAAGTACAGTTAGAGAGGGCACCAGCTGACTCACAGTGAATCCTGTCAAAGATTGACTTGGCATTGCTGCAATTTACCAGATACACTAGAAATAAGTGGTTTTCCTGGAACAATGTTCTGACTTCAATTTCTCTCCTTTTCCTTGCTTTGCTCTTCCTAGGATTTATCCTTTTCTTAGGCATGTTTCTTGGGCCAAGTACCTCCTCCAATAATAGTGTAGTATTTTCCAATATATATGTCTTGACTCATTCAACAAATCTATTTTAAGAACCTGTTGTGTGCAAGGTAGAGGAAGCATGGTATAGTGTATAAAGATCTGACCTCTAAAGTCCAAGCCCCAGTTTTCACAAGTATTGGCCATATGACCTTGGACAAGTCGCTGAATGTCTCATTCCCCCCATACAACTCTCAAAAGCCGCAGAGCAAGTACTTATCCCTACTGGTAGAGGGAATTACTTCCCTGAAAGTTCCCTACATCAATGAAATCATAGGGCTGATCTCTTTTGAAGTGTCAGGTAATAGGATAGAGACTAAAGTCAATAAAATATGATCTCTGTCTTAACAGAGCATACACTATAGTAAGGGAATGAGAAGTGCCCTGCTGATCACAATACATAACGTAAATCAAATAGGAAAGAGTTATGGGAATATTAGATAATAATAACAACTAATGTTCATATCACATTTACTACCTACTGGACACTAGGCTAAATGCTTTCCAATTATTATTTCATTTGATCCTTACAACAACTCTGAGAGGCAAGGTATTATTCTTATCCCCATTTTACAGGTGAGGAAACTGAGGTTAAGTGACATACCGAGGGTCTCACAGTTAGTAAGTGTCTAAGACCCATATTTGGATTCAGATCTTCTTGACTTGAAGCCCAGTACTCAATTCACTGTGTCTTCAAGATTCTGGAGAAGAGGAAGAGAGCTTCTGGATGGTAGAAGAGGGGAATCTTCACAGAAGAGATGGCATTTGAGCTGGACCTGGAAAGGTGGTTAGGAATGAGCAAAAAGAAAAAGGACATTATAGGCAGAAGAAATAGCTTGGGTACAACTATCTCAAAGCAGCATGAGAACACTGGGAATCTAGTATGATAGCTATAAAGCAATGTTATAATGAGGTCCTTTCAATATTGTCTGTAATAAACTGCCCTGAAGAGGATACAAGATTGGATTATACATTATAGTAGGCCACAGAGCCATAACCAGCATCTTGGGTGTCTGGGGCAAGAAGCATAACATGAATCTAGAACAAGAAGTATAATCAAGTCAACATTTTAGGGTCAAATTTGGTTATGAAGGTGAGAGGTAGAGAAGCCAGGAAGTCCCTTCATGATGGGTAGACCAAAAAAACCAAACTTGAGGGTACTACAAAGCCTGTTTACTGGGGAAGTCAAAGTGGGATGGAATTGAGAAACAAAACCAGGCTGGGAAAGAACTCATCTTGGACATAGCAACTGGAGTAGGGGAGGGAGAGGTGGGTCATTTATTAGTTTCTAATTTTAATGGGTTATTTTAATGAATTATCCTTGTTCACTAGAGTCTAAGAACAATTACATTGTCATTGAAGGCTGATACCTCTATCTACTACATAGTTAAAGACCAGTAGCTCTATCTAAATTTAGATTACCTATGTTAAAGCCTCATTTGTCTTACCTTTGTTACACGTTTGTTAGGGTGACATGTCAGGGGCATTGTGGTGCAAAAGGAAAGAATACTGATTCCAGAATCAGTGGATCCAAGTTCAAATCCTAGTTCTGCTGCATATCATCAATGTTCCCTTGAACATTTAACTTCTCTGAATCATAGTTCCTACATATCTAAAATTAGAGAATTGCATTAGATGGCTTCTTCCTGCAGTAAATTTTATTATTTCCATAAAACAAGCTATGCTAATGATTTCATGTATAAATGTATAAACAATTATTTTTATTGAATAAGGAATGCCTATAATTATAGACACGTGTGCTTACATATGTACATATATAAACATATACATGGAGTAGAAGGAACTAGGTTCAAATCCAGCCTCCGAAGCTTACGACCTTGTGATTTCAGGCAAGTCGCTTAACCTCTATGGGCCTCACTTTTCTCAACTGTGAAAGGAAGGAGACTAGATAGGGTGCTCCCAGCTCTAGACTTCTGATCCCAGGATCCTAAGCAAAGAAAGCTCTTTGTCCCAGTTCCAGGGACCTTCATTTCCATGGCCCACTGTGTTCCTGGGAATCTTTTCTTAGGCTCCATGTGTAAAAAACCCAAACCAACAAACCAAAAAACGAACAGGCATTAAACCCATTGTTTAGCCGGTCTAGGTACTGCAAAGTGATTAAGTGCACATGAATAAACTATATCATAACCAGACTGTAATCTCATTGAAGTAACCTTTTTGCCATCAAAAACATTTTCATTTTTAAGGGACCACTTGCCTAGTCATACTGAGGGAAACACACCAGACTCCAGAAACAGACTTGTGCCAATAACTCCTTATCAAACATAGAGACAAAATATGATATGTGTTTGAGAAAGTGCACACCCACAGTCTGGTTTATTATAGATGAGTAACTGAAATGGCTTTGATTTGGAAAATGTATCCCATGCAAAAAAATGAAGATCTGGAGAATTTCTCTTCTCATATTTCCAAAAAGCTTCTTCATTTCAAGTCCATGTCAAAAGCTTTTGGCCAAAGGAGGCTAATGTTCAATACTCTGCTTGGTTTAAAAGGCTAGATTGCCCTTAAGGTTTTCTTTGAAACAGAAGTAACTCTGTGTGACTTGTGGCTCACTTTCCAAGATAATACTTCAACTTGAATTTCAATAGGAGTCAGTGTTCTGTCTGTTAGGTATTACACAACTCACAATGAAAAAAAAAAACCATCCAGTATGGACTGCCCAAACAATACCCTTCTATATAGGCACTCCATACGCAGAGCAGGCTGCCTATTCAGAACATTACTTATTTTATGGCATTGTAATTATATATGGCTATAGGATATTTTTTCAAAATTACCTGTAGTCTGCTCCCTGCCATGATTATAACCATGATGTAGTCCTCCACTCGCAAAATGCTATTCTGTGCAAGATTTCAGCTGAATGAGATGGTGAGTTTCCTGTGTGTCATCTCCTTGTCAAGAACAGTGGAGTTGCCAAAGAGATACAAATGAGTGTTCTCAGTGTCACTTGCTTTACTTATCCAATGTTTCCAAAAGACAAGTTAGAGCCGGGGACATGCCAACACCACCAGTCAGCGCTGCATGCCCTCAAGTTACCTCTGAATCAAGTGTGCAATGCTTGGCGTCATCTAGACCAAACATTCAGATGTTTGACTGAATTTTTCATTTTTTCTTCTGGATGTTTGGCATCTGTAGAAGCAGCCAGCGTCTGCCTGGAGTGCAGCATCTAGGGCGATGGTGGAATTGTTTAAACATGGATCACAATGAACTTTCTGGGGGAAAATGTTCTTTTCAGTGTCACTTTTGATAGTGGTGATCCGTGACTATTTATTATTAATGCTGTTGGCATTGTGAGTAATAACAAGGATTCTTCCTTTATAGTCTCACTCACAACCATCCTTCCTTTTCCCTTCCCACTTCCACTGCTTAGGTTCATGTCCTTATTACTTTACCCCTGAGCAATAGCCTGAATCAGTAATCAGCAAGCATTTATTAAGTACTTACTGCACACCAGTGTTGGTACTAGGCTTGGGGGATACAACTGTTAAGGAAAAACATTCCCAAGGCCCAAGCCTCCTAACTGTTCTTTCTGATTCCAACACATCCTCCTTCCAATCTATGCTGTGCACCCTGGCCAGATTAATCTTCCTAAAATATAACTTTGATGTCCCTTACCTACTCAAAAAGCATCAGTGGCCCCCATTGCCTGCAGACTAAAGTCTGAACTCCTTAGCTTGCCATTCAAATTCATCAGTGGTCTGGTTCCTGATTAACTTTTCATTCTTATTTCTCTTTATTCTCTCCCTCAACTGCCCCAAGCCTTCCCCTAATTTTTTTTTTTTTTTTTACAACAGAGGGACTGGCCGCCCAAATACCTGGAATATGATCCTTGTTCTGAAAGAAATTAAAGCTTTTCTAAGAAGCTCTGACCACACATAGCATCTTTGTGTGTGATAGGAAAAGTGTGCATGGAATTTAAAGGCAGCACAGTGCAAGGAGTCAAGGGTCCTAAGCTCAAACACTGCCTCTATTTATTTCTGCCTGTGTGACCTAAGGGAAGTTACTTGGTATCTCTGGCCTTCAGTTTCCTCATCTTTAAAATGAGGGAGAGTTGGATTATATGTCTTACCTCTAAGGTCCCTTCCCTCACTAAATCTATGATTGAAAGAAGCAATCAATTCTCTCAAAAATGTAGTCACAATTTGGTCACCAGATAACTACCAACAAATGTTTCTTGAATTGAATTAATGAATTGGGAAGCTCATGCTACTTTTTCAGATTTCATTCCTATTAAGAAAGATTAAAAAGTCATCTAGATCAGCATTGGCTGCCCCCATCCCACCTCCACAATGAAGCCTCTTAATCTTGAGTTTGAAAGCTGTCTTGTGGACAGGGGCCCCGATAAGTCATTTCTTCGCCTCCAAATGAAAAAAAAAAATGAATCACACAAAATATTAGAGCTGGAAATGACTTCAGAAATCATCTAATCCAACCTCTTTATTTTGCTGGAAAAGAAACAATTCAAGTGAGCTCTGTAGGAATTTAACCAGTAAAGAATTGTAACAGTTGTGTGCTCTAAGCCCCTCACTCTTTAAGCCAAGGAAGCGATATCCATAGAGACATAGGACCATAAGCTTAAGCCTTGAAGGGAACTGATAGGGAATCTGATTTGAACCAGATAAAAATCTTCATTTTACAAAGAAGGCAACTGAGGCCTAGAGAAGATAAATTACTTGGCCAAGTACACATGGTCATTTAGTGATTGGGACCCCCCCCCAAAAAGGTAACATCTTAAAGGATGTTTTGGTAAATGAGGGTTTGTCTTTCCAGAAGCATATGAAATAGTTGGAAAGCTACATGGCTTAAAAATAGAAATATATCCATGAATATATTCTCATTTGTACTCCTGCCTGTTTTTTGTTATTGCTGTTGTCTTCTCTCTTGAGGGGAAAAAAAAGTAGTAAAAGGATTAGGATGACTGACTCTAGTCAGGAAATATTCAGCTCTGAATCCTGCCTGAGGAACCCCAGCATTAACTCAACACGTTGACACCCTCGGGAGCGTGTGTTTCCTCTCTGACCTAGGCAGCACCTTGTATCCTGTGGGTACTCAGCATGGCCCTGCAGCAGGCATTTAGCCATATAGGCCAAGAGTAACCAATGGTCTTCCAGGAAGTTTTGTTGTTTATCCCCAAACTAACTTTCTATTTGTGTGTAAATGAGCCTCATGATTCATTTTCCATAAACATTGTGGACAGACTGAAGGGGGAAAAATATATCCAAGAACTGGAGACTGGCATTTTTCTCCGTGGATATTGCCAAGAAAAAGATCTTGACTTCATTTAGGCATCTCTCTGTAAGGCCAACTCCTCTGAAACAAGAGGATGTCCGCAGCTGAGACACAGCACAGGGACTCTGGAGTCTTCACAAACAAGTAGATCTGTCCAGGCATAGGATAAACAAGGAGGAAAACACAGGGTTTGCATTTCACTCACACGCTGGTCCTACCTGGGCAGGAGCTAAGAATTCAAAGAAGAAATCCTAGGATTGTAGATTTATTGATGTAAGGGACTCTAGAGGTCAGTTAGTCCAATATCCTCATTTTACATATGGGGAAACTGAGGCCCAGAAAGATTAAGTGACTTGCCTAAAGTTGAATGGCTAATGAGTTTCAGAAGTGGGATTTAATCCTACACCTTTCTAGGTCTAAACCTACCTCTCTAACCATTTACCACCCACCTGAAGGTCAAAAGTGAGAAAGGTTAAAATAAAAGTCTTTGTTCTTCACTTGGCTATTTTATTACTCTGTGATCTTCATGTCTTTAGCTCTTCATATTTAAAAGGTCTTAAATCTCTGGACCAAATCTACCTCCTGCCCTATTTGTACCTTCCATTCAGCCAAAGTGGTCCGTTCCTAATTATGCCTCATGCATTCCTGCCTCATGTTTTGCCCCTGGCCTGGAACACCCTTCCCCCATCCTTTTTGCTTGTGTAAATTCTATTACTCCTTCAAGCCTCAGCTCAAATCACTCCTTCTCTGTGGGGTCTTCTTTGACTGCCCAGTCCCACGGTGATCTCTCCTTTCCTGGATCCCTATAGCACCTATTGTATGTCCCACTCAGAGAATTTAGCGTTGGAAGGGATCATTTATTCCAACCCCCTCTTCTTTGTATACTGAGGAAACCAAGTCCGAGACAAGGAAAGGGATTTACCAAGGGGACCGGTACAAAATGGCAGAGCTAAATTTCAAACCCAGATCCTCTAACTTCAAAATGAATCCTACACCATATTGACCTTATAATACACACCCAGGAGTTGTTCTTTGCTAATTGTATTGATTATATATGTGTGTTTACACGTATGTATGCATACGTGTGTATGTATCTATGTATGTGTACACACATATATACACACTCACATATATTGTATATATTTTCTCACCAATTAGATCAGAATCTCCTTGAGGGCTTTCTAATCTCCACTTCCTATTGTTCAGTCATTTCAGTCGTGTCTGACTCTTAGTGACCCTACTTAGGGTTTTTCTTGGCAAAGATACTAGAGTGGTTCATCATTCCCTTCTCTAGCTCATTTTACAGATGAGAAAACTGAGGCAAACAGAATTAAGTGACTTGAACAGGGTCACATAGCTAGGAAATGTCTGAGGCTGGATTTTAACTCAGTTCTTCCTGACTCCAGGCCTGGTGCTCTATCTACTGTGCCACCTAGCTGCCTCTAATGCCTACAATGCATAGCAAAATGGAATCCTGAACAAAGTTAATTGTTAATTGATTGATTGATCTGGTTTCTGCCCACTGGCGCAAGTACTGAGATTTTGTTCACTAGCTCTTGAAACCTCTAGAGGAAATAAGAAAAAGTTCTCTCTCTTAAAAAAAAAAAAAAACAAAAACTAGAAAAAACAACCTTTACTATTTGTTTCAAATGAGCAGCAGCTGCCTGAATGGTAGCAAGTTTATTTGCATGGGAGTTTAATACAAAAACATGGGGAACTGCCTTTTTCTAGGGATTCTGGCACTTGCCCAGTTCTGAGCCCTTCTGCTTTGGATCAGAGAAGAGTTATGTCTTTGAAATTTCCCCTATAGGGGCTCTACCATAGAACTGAACTTCTGTCAGAAGGAGAGAAGAAATGTCAAAAAGAGGGTGAATAAAGAAGCCAAAGTAAGAAAAGCATATGTTTGTTTGTCCTAAACTATAAAGGTATTGGCAGAGGGGGAAGGGGATCTCTTGGGAACCCTCTGGGACGGATGCTGCATTGGCATGGGTACCAAGGGAAGAGCACTGGCTTTGGAGCTAGAGGATCTGGGTTCAAAATCTGAGCTCTGCCTTTTACTATCTGTGTGACTTTGGACAAGGTATTTAATCTCCTTTGGCCTCAGTTTACTCATCGGTAAAATTATAAAGCTGAACTAGATGACCTCTGAAGTCTCTTCCAGTCCTAAAAGCTATGATCTCATGATCTATGCAAGGGGGCCCAAGAAAGTCTTTGATTCAACTTTGGTCCATTAACCCTTCATAGAGTGAGAGGGTGAAAAAGAACCCAGCATCCTCAGTTCATTTCTTGTTGACAGAAAGGGCTTTGCATAACAACTAATTTCTACAGGATTGTAGAGTGAATGGATTATATTTGAATCAATAAGGCTTAACTATAAAATCACTAATGACATGGTGTTTGTGTGTATATATATGAGAGAGAGAGGGAGAAAGGAAGAGAGAAGGAGAGAGAGAGAGAAGAAGAGAGAATGAGAGAAGAGAAAGAGAAAGAAAGAAAGAAAGAAAGAAAGAAAGAAAGAAAGAAAGAAAGA
>NW_020954575.1:8559943-8576757 GCF_900497805.2 Vombatus ursinus | reverse complement strand
AAAGAAAGAAAGAAAGAAAGAAAGAAAGAAAGAAAGAAAGAAAGAAAAAGGAGGAAGAGGGAAGAAAGAAAAGAGAGGCACTTTAGGCACACATAGGAACTTTATGGGTAGCTAGTTACATGATTTCATCTGGTCCTCAAAACCACTCTGTGAGAAAGATAAAAGGTAGTGGTGAGGTTTTACTATCCCCATTTTACAAATGCAGAATTAAGGCACCTAAACAATGAATAATTTCCCTAAAGTCTCCAAGGTAATGAACAGACAAGGTTGATTAGAATCTAGATCATCTGACCCCAAGGCTGAGGCCTATTCTACTTCAATGTGCTACCTCTCAAGAAAAATGACACACGTCAGGAAGGGCTGAGGCCTTTGCTGAATCTTCTGCCTCTCTAAGACCCTCTGTGTCATCTGGACCTCAGAGAAGATATCTCTTCTTTACCTTAGGCTTTGTCATTTTGGAATCATAAGCCTCTCAGATCAATAAGAAAGGTCATTCTATCTTTCAAGTGCAGTAACTAATCCCCCCAAGTAGGAGGAAGTTATGGAGGAAGAAATAACATTCAGATATTTTAGAGCTCATCCAGACCAGGGATTCTTAATTTATGTGTGTATTTAATTACATTTTTTCAATCAATGAAGTTCCATCTTCTCTTCTTCTCACTGTCCTTCCATTACTCCAAACCCCATTGAAAAAGCAAGAAAAACAGAATTGTTATTTCCAACATGTATAGTTGAGAATTACCAGAACCAGGACTCAAATGCAGGTCTTCCGACTCCAAGATCATAAATTTTCCTATTACTCAAAAAACAATCTCAGAACTGGAAGTGCTTTCAGATCTCTATTGACTGGAGGATTCCAACATTTTACATTCTGTGAATCCCTTTCAACAGCAGTAACAACAACAAAACAAAGTGTTGTGATCACCTAGACAAACTTAATATATTGCTCATAATATTCTGTAATTATTTGCTGCTTAAGGCACCATTAAACAATGTTTTAGTCCTATCTCTTTGGCCTATTATCACGAATTCCAGATGGGCATCATTGCTGTAGTCCAATTTATACATGAACAAGTATTGTCGCTATAATATGCCAAACAGGCAATTATCTAACCTTTGCTTGAAGATCTTGGCTATCTTTTATTATTAGTAATTATTAGCACTTTGCAAAGTGCTTGGCACTTTGTAGTAGGTGCTTAATAGATGTAGATTGATTGATTGAAAATGTGTTCCTTACATTAAGCCTAAATCTGTCCCATTTGTAGTTTCATACCATTAATCATATTTGTACTGTCTGGGGCCAAAGAGATCAAGTCCAATCCTTCTCCCGTAAGACAGTCATTCAGACCCTTGAAAGACAGCTATCATGACCCCTTCTCTCTTCCTTGTCCATCAAATCTTACTTTCTCTATCATTCATTTCTTCCCTTGATTCTTCTATGGCATGACTTGAAGATACTCCTCCATCCTGACTGCTCTCAACAGAACGTGCTCCTATTTATCAATGTCCTTCCTGAAATATGGTACCTCAAATTTAACAAAATACTTCAGATGTGATCGCACCAGGGAAGGACCCAGCAGGACAATCACTTCTTTAGGGAGATCTACACAATTCTTTTATTTTGGCCTGATTACACTAATTTGTCAATCAATCAACAAACATTTATTAAGCATTGTGCTAGGTGCTGAAGATACAAATATGATAAATGGAATAATCCCAAATCATAAGGAGTGCACATTCCAATGGAGACAACAAGAACATATATTTGAGTACATACTGAATAAATATAAAGAAAATAAATACTACTACTAATAGCTAACATTTAAACAGTGTCTTTTATATGCCAAATATTATTGTTTTTAATTCATTTCCGACTTTTTGTGACCCCATTTGGGGTTTTCTTGGCAAAGATACTGGAGCGGTTTGTCATTTCCTCCTCCAGCTCATTTGACAGATGAGGAAACTGAGGCAAACAGGGTTAAGTGACCTACCCAGGGTCACCCAGCTAAGAAGTCTCTGAGGTCAGATTTAAACTCACTAAGATGAGTCTTTCTAACTTCAGGCCCAGGACTTTATCCACTGTGCCACCTAGCTGCCCCCTTCTGTGACAAGCACTGTACTAAATACTTTACAAGTATTATCTCATTTGGCCCTCACAACAGCCCTGGAAGGTAGGGTGCTGTTATTATCCTCATTTTACAGATGAGGATACTGAGGCATACAGAGGTTAAGTGACTTGCCTAAGGTCACACAAGTAGTCACTGTCTGAGGCCAGATTTGAACTCAGGTCTTCCTAACTACAAGTCACTGTGCACTATATCTGCACACCCAAACTCACCAGTTGGGATCCTCAAGAGGGTAAATTGATTAAATGCACTGCAGTTTGGTAGGAAGAGCACTACAGCTAAAGCACCATATCACACTTTTGACTCTTAATGAGTCTGATTACTAAACTCCTCCTAAACCACTAAAACCCCAAATATTTTTCAGATCTACCTCTGCCTTCCCCTCCCATTTTAAATATCTGAAGTCAATATTTTGTTGTTGTTGTGATTAAATTTAATCTCAACAGGTTTGGTTCAGTGTTCTAGCCTGTCACAATTTTTTTTTTCTTGTAGAATGAAGGATTTTATTTTATTTTTTTTCCATGTATTTTTAAAAATATTTTTTATTTATTTATTTTTTCAACATTTACTTCCACAAGATTTTGAGTTCCAAATTTTCACCACATCTTGCCCTTGCCTCCCACCCCAAGATGGCATGCATTCTGAATACCCCTTCCCCTACTCTGCCTTCCCTTCTATCTCTCCCCGCCTTCTCTTATCCTCTTCCCTTTCAATTTTCCTGCAAGGCAGGATGAATTTCTGTACCCCATTTCCTGTATTTCTTATTTCCCAGTTGCATGTGAAAACATTTTTTTAAACATGTGTTTTTAAAACTTTGGGTTCCAAATTTTTTCCTTTCCTCCCTCCCCACTCACCCTCATTGATAAGGTAAGCAAATCAATATAGGTTATATATGTGCAGTTATGCAAAACACTTCCATAGTACACATGCTGTGAAAAACTAACTCTATTTCCTTTAATCCTATCCCACCCCCCCATTTATTCTATTCTTTTTTTTGATCCTGTCCCTCCTCAGAAGTATTTTCTTCTGATTACTCCCTTTCCCAATCTGCCCTCCTCTCTATCATTCCCCTAATCTCTTGTCCCCTTCCCCCCCCATTTTCCTGTAGGGTAAGACAGATTTCCACACCCAATTGAGTGCTGTCACAATTGTTTTGAAGCCTGTCTATGTCATCCAGCATGTCAGCTATCCCTCCCACCACTGTGTCATTGGCACGTTTGATAAGTATGCCATCTATGTCTTTACCCAATTCTTTGACAAAATTGTTTAATAAAACAAAGCTAAGCACAAATTCCTGGGGCACTCCACTGGAGTCTAAGTTGATACTCATGCATTAATGACTACTCCTTGTGGCCTATTATTCAACCAGTTCTAAACTGATATAGTGTTATTATTGGCTATTCTTTTGTCCATACGAATAGCCTGAGAGATTCTGTCAAATGCCTTGAAAAAGATAAGCAAACTATATCTATAGCTTTCTCTTAATCCCCCAGTTTAGTCAAACTAAATTTTTTTTAACTTTGAAGGTTTCAGTCAAAAACAAATAAAATTAGTATGGCATGACCTACTCTTGTCAAGGCTGTGATGGCTCTTTGTGATTTCATTTATTAGATATTCACTAATTATTCATTCAATAATATATAGTACGCAATAAGCTACTTCTCCAACTGGGCACTTAACATGTCCCCAAGAGGGTCAGTTAACTACCAATCCTCTCAGGTCTTTAGTTGTAAACCTGAGGGTCTGGAGTTTTGTATATTGTCACTCATGATTTCCCACATGTGTGCTCGCTATAATTAATCTGCCAGTTGAATCCCATTAGCTTTTGGAAAGGGATTTGCTGAGAGGATGTAGTAAGAAAATATCCCTAAAGAGTATGAGCTCAAACTTGAAGTCCAAAAGTTGGGAGGCATACATAGAGAATACATGTGGCAGAGAGGCACCTCCCAACTCCTGACCTTGGAAGTCCTTCACAGAAGCTTTGTGAAGTTCCTCATAAAAGCAACTCTCCTCTGGACTCTTAGGGTAGGTGCCTTGTTGTAGTTATAGCCAGCACTTCTCTCTTCAAGGGTCATGTTCCCTGAAGTTGTCATTCTCCAGTGACTGTACTCCCTCAACTTTCTGCAGATCCTTCCTCTTTCAGACTGCTATCACTCTAATGGTCTCTACTTTTACCTCCAATAACTGATGTAACCTCTAATGTGAACTTTGAATCTCCCTAACTTAGCAGGTCACCTGGGTACACTCATTTTAGAACACTCATTCACTTAAGACTAGGAAAGGTTAAACATACAAAAAAAGTAAAAGTACTGTGGGCTCATGGATACAAGGCAACCAGGTGGGAGAATCTGAACAGCTACTCTTCCCCCACTGGGCAGCTTATGACCAGCTCAGAGTAGCCTTCCTCAGTCAAAGTTGTCAAAGAAATATACTGGAATATGGGTTGGCATTCCTTTTGTATTCATATTTAATTTTGCCTTTGCCTGAGTCATTGGTCCTTCTGAGTCTTCACCCAATCAGAAGGTTTTTCATCATAATGCAGTATGGCCCCGTGAATCACTCACTCATGACCAAAGGTTTCCACATGATTGGACTAGAAATAGGCAGAAAATATATGTGTAAGCTCTATGGACTGAAATCAGGCAGGAAATATCTATACCTGCTTCAAGGACTAACCCTCATTGGCTATTGTCCTCTATTACAAATATTTAATTTTGCCAGGAGTCAAAGTCAAGTTCACCAGTCTATAGTTTGCAAACACTCTTTTCTTCCCTCTTTAGGAAATAGGTAAAACATCCGTCCTCCAATCCTGAAGTACTTTTCCTATCTTCCATGTTCTTTATTTTTAATAATAATTGATATCTTTTGGTTTTATATCACCTATACTTCCTAAAGTATCTCTTCCTTCTTCTCCCAGTCTCCATGGTTTTCCAAATAGAAATAGTGGCTCAGCTGTCACATCTATCAGCTCTTTCAGTACCCAAGGAAGTAGTTCTTCTGGACCTGGAACTTGAACTAATTAAAGGCAGCTTGATCATCCTATGACGTCATGTTGGTCATTGACTCCTTATTAGCTATATTTATTCTTTCCTTTTCAGTTTGAGAATCATTCTCCTTGGAAGAGTGAATAAAAATTTAAAAAAGAGAATTGACCAGCTCTATCTTCTCCTGGTTACCATCACAAGACCATGAAAGGAATAATAATTTTGGGTTTAGAAGACATGGGTTCAAATTCTACCTCCCTGCTTACTATCTGGACCATCTTGGGAAGTCACTTAACCTCCCTGAGCATCAATTTCAGATGTCTATTAAATGAGGGTACTGGACTACATAGAATCTGAAGTTCCTTCCCATTTTTGATATATGATACTGTTATTATCATCCCATCCACATAAAGTTGTGGTCACATTTCATCTTTGATCCTTCTCTTTTCCCCCCACATGGAGCTCCTTCCTATTTTAAACCTTAGTATTCCTTGCCACATTCAGCTTATTTTAAGCTTCAGCACTCCTGATGCTCTTCTTATAGGACCACGTCACCATTTTGTTGTCAATCTCCATCATCTGCCGTTGCTTCCATCTCTAGTACATTTTTTAAAATGTTCTCTGTACTTCCTTATTGATTGGTGTGTTCTCTGTACCTCCTTTTTGATTTTCAAGTGGAGATTGGATGACTATTTGCCAGGTATATGATAACAGGGACACCTTTTAGGTATGGCTTGGACTAGATGACCACTGAGGCCCTTTCCATCTCCCAAACTCTTTGACGTTGCCATTTAAGCCATACAGGTCAGTCCTCTTCTCAAACAGCTAGAATGGGAAAAAGGAGAGAAGTTCAAATGTGGTTTAGAATTTCCCAAGCATGTAATTTTTTCAAGAAACTGCCTGAATCCTCTTTGGATTTAGCAAAAGAACTTGCTTGATTTTACTGCCTCTTTACTTTCTCTCTTCTTGCAGAAAAAGAATTCCCCTATGCCACAACAATCTGCGGTAACTTGTGGTTGGTTACTGGAGTATGGACAGCTGCTCCAGCTTTTATATCCTTCCTTTGAATTTATATTCAGGAAAGCCATTGTAGAAAATGAGACATCTGTCTACACTTTTTTCAGCTTGACTCATTTACTCCCAATTAAAAGAAGAAGAGAAACAAAGACCAATCTCTTCCTAACTTACTTTTTTTCCCCATTTTTATCTTTCTCTCTCTTCCCCATTTTGAAGGTTTATGTTTTATATGCATCACAACTCCAAGGGATTTTCTTTTTTTTTCTTTTTTCCAAGGGATTTTCTGAGAAGACTAATGTGTGCCCATAAGCAGAACTATAACAAGGAATTATGGTGTCTGGAATAAATTCAGTGGGGAGGGAGGAGAGTGGTGGAGTGTGAGAGGGGACCACTTCCCAGTCCATCCCTGTTCTGTAGATACCTCACACCTGTGCTACTCTTCTTCCTGATGTATTATGATTCAGAGAAGAACATCCCCATCTCTGAAAAAGCTCTCCTCCTGTCCCAAAAGGACCTGAGAACTTTTGTGGCTCTACTCCATTGGTGAATCATAATAAGACATCCAATTCTCAGCCTACTGCTTACCCCCAGGTTACTATAACCTATATATATGTTACCTGAAGTAATTTACTGCAAGTGCCCTGAAGTACCCTCTCTCCTTCCCCCTACCCTCACATACCCTTGCACTAAGATTCCAACAATGTATTCCCTCTTTGAAGAAATGACACCCACTGAAAAGCCACGTCTCCACTGAAAATGGTCCAGGGCACTGTCATTCCACTTTGCCCTTGGGCACAACTGATCTGAAAGAACATCTCTTCCATATGACTCATTCCCTGGGCAGAAGACCACCATGATGAAGAAGTACCACCCCAACCAAATTTCAGCATGCCAAGACATGGTCCTAATTGCCCTACCCTAGTTGAAAATTCTCTACATACATTTAATTCTCACCTCATTTATGTTCCAAGTCAGAGGAAGCAATATTTAACCTTATTTGTCCTATTGCCTCCTTAAAAGCTAAAACCAACTTGCCTTTCAGAGGTAAGAAGAGGTTCTTTGACTGTAATTATATGTGTACCTGATTCTGTAGTAAGTAAACATTTTCAAAAGTTTGGCCCCAAGTTTCTTCTATCAGTCAGTAACTCCCAAACAGAACTGAGAGATCCCATTGACAGTGATGTCAGAAAGACCTTGCCTTTCTGAGTTAAGACTTCCAAACATTCAATCTATATTTATTTATTTAATTGTTTACTCCTCTCAATTTTGCCAATATCTGGCTAGATACATTGCTAAAGATCTTGAAGAAAGGTGAAAAATTCAGTTGAAATTGATTTGGTCACTAAGACACTTCCACTTACAACCAGTTGCACAAATAAATTCCTTATCACAATGTCCTTCCTTCCCTTTTCCTCTTCCCTTCTCCTTTCCCTTCCCTTCTTCTTTCTTATAAACAAGCCTCTTTGTGTGCATGGGTACTGTGTTGAGTTGAGTTGAATTTTTTGGAGAATTCATTTATTACAATCCAAAGACCTCTTACGATTCATAATTAGACATGGGATGGGGAACTAAGTCCCTATAATACCTGAATCAGTCTTGTCCTATAGGCAAAACATAGTGAAAAACTACAAAACCTTAAACTATGAAATCATCTCCACTGGATGGTGCCAGCAAGACTTGGAATCCCCCAAGAGACCTGTATGGGGATGACAGGTGACAGAATCTTTTTCACCTCTTACAACCTGCCCCCATCTTCAGTCCCCCAGCCCTGACTCTGGTTTCCCTCCCCTCTGCCTCCTCCTAGAAGCCCCTGCTCCTGCCTGTCCCGGCTGCAGAGGCTTCCAGACTCATGCATTCAGTGCATTTAGTTATCAATCAACAGGGATTTCAGCAGCAGTCGTGCTGGAGTGGACAAGTTGGCCTTTCTTTATGCCAACAGGGAATGCTTGAAATAACTCAACACACAACACTGATTGATGCAGCCACAGTTTACACACCATGCTTCAGATGGTTTGAAATGGCTAGAATTAATGGCTTATTATTAGATATGGGAGAGAAAAAAAATACCTTTTTCTGGTCTTCTAATTTAAATCTATTTATTTGAATTTTGCAGAGTGTGATGGGGGTCTCACTGCTTTGCTGTCAGTGGGTCCCCCGTGAGAACTCCAGCCAGCTTGGCACCACCCCAACCCCAAGGGAATCTGGGTATTTAGAGCCCCATTTTCTTTGCAAGTGATGCAAAGCCCTGTGGTCAGGCCAAGAAGGGCTAAAGGGGCCAGGGAAAGAGGTATCAAGGGCCCGAGTGAAAGGCAGGAGAAAGGGAAGAGTGGGTTTTACTCGAGCTCCCTCGTGTTCATGCCAGGCCATGTCAGCCAGCTGGAAGAAAGGGGGTGGGGATGGAGTTTAAAACCCCTGGTAAGGAATTTTTACTTGGTCTGAACATTGTTTAAATTCCTGGAGTGGGTGATCCCTGTAATAAATACCTTGGACTCTGTAAGACAGATATATTTATTCAAGTTTAAAGTTCCGCCTTGATGGATACGCATTTGGGAATGCATAGGGTCGGAGTGTTTGTTATACATTGGAACTCGTTCAAAGTACTCGAGGAGTTAGGAAAACTCCATTTATAGCAAAGCTGAATGTCTTAACCTTTCTTTGTGATTGCTCTGCCTAATTCTATGTTTTGTCCCATGCCTTGGCTGGAGTTGGTCCTCAAGGAATACTAAGTGAGCATGGACATTTGGCCCCAGGCACTCAAAATACTCTTGCAAAGCTCCTTTTGATGGGATGTTTTATGAAGAGAAAACCTCATCCATGGGGAAAGGCAGTAACCAAGCCAGAGGGTAGATACATGCTCAGGAAAGCGAATAGTGCAGAACAACCTGGGGGTGCTGTTGCTTAAGCCCCTTCCCTTTTAAACCCTCTGGCTTAGACTTTACTTCTGCTAAATGGGAACTGCTAAATGATGAGAAGCAGTGCATTGGAATAGATAGGGTTTTGGACTTGGATTTAGACTCAGAAAAACCTGGGTTCAAATCCTGACTGAGAAATTCACTGCGTTGCCCCTGGGTAAGTGACTCAACTTCTCAGGTCCTCAGTTTCCTCGTCTATAAAATAAGGCTTAGGGGCAGCTAGGTAGTGCAATGGATAGAGCACCAGCCCTGGAGTCAGAAGGACCTGAGTTCAAATCTGGCTTCAGACACTTGACACTTACTAGCTGTGTGCCCTGGCAAGTCACTTAACCTCATTTGCGTCTCCTAAAATAAAATAAAGTGAGGCTTACAAGGTCCATCCCATCTCTAAATCTAAGGTCTGGAAGGTGAATCCTGTTGAAACAAGTTGTTCATCACTCAGTATTGAATTGGAAGTTCCTTCACTTCATCCCTTTCTCAAAGTTTCCGTTTCTCCCTGATCCCTTTGAGTTTTAAAAGCAAGCAGGCCTTAGGTGCCTGGCCACTAGACAGAGTTTCCAGTGGTTCAAGCTTCTCCATTCTCCCTGAAAACATATCCAAAATGCAGGGCGTTGTGAAAATGACCCTCCTTTCCTTCCCATTCTGCTTAGTGACAGGATAAATAGAGCCCAAAGAGGAATCACTGACAGTCTGGTAAACATCACTCCGGCAGTTTGGTTTCCCCAAGACAACAGCCCTCACGCTACTTACTGGGGCCAAGGCCACTGAAGAGCAAATGAAATCCTGGCTTGAGGTGATGTGACCACCAGGCACGTGTGCTCCTTGATGCACACACATCCGGGTACCTTTGCAAAGCTGAGCTTTGGATTTCCTGGGACTGGGCTGAGCCCCCTAGCCTCTGAAGTCTGTTTTCCATGGTAAGCATGGGACCTGTAGAAAACCAGCTCACCCTGGACCTGAATGGGCCTCTCAGAAGTGACAATGCCCAGAAGTAGCAATTTCTGACTTTCTTAGTCGTTTTATTCATAATTCACTGAGAACAAGAATCTCCTCCTCCAGCTAGCATATCATCCCACTGTGTGAGTGATTATTGTACTCCACTGGTGTTCAGATGCTGGCATGAAGGTTTTTTCCTCAAGATAAAAGACCAGTATAGCATTTGTTTGGGAAAACATACCTTTTATAGGCCAAAGCACATTATGTTTGCAACAGCAGGAAAGAGATGTAAAAATACTGTGTTCTGCAGCACTGGCAAGTTGCTCTCTGCCTGAGGAATTCTTAATTAAAAAAAAAAGAAAGAAAAAGAAATAGCAACTACCTAAGGTCCTAATTTTTGCTACAACTGCTATTATAGGTTTTTATTTTTCCCTGAGATGCTGGAAATTTTTTCAGCACATAACTCACATTTAAGTTGCTTAATCACTACTTTCCTGTTAACTCCATGGTTTGGGATTTCTTTGTCACTTTAGGGAAGTCAGAATGGAATTAAATAGGAATATAGTTAATCTTACTAAAGAAATTCCTACCAACAGAATTTTTTCCTTAATGTCACCAAGCCTTAAATTAGTTGATTTATTTGTCTCCTAAGTATGACTGATTGGGACTCACACTCCTCCAGGCCACCCTCACACACACACACACACATATGCACACCTTGGAAGATGTGCCATGGTTCTTATACTCTCTGAAGAAAGAAATACACATCTGTGAGCCCTAGAATAGAAGGGGCCTGGGGTTCAATCCTGACACCTTCTGATGGAGAATTTTCTGCTGCAATCAATCAATCAACAAGCATTTATTAAGTGCCTATGATGATTTGCCAGACACAAGGCTAGGTGCAGCAGCATTTAGATTTCTGACTGAAGGATTTTGGGGTCAAAGGGGGACTCTGAAATACGGCACACTGTAAGTAGAAAGGTTCATTATTTCACTGAGTATTGAAAGTACAAGCTGGGTTTCATCTCAACACTTTAATGGAGCTACAATCTCATCAGTGTGAATGCTCTCCAAGGGTGACAAACCCAATGTATCTATACCTCTTTATCCTGTATTCATCTTGTCTATGGGCTCCCATATATCCCCCACAAAGGGTTTACTCATCACATTACTCATCAAGAGTCTTCCTGTAGGACTGTTGACATGATATGGATATCAATGGAGCTCCCAGGTAGTACTTTAGCAAATCTTTCATTCTCACTTTATAATTCTTACCTCCGTTTCTGGTCATATATCTCTTTGATAGTGCCTTTCTGTTACTTTTAAAAAAAATACACAATTTATCACTGGTGAATTACTGTGGTCTATTCATGTCCACCATGCAATTTTCCTTGGTCCTTCTGAGGACTTGAAATTTTGATTCCCTTTAGACTATGGTGTTACATGATTTAGGCAACCCAGCAGATTTATATATCCATTCCTTCAACAAACATTTTTTTGAATGAGTGAATAAAAAGCAATTTATTATGAACTTACTATGTGCTAAACACATAGAAGTGGACGAAGCCCTGGGATACAAATACAAAGGCAAAGACAGTCCCTGCACTGAATAAACCTATATTCTAATATTAGAAACAACACATGAAGGACAGTGGTGACCAGGAAAGGATTATTTGGTCCTAAAATTTACAGGGATAACTAGTGGAGTCATAAGGAATTAGTTCCATCCAAGTTGTTTTTATCATGATAACAGAGCAGAAACATCTACTATGTGTAAGGAACTGTCCTAACAGCTCTCTGGAATACAAAGAAGAAGGGCATGCCTGTGCCCCACAAAAGCTTAAAGTCTATTTGGGGAGTTACATATAGAAATAACTATAGACTTCCTACAAAATATTCCCCAAAATATGTTAGAAGATCAATTACAGGAAAGGTTACATGGAAGAGACTACATCTGAGTCATGTTAAGGATGTTGAGGAATGGGTAGAACAAAATGGAATTTGATTATTCTAGGCAAAAGGAAGAGTGTATAGAAAGGCATGAGATAGCGTAAGATTGTCTAAAGAATAGCACATGGTCCAATTTTGCTGGAACCTAAAGATCATCATGGGGAGTGGAGGGAGATAAATAGGTAGGGGTCAAATGACAGAAGACTTTGAGTGCCATAAAAATGAGTTTTGATTTTATTTGGTGGTCAGTGAAAACCCCTGAAATCTTTGAACAAGGACAGTGGCATAGTAGGAGTTTGGTTTTTGGAAAATTACTCTGGCAACCAAGCATAGAATGGGTTACAGAGGGACAAGAATGAGGCAAGTCAATGGTTCTTAAAGAGATAATTAGAGCTTAATTTAAGATGATGGTCAGTAAAAATGGAGAGAAAAAAATTAATAGAAGTAATGTTATATATGTAAGTGTGCAAGAGTATGTGTGTTTGCATGCATGTGTGTTTGTATGTGTGTGTAGTCTTAGAGAGTTTCATGGGGATTATTAACAGTTTAAGAGACTTTCCAATAGTCACATAGCTAGTATGTCAGAGGAAGAGTTTGAACCTACATCCTCCTGATTCTATCCACCACCACTATGGTATTCTCTGCAAGAGACATCATAGAGATAGAGACAAGACTTAGCAATGGATTGGAGGTGAGCCAGATGGAGGAGTCAATGAGGACAAACATAACATATATTAATAGAAATAATTAGGAATCTAAAATTTATTCCATTGAAGAAACACCAATGGCACAAATGAACATGCTATGTTTTTTGTTTTTTGTTTTTGTTTTTTTTACTAGCAAATTGTAACACTAAATTCTAACTCTATAGAACACCCTATGTTTTTCCGGTTATTTTCTTTTTTTTTTAAATGTGTTTTTAAAACTTTGGGTTCCAAATTTTCTCCCTTCCTCCCTCCCCACCTACCCTCATTGATAAGGCAAGCAACTCAATATAGGTTACATATGTGCAGTTATGCAAAACACTTCCATAGTAGACATGCTGTGAAAAACTAACTCTATTTCCCTTAATCCTATCCTGCCCCCTCATTTATTCTATTCTTTCTTTTGACCCTGTCCCTCCTCAGAAGTATTTGTTTCTGACTACCCCCTTTCCCAATCTTCTCTCCTCTCTATCATCCCCCTACTCTCTTGTCCCCCCCCCCCATTTTCCTGTAGGGTAAGATAGATTTCCATACCCAATTGACTGTGTATGTTATTCCCTCCTTAAGTCAAATTCTATGAGAATAAGATTCACTCATTCCCTCTCACCTTCCCCAGTTTCCCCTCCACTGTAAGAGCCTTTACTTTTCTGGTTTTTGTGAGATAATTTACCCTGTTCTACCTCTCCCTTTCTCCTTCTCCTAGTATAATCCTCTGTCACCCCTTAATTTTATTCTTCAGATATGACCCCTTCATCTTCAACTCACCCTGTGCCCTCTATCTATCTATCTATATCTATTTATACATATATATATATATATTTTTTTTTTTTCCCTCCAACTACTCTAATACTGACCAAGGACTCATGAGTTACAAATATCATTTTTCCATGCAGGAATGTAAACAGTTCAACCTTAATAAGTCTCTTATGATTTTCTCTTTCCTGTTTACATCTTCATGTTCCACTTGAGTCTTGTATTTGAAAATCAAATTTTCTATTCAGCTCTATTTCATCAAGAATGTTTGAAAGTCCTCTATTTCAGTGAATGACCATTTTTTCCCCTGCAGGATTATACTCAGTTTTGCTGGGTAGGTGATTCTTGGTTGTAATACTATTTCCTTTGCCCTCCGGGATATTATATTTCATGCCCTCCAGTCCCTTAATGTAGAAGCTGCTAAATTTTGTGTTATACTGATTGTGTTTCCACAATACTTGAATTGTTTCTTTCTGGCTGCTTGTAATATTTTCTCCTTGACCAGGGAACTCTGGAATTTGGCTACAATATTCCTAAGAGTTTTCCTTTGGGGATCTCTTTCATGAGGAGATCGATGGATTCTTTCAATTTCTATTTTGCCCTCCGGTTCTAAAATATCAGGGCAGCTTTCCTTGATAATTTCTTGAAAGATGATGTCTAAGCTCTTTTTTTGATCATGGCTTTCAGATAGTCCAATAATTTTTAAACTCTCTTTCCTGGATCTATTTTCCAGGTCAATTGTTTTTCCAATGAGAAATTTCACATTGTTTTCTAATTTTTCATTCTTTTAGATTTGTTTTACAATGTCTTGATTTTTCATAAAGTCACTAGCTTCCAATTGCTCTATTCTAATTTTTAAGGAAGTATTTTCTTCAGCAAGCTTTTGGACTTCCTTTTCCATTTGGTCAATTTTGCTTTTTAGGGCATTCTTCTCCTCATTGGCTTTTTGTACCTCTTTTGCCATTTGGGTTAGGCTACTTTTTAAGGTGTTGTTTTCTTCAGTATTTTTTTGGGTCTCCTTTAGCAAGCTGTTGACTTGTTTTTCATGATTTTCTTGCATCACTCTCAGTTTTTCCTCTACTTCTCTTCCTCGCTTCTCAAAAACCCCTTTTGAGCTCTTCCAAGGCCTGGGACTGATTCATATTTTTCTTGGAGGCTTTGTATGTAGGAGCTTTGGCTTTGTTGTCTTCTTCTGGTTGCATGTTTTGATCTTCTTTGTGACCAAAGTGAGATAATATAGTCTGACTCTTTTTGCACTGCTTACTCATGATCCTGGCCAATTCCTTGAGTTTTAAACTCTTTATTAAGGTAAGAGTCTGCTTCCAATGTGGAGAATGTACTGTCCCAAGCTTTGGGGGTTTGTACAGCTGTTTTCAAAGATACTTCTAGGGACCTGAAAAGTGTCAGTTCTCCCAAGGTGCTATGATAAGGGGCGAGGTGTTTCCTCTCCACTGTCACCACAAGCTCCACCACACCAGAGTTCCTCCTCACCCCAGGACAGCCCCTCAGAACTGTGACCCAGATCCAAGCACCAGTAAGGCAAGAGATTCCTGCCTCAGCACTGGCAAAGAGATCCCTGCAATCCCCCTCTGATTAGCCACTTGATTCCCCCTTAGTCTGTGGAAAGTCAGGAAAAATTCACTGTCCCAGGCCGCGCTCCAGACTTGCAGCTGAGACCTAGCTCCTCTCACACTGCAGTCACAGACTTTTTCCACTGACCCTCCAAGTGATATTGGTGTGCATGGGTTGAGAAGTCAGGAAACCACCACAGCTGCCAGTGATTCAGTGCTCTGAGGCCTGCTCCAGGGTCACTGCAGCCTGCGCACCCACACCAAAATGCGCACCTCTCCCCGCCCAGCACAATATACCTTTCCTATCAACCTTCCAGGCTGTCTTTGGCTGGCAATTTGTTTCACTCTGTCTTTTTGTGGGTTCTACTGCTTTAGAATTTGTTTAGAACCATTTTTATAGGTATTTGGAGGGGTTTGGGGGAGAGCTCAAGCAAGTCACTGCTTTCCCTCCACCATCTTGGTTCCAGTTATTTTCTTAGTAGTACCAATATGCCAATAGATATGAAGCCTCATTGATGTGGGTACCCTCTCCAATAATAAAGACTGCAATCTATTCATGCCTGCCTATCCTTTGTCACTCTTATACCTACATCTTCATAACACAAGGACCCACCTAATGTTCTAGGAGTCTTTCATAAGTTCACCTTACTGCAGTCAGTCAGTCAATAAACGTTTATTAAGTACCTACTCTGCTCCAGGCTCTGTGCTAAGTGCTGGGGATACAAAGAAAGGTAAAAGATAAGTTCTTGCTTTCAAGGAGCTCACAGTCTACTGGGAGAGACAACATGCAAACAATTATGTGCAAACAAGATATCAACAGGATAAGTTCAAAATAATCAACAGAAGCAAGTCATTAGCAATAAGGATGATTGGGAAAGATTTCCTGCAGAAGATGAGTTTTTAATTGAGACTTGAAGAAGTCTGGGAAACTGGGAGATAGAGGAAGGAGGAAAAGAATTCTGGGCATGGACGATAGCCAGTCCCCCAAAATGCCCAGAACCAAGAGATGGCATATCTTGTATGAAGAACAGTCAGGAGACTAGTGTTACTGGATCAAAGAATACATGGGAGGGAGGTTTAAGAGAACATATTGGTTATCCTTTGCTCTCACTACATGACTAGGCCATCTTTTTTCCCCATTCAAAATTTCTTTGATGACATCCTTTTTCATATGTCTCCTCTATAATTCTTTATTTGGTATGTTCTTGGCAACCTGCTCACATCCACCTTGCCCTTTTCCATTGTTCTTTAAATCATCTTCAAGTTTGATTCTTTGAGGCTTATGGTATTCTATAACTCTCATCTGGGCAACATCACCAAAGGAGTATCAGCCTTTAAATGATGGCCCTTTAATTCCAGGAGAAGCCTGGAATCCTGAAAAAAGAACTATGACATTTCTCAGTGGCAATACAGGTCATTCTATTTTTTCTATTCAATTCTGGGCCCAGTCTATTGTCCATTTTCATTATCAGGCCAATATGTATTAAAGAACATACTAGTTCAGTGGATTGTCCATTCACCTGCATCTCCTACACTGCAAAGTTTGTTTTCTTATAAAGCAACTAACCAGTCCGATGAAAACTATCTTATGAGAATTTAACTATACAACTTCCAATCTTGTTGGCTCCAGACATCATAGTGGCATTCTGGGTAATGTCACCAAGGGAAGTTATAAATGTTACCAGAAAATTCCTCAGTCCTTTTGTAGACTTCAGCATGGCCCTCAGCAACACCAAAAAAAAAAAAAGGAAGAAAGGAAGAAGGAAGGAAGGAAGAAAAGAAGAAAGATAGAGAAGAAGAAAGGAAAGAGAGAAAAAGAAAGAAAGAAAGAAAGAAAGAAAGAAAGAAAGAAAGAAAGAAA
>NW_020954575.1:8551530-8559933 GCF_900497805.2 Vombatus ursinus | reverse complement strand
AAGAAAGAAAGAAAGAAAGAAAGAAAGAAAGAAAGAAAGAAAGAAAGCAATGAACACACAAGTTGTTTGGAGGTTTCCTTCCCACCTTTGTTGACTAGCAGTGGGAATTTGCAAAATGCAGACATTGTCAATGTAGCATTGACTTACAGACATTTTATTCTGTTACCAATAATTCTTTAAAGGTGCTGACACAATTTTAGTGGCATATGAATGGCACGTGACTAGCACTTAGGTATCACTTTGAATGCTGCAATTACTGCCCCAAAGTACAAACATGATTTTTGAGGCATGCTGGTTGTCAGAGCATCATACAACCTCTTTCCCCCCACCAATTTAATTGAACAAGAAACCTTTTGAAAATATTACTTAGGCTCACACACTTAATTTCCACCCACAAAGTGTACATACTTAACACGGTACAGTGGAAAAAAATGTTGTATGTGAAGTCAGAGCCTAGGTTTGGATACTGACTTCACCATACTACCAGTATGGACAAATCATTTAACATCTCTGGGCCTCAGTATCCTCATCTATAAAATGACGTCTGAAGTCTGTTCTAGCTCTAAATATGTGATCCTGTGAGCCTGTGAATTAAGGACTTGGAAAAAGTAGAGAAATTGAGGCAAAGTAGTAAAGTTGAAAAAGCAGTGGACTTGGAGTTAAGAGACAAATAAAACCTTTAGTTCCGCTGATGACATGAGATCTTGGATAAGTCACATCTTCTCTATAAGCCTGCCTTATTCTCTGTAAAATAAAGGAGAGACAACTATATGACCTCCAAGTCCCTTCCAGCTCTAAGATTCTATGACCTGACAATTTCAAAATCCCTTTTAACTTCCACATTCTATGGTTCCATGATTCCAAAATGATGGCTGTTTTGAATAAAATAGCAGGTAGGGGGAGAAGTTGGGAATGGAAGCAGGTAGTCACCAAGCATCTCTCCATGTAGTCCTTTGTATATTCTTATCACAGAAGTCCTGGGAGAACCACAGGTTAAGGGAGTGAGAGGGTGGAAATAGTAGTCTTCCTCTTGAAAACATGGAAGAATGATTAGTAACTACCATTTTGTTTCCTTTTTTTTTTCCCAAAATTATTAGCCAGCAATCATAAGGGGCAGCTAGGTAGCTCAGTGAATAGAGCTCTGGGCCTGGAATCAGGAAGACTCATCTTCTTGATTTCAAATCTGGCCTCAGACAATTACCAGCTGTGTGACCCTGAGCAAGTCACTTAACTCCATTTGCCTCAGTTGCCTCACCTATAAAATGAGATGGAGAAGAAAATGGCAAACCACTTCAGTATCTTTGCCAAGAAAATCCCAAAAAGGGTCATGTTGAGTTGGACATGACTGAAAACCAATAAGAAAGTCATAAAGGCAACTTCTTTCTTTGAGATGACTCATTCAGTGCTACTTTAAGGGACTGAGGGAGGGAACACACTTTCCAGATGCCCAGAGTACTACCAGGTAATATATTAGTAACAATCGAGAAACGAATCGTAAGTAGAGGCTGGCAAATTTAAGCACACTGAAGCTTCAACTCCTCTGACTTTGGAATACTTGGGTAATTAATTTAGAGTATAATTTCAGGGAGGGATCTCAACATTTACCTAGTTCAATCCACTTATATTATAAATGAGAAAACTGAGGCCCAAAGGGGTGATTTGCCCAAAGTCACTGTCAGTGCCAGAGCCAGGCTAGACAGAGCCCAGGTGTCTAGCTTCTAATCTAATTGCATTATTTATACTGCCTCTCTAATAATTAACTTAATTCATTAAATTATTTAAAAATTAAGAGGAGAATTAAGGGAGAAAGTTTGATAAGAAAGCAATTCCTCCCCTCCTCCCACCCTATGTGAAAATGGATTCAGAGCTAGAAGTGACCTTGAAGATCATGAGATCTTAACTCTTCATTTTACATATAAGGAAACTGAAGCCCAGAGCATGTGACTTGTCCAACATCACACGTTTCTGTGACCAGGACCCCAAAACTCCATTGCCAAAGAGCACTTCACTTTGACTCATATTTGATGCATAATGTTTGAACTTACTGTACATTCTCATCTTGGTCTGATGTTTTTGTTCAACTATTTCCTATATATTAAAGTCTGTATCCAAGTGTCACTCTTAGATTTTAGATTCCTAGAGAGCAAGTATCATGTAATGCTTTTCTCTTTGCCAAAACAGATCATAACTCTTCTACTCTTCATTGTTCTTATCTAGGTTATACCATGTGCCCTCCATCAAGGATCTACGCAATATTCTAAGGACCCATTTCTTTTTTTGGTATCTCAAGGGCAGCCAGGGGGTGCGATGGTTAGAAATCTTAGCCTGGAGTCAGGAAGACCTAAGTGCAAATTGCTTCTTGGACACTTACTAGCTGTGTGACCCTAGACAAGTCGTTTGGCCTCTGTTTGCCTCAGTTTCCTCTACTGTAAAAATGGGGATAATAATAGCACTTATTTCCCAGGGTTTTTGTGAGGATCAAATAAGATAATGTGCATAAAGCACTTAGCAGAGTGCCTGACGTATGATAGGCACTATATAAATGTTAGTTGCTTTTGTTGTTAATGTTATTGTTGTTGTTGTTATTATTATCCCAACTGATCTAGTGAGCCATCCTACTTGATTCTCGTTATATGAAGGACTTGTTTCTGTAACCTGTTAAATATATTCTTGCTCAAACACCTCCATGCAGTTCCCTTGACAGGACACCCTGCTCAGACTAGACTCTTAATAAAGATTTCCACATGTTGATTCAATTTGACAATTCAATGAGTACCTGCTATGGATGAGGCTTTGTGTTAGACAATAGATCTACAAAGACCAAATGAAAAACAAAAGTCTCTGCCCTTGAGGAATTTACATTAGGTGGACAGTGATGCCTCATTTATACAGATAAGTACCAGATTACTTGGGGAAAGAGAAAGCACTAATAACTGGGGTTGAGGCAGAGAGTTGGTAAAGATGAGAGCACTTGAGTAATGATGACAATAATGATTATGGCAACAATAATGATGAAAAAGAAAAAAGTAAAGATGATAATGGCTTCCAGAAAAGTCTATTTAGCATTTGGTTCATGGAGTACAGTGATAGGCCTTTCAGTTACATAATATTCTCAGCCCACCACCACCCCACCTCCTCAAATATTTGTCCTAATGATTTTGGTTTTTTTTCCTCCACCTTTAATGGGGGAAACAATTAAGCCATTTTCAGTCCTTGCCAACTCTCCTACAGACAACACTTCTGAGTACCCCTTCTGACAGCATAATTAGTATTCCTGGGACATTTTTCACCAGCTGCTTATGTCTCTTCCAAGTTAAAAGTCAACAGCTAAATATATAGCATTGCAAGTGCACAAACAGGGAAATTGATTTTAACACTCAGAACCCTTTGATTATCAGTATTTATAGCTGTAATTAGAGAATGTTTTAATGTCTTATATAATCCATTCTTTATTGAAAGTCTCACGACAAAGAACTTGATACTAATTTCCTTTGGATCAGCAAAGAAGGAGCATCGTTCCTAACGCTTACTTAGTTTCCAGGTTGGGTAATTATAAAACATGTTGTCCTACATTATACACAGTACATTAGAGGCTGATTCACTTGTCAAGTGACTTTCATTGGGAGTTCCTGTTCCACGCTACTAGCATATTATATGTCTGTCCCCAGAGTCTGACTCAAGTGTGTGGTGTGTTATGAGTGATGTCTGCTGCTAATATTGGCAAAATAAAACTATTTGTCTATAATATGAACACCATGTCTTTGCAAAGTAGTGTGGTATGATGGGCAGAGCACTGGATTAGGAAACAGGACACCTTCATTTCACTTCTGTTTATATCACTGACTATATATGTGGCTTTGGGTAAGTTACTATTCCCTCTCAGCCTTTGCTTGTCACTTTATAAAATAAGTACAATGGATGATCTCTAATGTACCTTCCAGCTTGGAAATTCTATGATTCTATAATTTTAAGTGTATGATATGATGCACATGATATTTATTAGCCCACAAATATCATTTCTAAGTTGTGCATATAGCAAGTTTAGGTCATAACCTTGATGTTTTCTTATTAAGAAATACTGTAGGTTATATCATCTTTTTTTCCCCTGAATCAATTATTCAATCATTTATTAAGCACCTACACATGCCAGCCATTGTGTAAGGCATAAGGATACAAAAAAAAAGAAAAGAAAATAGAAAAAAAAACATTTGTTACCTTCAAGGAACTTATATACTAATAGTGAAGAAAACATATCTAAATCAGTATTCACAAGATGAATACAGTGTGGATGAACAGTAGCTTTAGAGTGGAAAAAAAACTAGCACAATGAAGATCAGTAAAAACCTCCTTGGAAGGGATGGTATTTATTTGAGCTGGGTCTTAAAGGAAACCAGGGAATCTAAGAGTCAGGAGGAGAGGAGTTCAGGAATGGGGCATAGACAATGCTGCTAAGGGGGAAAAAAAAGAAGGGACATAGTGTGTGAGAAACAGTAAGTAGTGTCAAGATGGCTAAGTGCAAGGGTGTGCTAATAAATATTTAACAACCAGTTCTCTGGGAAAAAAAAAATTGTGTACAGAAGGGGATGGGGAAGAGGGGGATAGAATATACCCAGGAAACACTTATAAGTTTAATCTACATCATTACTATTTTCTCCATCACTTTCTTAAGTCTAGGCAATCAATAAAATAATACATCAAGCTCTGATCTGTAGCATCTGCCAATTTCCAGGGTATACACGCTCACCTTGCAAATTTGACAATCAGCTTGTAGGGCTTGAGAGCTGGCTCCAGTACACCTCTGGCTAAGTTCATGAAATGTGTTAAAAGAATGTTAGGAAGGGGCCTATTTATAGAGAGCTTTACAGTGCCCAACGGAGGAGTTTATATTCAACCCTGAAGATAGTAGGAAGGCATTGGAGCTCACTGAGTAGCAGGGTGATATGGTCAGACTTGTACTTTAGGAAAATACTATGTGTAGGATGGATTGGAATGGGGAGGAAGCAAGGAGTCCAATTAAAAATGTATTGCAATTGTCCAAGAGAAAGGAAATGAAGCCCTGAACTAGGTTGATGCCTGTGAGTCAAGAGAAAGATTATGTATTTGCGATATTGATCTTGTTGGTATATAGACATTGGCATGTTGGCTATCCCATTAGACTATGGGCTCCTTGACAGCAAGGACTGTTTTTACCTTTTCTATCCCCAGCATGTAGCACATTGCTAGGCATATAGAAGACACTTAATAAATGTTGACTTGACCACATGATTTAACAACTTATTGAATTTGTGGGACAAGTAGGAAGAGGCATTTAGCATGATACCAAAGTTGCAAACTTAAGTGACTAGAAAGTTGGTGATGACATCAGAAGTTCAGAATAAGAATGGGTTTGGGGGGAAAGATGGTGAATTCTGGTTTGGATATGTTGAGTTTGAGATGGCTAGAGGAAATCCAGTTTGAGATCCTCCCTGTGGCTGAATAATGAGAGATGACCAAGTTTGCTTTGCCATCCTTTCTAGGAGCTCCACCTTATCAGAGGGGAATCCAGGCCAGCTCAGGACTGATATTCCCAGAGATGATCTTTTGGAATTTGGCCCTTCTGCCCTCTGGGAGAATTAAACTTGTGCAATAATTGTGCCTTTGCCTTGGCCATCCTCCATACCTGGAATGCCCTCCCTCCTTACCTCTGCCTCTGCCTCATAAAATCCCTCTCTTCCTTTAAAACCCAGCTCAGTCACCATCTTCTCCTAATTAACCCCAGAACTAGTGTCCTACCTCTCAAACTACCTTGTTTTAAATTCATATATGTTGGTATTCATTCACTTTATATGTGTAATATGTGTGTATGTTCTTCTTCTATCCCACGTTAGAATGTAAGCTCATTGTAAACTAGAATCATCTCATTCTTTGTATTTTTGTTGCCAGCGCCTGGCATGGTGCCTAATGCATAAATGTTTGTTTATTATTTGATACAAATCCTAGTAGGGGGTTTTAAGGAGGAGGCTATTATAGTAATCATTTTCACCAAACTATTCCCTCCCACCATCAAGTTAGAAGAAGAAAAAAAACAAGCTCCATCTTCTAAGCTGTGGGAAAAAGAATGGTGAAAGCATTCCCCATCTGGCACAAGATGCTGACTATTAAGTTGTTTGGGAAATGTGGAGTTGTACCCATCTAGAAGATTGGCCATGGCCATTTTAATATGTTTTTGAAAATCATTGAGTGCTTAAAAACCTGTAGTAAAAGCCCTAATAAACTAAATTAGACTAAGACCCTGCCAGAATTGTATTTACCTCCTGAAGTGGAGGTTTGGGAAACCATGTTAAAAATGAAAATAAAAAGGAAGGAAAAAAAGAAAAAGAAAATGATTTCGAGGTTGTGGGGGGCAGGGAGTGTAGGGGAACTCTTTCACCAAATGGACAAACCCCCTGCCATCCAAAAGAGCTCATTTGTAAGGGGACTAGCGATTGCTTTCAACATCACACGTTTTTGAAGGGTGATGCCACCCGCCGTCCATTTTTTGTTTTGTTGTGCTTTGTTTTACAAGTCTTATTTATTTTTACAAGGGCAGGAACGACAGAGGGGGGATGGAGTCCCTGTAGCCTAAAGAATACATGCTTTGTTCATTGTGTATGCCCAGGCAGTACAATGAACAAGCACTAATAAGAGGAAAATGATTGTAGCAAATAAAATCCCATATGCTTTAGTCACCCAGAAGGGGACTGTGGGATAGCAGTGATAGGCAATCCCTGAGCATAGCGCCGGCACAAGACAATCAGTGGGGCATCTTTGGGAACTCCCCCCAAGGGAAAAGACCATATAGCTCTTGAAGCCAACATCCCACCTGACACAGAACATCACTAAAATTATCTAGGAAAAGTGCAATGGGCTGGGGAGTCATAGGGCCATAGATTTTAGAGCTGGAGGGACCTTAGAGATCGACACATTCATTTTTACAGAGAAAGTAACTGAGGCACAGAAAGGTTAAGTGATTTGCCCAGGAACATGTAGTTTAGTAAATATCAAGGGCAGGATTTGAATCCAAGTTTTCCTGACTCTTCTTTCCATTATGAGCTCTGAGTTCTAAGGCCTTACCTTTCTAAATCTATTATATATTATTCCCCTTCACACACTCTATGTTCTAGCCAAAATGTCCACCTTGCTCTTCTTCAGACATGCTGTTCCATCTCCTTTCTCTTTGCCTTGGCACAGGATGTTTTCATATATGGGATGCCCTATCCTCATCATCTCTGCCTCTTAGAATCCCCAATTTTCTTCAAAGTTCCCCTCAAATGCCACCTCTTTCATGAAGCCTTCTTTGATTTCCCCCATAGCTACCCAGTTACTGGTTCCTCCCCCTCCAAAAAAGAACCCCAACTACCTTGTATTTATTTTGTATCTAATTTATACATATATGTGTACACATTATCTCCCCAGATAGATAGTTCCTTTAGGGCAGGAATCATTTCATTTTTGTTTCCATATCCCCAGCACCTAGCATATTGCCCAACACAAAGTAAGTGATTAGTAAATGCTTGTCAAATTGACATAGGAAACACTTAATGAATGCTTGTTGACTGACTCCACAACTTACTCTTGTGTGTGTGTGTGTGTGTGGTCTTGGGCAAGTCACTGAACTTCTCTATACCTTAGTTTCTTCCCTTGTGGGTGCTGATGTCTGCCCAACCTATTCCATGGAGGTGTTACAGATCCTACTTGGGGGATATGTGTGGGAATGCCTTGAAAGGTCACATGTTAAGCAATACTTTTAATCGTGCTTTGCCATATACCCTCTTCTCAGCCACTTTGATGAACTTGGTAGTGAAAGTGTTATTGACCCTATTTTACACATAACTACACTGCAGCTCAACAATCAGCAAGCGTATATTAAACACCTACTATGTGTCAGGGACTGTGCTATGTACTGATCATCTAAAGACCAAAATTAAGGACACACCTCTTTGGGGACTTATATTTGATCAGAGGAAGTAGATAAAAATGATATACTCAATAAATATGAAGTAATTTCAAAGGGGAAAAATACCAGAAGCTGGAGGAGAATCAGAAAACGTCTAATGTAGGAGAGGACTCGAGAGAAAAGAGAGGATAGAGCCCATTCTAAGTGATGGAGAGCAGACTCCACCAGAGGCATGGAGATGGGAGGAATGAACTGATTTACCCACAGTCACATAGGTAGTAAGTATTGGAGTCAAGGCTCAAATTCAATGTTTCAGACCCCAAGAGTGGTGTTCTTTCCACTACCTCCCTCCCCCTATCTCCTACTAATCACACCTAAGAATTTTTTTTAAAAAACAAGCATTATTCTGTAATTGGTATTTTCAATGTTTCAGTAGTCTTGAAACATGGAGACTTTTTCTGCCCACGAAACGTGGAGACTTTTTCTGC
>NW_020954575.1:8513999-8551520 GCF_900497805.2 Vombatus ursinus | reverse complement strand
AAACATGGAGACTTTTTCTGCCCACGAAACGTGGAGACTTTTTCTGCCCACGAAACATGGAGACTTTTTCTTCCCACCTTAGAATGAAGCTATTGCTTTTTTGTCATTATACAAGAATGGAGAAAGAGAGGAGTGGAGAGAATACTAGGCTTGGATTTAATTCCTTAAATCCTTTCTCTGACATTTATTATATAGGCAAAAGATGGCACAGTAGATAGAGCCCTGGACTTGGAGTCAGGATGACCTGAGTTCAAATCTGGCCTCAAACATTTATTGGTGTGAGCAAGTCACTTAACCTCTGACTGCCTCAATTTCTTCACTTTAAAATGGGAATAATAATAACACCTACCTCCCAGGATTGTTGTGAGGATCAAATGAGATCATATTTATAAATTGCTTTGCAAACATGGAAGTGCTATATAAATGTTATTATTAGCTCTGTGACTGGACAAATCTATTATTTAATTTTTATATGCCATAGGCAATATAGGAGGTAGTGTGGCACAGAGCAAAAGGCAATGACTCTTAAGTAAGTGCAACTGGGTTCAAATCCCACTTCTAACACTTACTATCTAAATGTCCTTGGACAATTCACTTAATCTCGCCGGGCCTCAGTTTCTTTCTTTTTAAAATAAAGGATTTGGACTGGATGACCTCCCAGGTTTTTTCCAGCTCTATGATCCTATGAACTCTTTGGATTCAGCTTCTAAATCTGAATTATGATGTAGAAAAGGAGTTCCCACATTGAGAGCATCCTAGATGAAATGCCAGATCATTCAGGTTCTGTTCAAGAATTCACAACCTCCAAATGGTAAATCTGCATAGAAGCTATCATTTATTATTAATTATTATTTTATTATCTTTAATTATGATCTTTATTATATTATTATTAATCATTTATTATTAATTATTATTAATCACCTCTTTCCTTACTACTCAACAAATCTTGGGTCTCCATCACTGAAGAATTAGTTGCAGAATCATAGAATTTGAGAGTTGCTTGAAATTTCAGCAGCCATCTAGTCCAAACCATACACAAAAGAAATTCCCACTCTAATGTATATGACAAATGGTTGTATAGTCTGAAGACCCTGGAATGTCCTCCATTTTACTTCCAAGGAGGAGGAAACCCAACTACTTCTTACCTCATCCCATTCCACTTCTGAACTGTTCTAATTGTTAGGAAGCTTTTCCCAACTTCGAGTCTAAATTTGCCTCTTGGCAATGTTTCTGTGTGTGTATGTGTTTGTGTGGTGTGTGTGTGTGTGTGTGTGTGTGTGTGTGTGTGTGTGTGTAGCCTGAGGGAACTTTAAGGGTTATCCAGTCCAATTGCCTTATTTCTTAATTGATGACTTTGAATACCAAAGAGGTTAAATAATTTTCCTGATGTTGCACTGATAGTATGTGGCAGAGTAAGGATGTGAACCAGACTTCTGACTTCCAAACCAGCCCTATTTCTATAGCCTCATGCCTGTTGGCTTTTATTTAATGAGGGTAAATGCCTACAAAATAATTTAGTTACAGATTGGTTTTTTTTTTAAATCTTACTGTAAGGTTGTGGGTTTTTGCTCCTGCCCTAATTAATGTAATCACAGAAAATCCAGATAGCTCAATTATATTAAACAATCAATTAAGAAGTCTAGTCCAGGTATGAATAAAAATACTTAATCATTTTAAGAGAATAAACTACTTTGATGAATGGGTAAAGAAAGATGAAGCCACAAAGGAAATCTTGTGATTGGCTCAAAGAATCAGACCATCTTTGTCTGTGTATGACACTTAATTATAATAATTAGCTTGTTTTAAGCATAGGGAGAAATATAATAGACCATAGGTTTTTTTCTTGTCAGCTTCAGAGAGTTTATTGTGGATTAAAAGTTCTGAGTTCAGTCACAACTGCTCCAAACTCCCAGTTAGGTAAATTCCTAATATTTAGGCAGAGGTTAAGTTCTCTGCCTAACTTTATATTTATATGTAAATACAAACTGGGCAGCTAGGTGGTGCAGTGGATAGAGTGCTGGACTTGGTCAGGAAGATCTGAGTTCAATTCCTGCTCATGACATTTACTAGCTGTGTTACACAGAACAAGTCACTTTAACTCCCTCAGCCTCGCTTTCCTCATCTATAGAAGGGAGGTAATAACAGCACCTAGCTTATAAGGTTGTTGCGAGAATAAAATGAGGTAATATGTATGTAAAACACTTTGCAATCCTTAGAGCATCATGTAAATTCTAGTGGTTATTTTTGTCATCATAATCATTTATTATTATTATTATTATCATAATCATCACCATCATCATCATCATTATATCTTTAGGCCCTGACCTCTTAGTGATTAAGGAAAAAATCAGTTTACTGGAAATGTTTGGGCAACAAAACAGATTATATAATATTGTCTATAGATAGACAAGCCTCAGGAGGGGGAATTGGGCAAAGTGCTGACCTTTTCTTGAGACTTCCCTTAGTCTGAGTCTTCCATTATGAAATGTCTGTGGAGGCAATTACTTTCTTCAGTGTCTCCCTTCTCTGTCACACTTTATTCTTTCTTTTGCTCCTTAAAAGTATATTAGAAATACCATTCTGGCTCCAACCTCTCAAATACAGACCCTCAGAATCTCTCCCTCTGATTTTGAGTTAGCTTCTTCCTTTTGTAAAAATTTCTTAGGGAGAGACCCAGTCTCTCACACAATGACTCTGAATTGTTTCCAGAGAGAGTACAGGTGCTAATCACACCAAGTACTGATGGTTTGATTCAATCAAGAAATGTTCTTAGTTAAGGTATCAGAGCTAAAATGGCATAGTTCCAACCACACCTTTATATATGAAAAAGAAAGCTATTTTAGAGCTAGTCAGTCAAGTGGTGGCAAAGCAGTCTTGAGAGGGAATCACCCTTGCAGAGGAGCAAGTTTCTCTTCTCCTCCTTCCCCATTGACAAGGTGACAGCAAACAGCATTGGTAACAGTGTTCCCAGAACAGCACTGGGGGGGTTGTTTTCAACCCCTGTATCAGGAGCTTAGAGACACAAAGGAAAAAAAACTAGATATAGTTAGGAAAGGCAACTTTAGCGATCCACAACGGAACCAACCCTCAGAGTTCAGCAGAGAGTTAAACCTAAAGGAAACTTCTTGAGGAATTCACAAAGGGAAAAAAGGACTTCTATTGCCTAGGAACTGGGAATTACCCTTTTGTTATACAAGTTCCTTGCATGCATGCCTCACTACCATTTTAATATTATTATATTCTCCCCAGGGACCTAATGTATGCTAGTGAGAGTTTGTCCCCAGTTGGGGGACAGGGGAGGGAGGATGGCAATTGCTTTTCTAACAACTATCCTCACTATACCTGCTTAGTGAATACCCTTCCCAAAAGTTAAACATGGCTGATAATGAATGGGAAGCAGACTGGTAGGGGCTCATGAGCAAATTGTAAGGCCTCAGAATTATGCTTAAAAACCCAAAGAGAGTAATAGTCAACTGCCCTCTGGGGTCCTGACCTACTAGTAAGAGTGGAAATTGGGAGAATAAGCCCAGAGAGTTTGTTTCACTTGAAATAACCCTGAAAGATAGGCAGTGAAAATGTTATTCTACCCATTTTACATGTGAAGGAACTGAATGTCAGAGAAATGAATGACTTATCATGACTTCTCATAGATTGTTAGCTGCAGAGCTAGGATTTGAACCCTGTCTTCCAGTGCTTTTTTCACTACACCATACTATATTAACATTATACCAAGGTCAACTCATCTTACTAACACCCTATTTCCCATTATTTTTCACACTTCTTCACCAAAATCCCATTCAGAAGAAGCCAGTGGAGGTGAATATTCATGGACAAGAAAGGGAAAAATGTGTTTTCCCTAGATACACATCATATGATTACCCTCTCAACCTTTATATTTCACATCTTAGTTGTGTAATCCATTTCATCCTCCCCAGCTTCACCAGGCTCCACTCAAAAACACAAACAAACAAACTGGATCCCCACAGAGGGCCAATGCCCTAAATGATGTAGAAGACTCTATAATAAGAAGAGGTAGCAATGATTCTGGGTGTGGTTTTCCCCCTGAGAAACCTACTGGAATGTTTATTTCAGTAACTGAACTAAGAGAGAAAAACATGAAAGTTAACACTTCACAAATTATGAGGAAATAGATGTCCTTTCACTTAAATTCTTTGAGTGTCTACAGTTTTTCAGCTTCCATCCAAAAACAAAACATTTACCTGTATTGATGCAGTGGAGGGGGCAGCATTTCAAGGATATCTTGTGAAAAAATGGAAAAGAAAGGAAAATGTCCAGACACTGCCCATACAGTGACCTAGAAAGATGATAGGAGATGTCAATTAGTGCTTCCTTCGAACACGTTAATACCTTGTTTCATTATTAAAGAAGTTAACACTCATCAAGGAAAAGTAGACATTGAGTCTAGTCATCCATTGACCCAGTTAAGACGCCACTTGGGGATTCTGATAAACTTAGAGGAGGAAATCATTATTTTTTCTGGTGTGAATGAAACAAGATATTCCTTTGATCTCCTCAGACTCTATCTTCTATAATCTATCAACACCCATCTTTTTTTCATTTCTTTATTCTTGGGAGAGTAAGTTCCTTACAGTCAGAGATCATATCTTATTCATTTGATTCAATTCCAGCACATTTTGAGCACTTACTGTCTGCAAGGCAATTTTCTTGTAATTGTCACAAGTGTCTCTCTCTGAAAATAAAAGTTCCAATTCTTTTTTTAGTTTTCATTAATATCTTTTAATTTTTTAAATAATTTTCATTTCCAAATATATCCCTCCCCTTCCCCTACCCAACATGCCATCTCTTATAACAAAGTGTTTTTTTTTTTAAATAAAACTACAGATCATCAAAACTAATCAGCATATCAATCAGCATATGTGATATTCCACATCCATTGTTTCCCATTTCTACTTGCCTGGACAATAGCCTTTAGTCAATTACTTTTCCTTTGGTTTCTCTGCAGCAAATGTCATTCTAATCCATTCTCCTCATAGCTATAAGGTTATTTTCCTAAAGTTTAGGTCTGACCATACTCAATATGCTCCAGTGGCTTCCTATTGCCTCTATCATAATAAGTAACTTTCTGTATTTAGTTTTTAAACACTTCAATCTGATTCTAATCTACCCTTCTGACCTCATCCTACATCAACATGACACACTGGACTTCTTAATGTTCTTCACATATTTTAATACATTTCCCATCTCCATGCCTTTGTACAGGCTGTCTCTCATATTTGCCATGCACTCCCAACAAAATCTCATTCTTTAAAATACAATGTTTCCTTCAAAACTCATCTTAAATTTTACCTTCTCCATGAAAGTTTTCCAGATCTCCTTAGTTCTCTCCCTTTCCCATAAAAAAATTCATTTTCTACATATTTTCCATATACTTATATGTGATGTTTCATATATGGATGTGTTGTCCTCCCACAACAAACTGTGAGCTGCTTAAGGGCAAAGAGAATTTCACTTTTATATGTGCCTCCCCATTGTGCTTAGAATATAATAAATACTTAATAAATGCTAAATGATTGATTAAAAAATAAAGAGTCAAATACACTGCCTTCTGGCCATGCCAAAGAGACAGGATTTCAGACACATATATATACACACACATACATACACACATATACATACATACATGCATACATGCATACACATATAGACATAAATGTATGTAATATGTATATATATATTATAGATGTCATATATGCAAGAGGAAATGGTAGAGGCTAGATCACTTTGTCCTTTCTATCCTATTAAGAGTTGTATTTAATATAAGACTGCATGGGGTCTTCAATCTTCCTGATACGTTGTGCAAGATGGTCCCTAAAATGGTCTGGAGTGATCTAGCATAATCCAAGGTCCTATGACCTTCACAAGGTTTAGCTCAAAGTACCTGGAATGGTAGAATTTTGCTAAACCAAAGATACAGGTGCTCTCCAAAAACTGTCTTCTGTTGACTACAGATCCAGCTGGAGCTCCACCTGTTTGTTGGTCTCTTCACTTATCAAATAACCTGTGAACGTCCTCCAAGCATATTATCTGGTGGTCACCCAAGTGCTAATTGGTCTAATGCACTCTGACAATCCTAGGTGCTAAGAATGGAATAGGGCTTTTTTTTTTTTTAATCAGTCAGTGGAGTCAATTCAAGGAAACAATACAGAATAAAATAAAACTACCTGAAGGAGTCAAATAGAGAACTCCACCAAGATTGGAGAAGATTTAGGAGATGTGGGAAGGACATCACCAAACTGCCCTTCCCTCCACATAAAAAATATATTCCCCCAGTCAGGGAGTCCTCTCTTCAACTGTGAAGGGATAGCCCTGTAGGGTTTATAAGGGATGTCCATTTGGATCAAGCCCCATTTACTTTTTGAGATAAATAGTAGGGATATTACAACAGGACTAAGTAGGCATTACTGTGATGTATTGTGACACAGCCATTTGCATCATAACAACCCAGTGAGATGAACAAAGTAGATATTATTATCTCTATTAGAAGCAGGTCTGGAGGAGTGGCTAAAGTGAGGAAGAACTGGTTCAAATGCCAATCTGTGACACTTACTAGCTATGTGACCTTAAAAAAAAATCATTTGACCTGTGCCTAAAGCAATTCCCTTAGACTTACCTTTTAAATCATAGACCATTATTGAATGAGTGGAGGAACTTTATACAGAGGGACTTTCTTAGACAAGGAAAGCACAGATTCTTCAGGTATTCAAGGATTATATCTCCCCAGTAGGGATGAGGAGTTGGATGGTCACAGAAATGAAGTGACTTGACCACAACTTCTTGGATTCCAACTCAAGGTTTCTGCCTCTATAGCACTATAGATTTGGAGCTAGAAGGCACCAGCCATCTAGTGTAACTCCCTCGTTTTATGAGGAAACTGAGATTTGGAGAAGTTAAGCAATTTGCCTGAGGTCACAACATTCTATCCACTATAAAACATTGGCTGTGTCCCAGACTACCAGAATTTATGTGAGTCAAAGGAAAAAGCCAAGCGTTCATGCATATGTATATACATGCATGTATATTTGTTTGTTTTCCTTTTTTAAATAGTATTTTTTTCCAATTACATGTAAAGATAGTTCATTTTTTATTGAGACTTTGAATTCCAAATTTTTTCTCCCCCCCTTCCTCCCCTCCCCAAGACAGAAGCAATCTGATATAGTTTATACATGTGCAATCATGTAAACATATTTACACATTAGTCATGTAGTGAAAGAAAAAACAGAACAAGAGAGAAAAACCATGAAAAACAAAAACAAAAAAATTTAAAAAGTGACAATAGTATGCTTCAATCTGCACTCAGACTCCTTAGTTCTTTCTCTGGATGTAGATAGCATTTTCCATCATGAGTCTTTTGGAATAGTCTTGGATCATTGTATTGCTGAGAAGAGCTAAGTCATTCATAATTGATCATCACTGTTACTGTTTACAATGTTCACCTGGTTCTGCTCACTTCACTCATCATCAGGTCATGTAAGTCTTTCCCGGTTTTTCTGAAATCTGACTGCTCATCATTTCTTATAGCACAATAGTATTTTGAGTACATTCATATACCACTACTTGGTTAGCCATTCCCCAGCTGATGGGCATGCCTTTACTTTCCAATTCTTTGCCACCACAAAAAGAGCTGCTATAAATATTTTTTGTACATGTAGGCCGTTTTCCCTTTTTTATGACCTCTTTGGGATACAGACCTAATAGTGGTATTGCTGGATCAAAGAGTATGCACAGTTTGGTTTCCCTTAGGCATAGTTCCAAATTGTTCTCCAGAATGGTTAGATCAGTTCACAACTCCACCAACAATACATTAGTGTCCCAATTTTCCCATATCCTCTACTACATTTATTATTTTACCTTTCTGTCATGTTAGCCAATCTCATAGGTGTGAGATTGTACCTCAGAGTTGTTTTAATTGATGTTTCTCTAATCAATAGTGATTTAGAGCACTTTTTCATATGCCTATAGATGGCTTTCACATCTTTGTCTGAAAACTGCCTGTTCATATCGTTTGACCATTTATCAATTAAAGAATGACTTGTATTCTTATAAATTTGACTCAGTTCTCTATATATTTGAGAAATGAGGCCTTTATCAGAGACACTCGCTGTAAAGATTATTTCCTAGCTTTCTGCTTTCCATCTAATCTTGGTTGCATTGGTTTTATTTGTGCAAAAACTTTTAAATTTAATGTAATCAAAATTATCCATTTTGCATTTCATAATGTCCTCTATCTCTTCTTTGGTCATAGATTCTTCCTTTCTCCATACATCTGACAGGTAAACTATTCTTTGCGGTCCTAATTTGATTATGGCATCACCTTTTATGTCTAAATCATGTACCCATTTTGACCTTATCTTGTTATGCGGTGTGAGATGTTGAACTATGCCTACATTCTGTCATGCTGTTTTCTAGATTTCCCAGCAGTTTTTGTCAAATGGTGAGTTCTTATCCCAGAAGCTGGAGTCTGAGTTTATCAAACAGTAGATTACTATTGTCATAGACCACTGTGTCTTGTGTACCTAATCTATTCCACTGATTCATTACTCTGTTTTTTAGCTAGTACCAAATAGTTTTGATGATTGTTGATTTATAATATAGTTTTAGACCTGGTATGGCTAGGCCACCTTCTTTTGAATTTTTCATTAATTCCCTTGATATTCTTGACTTTTTGTTTTTCCAGGTGAATTTTGTTATTATTTTTTAGCTCTATAAAATAATTTTGGTAGTTTGCTTGGTATGGCACTGAAGAAGTAAATTAATTTGGGTATAACTGTCATTTTTATTATATTAGCTCGGCCTACCCATGAGCAATTCATACATATATATTTGTACATACTTTTTGTTGTTGAGTCATTTTTCAGCTATGTCCTCCTCTTCATGTCCCAATTTGGGATTTTCTTGACAAAGATACTGGAGATGTTTGTTATTTCCTTCTCCAGTTTATTTTTAGAGATAAGGAAACTGAGGCAAATAGGATTAAGTGACTTGCCCAGGGTCACACAGCTAGTAAATAGCTGAGATCAGATTTGAGCTCAGGAAGATGAGTCTTCCTGACTCCAGGCCTTGAATTCTATCCACTGCACCACCTAGCTGCCCTTTGTACATACTTACAGATACACACATGTGCATATGCATGCGTTTTCCTATGTGTACAACATGTATGCATGTATGTTTGTGTTCATTGCATGCATGTGTACATGTGTGTGTTTGTCGTGCTGAGCTACAAAAATAGGAACTGTACCAAATGAGACTTTGAAAGATATAAAAAAAGAACTGCACAAAATCAGAAGAGACATGTGCCTTCTGTAATACAAATTCCCATTTCTAACCTGACACTTTAGAATCCTGTTGAATAGCAGGTTTCAGCATGGGGTTATAATAATCATGTTAGTAAAATGTCGTGCAAGCTGTTTGCCAGGCATACCTACCTACTCCGGCCTGATTTTACTGTGGAGTATTTCCTACTACCTCATATAAAACACTTTTGTGTATTTGTCCAAATGAAAGAAGATTTGTCTCCCAGGAAAACCATTTAAACATGCAGAGGCTGAAATCTCATTTTTGAATATTAGGTTTCATTTTATGACATATCATGCTGTTTGGTACAGCATATCTATATTAAAAAGCATGAACAGTCATTGCCTTGTTCTGTTCCATTCCTATCCATCTCTAATGTACATTTATAAAAATACAGACATATCTGATTCCACATACGCTGTACAACATTTTATCGATTACAGTGAAACTTGGTTATATCATATTTCCAGAGACTGAGAAAAGAAAACATAGAAAGTGGGAAACACTGAATTTGATTATTGTAGACCTAGAATTTTAAAGACCTGAATTGCAGAGAAGCCTTGTATGTGAGAATGATAAAAATAGGTTGTCCCAAAAAACTATCCATTTATGCCATCAAACTATTAAGTATCTCAATCACATTCCTTTGTGTCTAGGTTTGTAGCATTGAAATATGTGTTGAAAATGCATTTCTAGAATGGACACCATTGGCTTCCATAGGCTTTCAGAAAACTATCACTGTCATCATTAACAATGACAAATATTTTCTGATAACTTACTGTGTGTGTACCTGAAATCTAGAATATTTCTTGCATCTGACCCCTCACTCCACTCACAAAGCCTCTACATTAGTTGAGACCCTCATTAACTCTTTCCTGGACTATCACAATAGCCTCTTCCTTGTTCTCCTTGCTTCTAGACTTTTCCCTGTCCAATTTATATTCCACAAAACAAACAAAGCGATAGTCCTAATACACAAATATGATTGTGTCATATTGCCTGTTTTCACTCAGAAACATCAATGGCTCCCTAGTGCTGCTAGGAGTATGGGTTTAGAGATGTTTGAGGGCAATCACCTCATTTTCCAAATGAGGAAACTGAAGCCCAGAGAAGTTTATGATTTGTCCAAGATCTCACAGGTATTAAGTAACAGAGCAGGGATTTGGAAAATAGATATGGAAAGACTTGTTACCAGTAAACTAGTCACTAGGTAATGTGTTCTTTGGGCATAGTTACCCATAAAACAAAGGAAAATATAAAATGGTGCTTCATCCAGTATTGTTGTTACTGTTGTACAGTTGTTGCATTTGTATCTGACTCCTCATGACCCCATTTGGGGTTTTCTCAGCAAAGAAACTAGAGTGGTTTGCCTCTTCCTTCTTCACTCATTTTACAGATGAGGAAACTAAGGCAAAAATTGAGTTAAATGACTTGCCCAGGGTCACACAGCTAGAAGTGTCTGATGCCAGATTTGAAATCAGAAGGATGAGTTATCCTGGCTCCAGACCTGGCCCTCTATCCACTGTACTACCTAGCTGCCCCTCTCCATTCTGTGTAGGCCCCTTCTATTTCTGCAGTGTTAGTGCCAGAAAGTGCTGAGAATCACAGTTTTTAGACCATTGATAACCTTTAACATAGTCATTGGCATTTCAAATGTTATTAAAAAGATGTGTCTTTGTTTCTGTGGGAGAATTGGGGTCATTAAAGGAGTTTTGCAATTTCCAATTTCCTGTAAATAATCCACTGCAGTCTATTTTTCTTTTTAATTTTGAGCCCTTCTATTATTTATTTTATCTTTTTAATACCAATCTTTTAAATAACTACTTATATTTTTGTAATAGTAATATTCTACTAGTAATGTAAGGCTACAAATCATGGATCATTACTGTCTCCAAAGAATTAAAAATTATTATCACACAGAGAGCAATGGCACATGGTAGGTGTGAGCTGATTTTAATATAGAACAAATATGGAGCTTTTAAAGAAAATCCAAAGCCAATCATGTTATCATGGAAAATGTAGGATTAACAAAAGAAGATGGCCTGGTCATGTGTCAAGAGTGAGAGATAACAGGTGGACCTTCAGAAGTATGATCTCCTGTATGATCTTCAGAAGTATGGTCTCCTCAAGACCATCAAGAAAAAGAGAAAAAGTGAGAGAGACCCTTGTCACATTGTGTGAACCTCTTATGATGAACTTGTAAATCCCCTATGTTGGTGAACATGGTCAAGAGTTAAAAAGGATGAGTTGGCCCCCATCACTTTGAGTGAACCCCACCTATGGTGAACTTGGGGGGAACATGATGGAAAGTCTCAAAGGATAGGCAGGCATGAATAGATTGCAATGTGCATCACTGGAGGAAATAACCAAATAAAGGAATTCACGGATCCATTGGGTTATTTGAAAGTACCTATATACATATTCTATCCCCTCCATAGAATGTAAACTCCCTGAGGGTGCTGAGTGTTTTGTTTTTGTCTTTGTATACTTGATACCCAGTACGCTGTCTTTTATGTAGCAAGTGGTGACAAAGTATTAGATTGACAAGGCTATCAGGTAAAAAGACAATTTTTAAAGTTGCATTTTCTTCCATCAAGAAGCTATCATTTGAAAGGAGAGAGGCAGAGGCAGATGAACACATAGGCACAGTTGAATCGATGCCTTGCAGAAGCACTCAGAGAAAAAAGTGGAAAAACTCAGTCAATTTTCCAGATGCTTATTATCCTGTAGACAAAACATCCAGATGATGGATGGGTTTTTCTTCCACTTTTTTCCTGGGTCATGGAAACACAGCTGTGTCCTAATCACTTAGAGCAGAAGTATCAGAATGGTATAAACCCATATGTGTGAAGTCTCAATGAAGAGGAAATACATTTCTTCTCTCCCTCTGATATGAGGAGAGAAAAATCATGAGAAAACAAGCCTTCTATCAGAGATGTGTTTACAAAACAAAATCTTTCAAGCATTATTCTGAGGTCAGTATCAATTCAAGCCAATCTCCTGCTCCTTCTTCATTTAGTAAAAAGTTGATTCCTTAGAAAGGATTCTGAGGCTCAAAAGATCATAAATGATTTTATAATAATAAGAACAACAAAAATAATTGTTGATATTCATATAACACTTTAAGACTTGCAAAGTACTTTATATGTTATCTTATTTGATATTTGCAACAATTCTAGGAGGTCAATAGTGATCATGATCATAACCATAATCACTAGTAGTTATAGAATATTTTAAGGTTTATCAAATGCTTTGTGAATATTATCTCATTTTATCCCCATGGCAAACCCAGGAGGTAGATGCTGTTATTATCTCTAGGCAAAGAGAGGTTAATGACATGCTTAAGGTCACAGAGCTATTATGTATCAGAGGCAGGATTTGAACTCAGGTCTTCTGACTCCAAGTCCGGCACCTTATGGACCATGCTACTCAAAAGTAGCTAACACAATCATTATCTCCATTTCTAAGGTGGGAAGACTGAGGAAAAGGAAGATTAAGAGACTTGCTCAAGGTCACACTAGTAAATGGCAGAGTTAAAATTTGAATTCATTTCCCGAGTCCAAGACCAGTGGAGTAATTCAACCAGAAAATTCTATCTCTGAGTATTGCAACTGATAAGATGTTGCTGAATACAGGTATATACCACCTAATTGGTTCTGTGAAAACACAAAATTAAATAATACACTATGACCAGGTAGGATTTATACCAGGAATGCAGGACTAGTTCAATGTAAGGAAAACTATCAGCATAATCCATCATATCAACACCAAAACTAACAGAAACCACATGATCATCTCAATAGATGCAGAAAAACCTTTTGACAAAATACAACACCCATTCCTATTAAAAACACTAGAGAGCATAGGTATAAATGGAGTCTTCCTTAAAATAATAAATAGCATCTATCTAAAACCTTCAGCAAGCATAATATGTAATGGGGACAAGCTAGAAGCATTTCCAGTAAGATCAGGGGTGAAACAAGGATGTCCATTATCACCACTGTTATTCAACACTGTACTGGAAACATTAGCTTTCGCAATAAGAGAAGAAAAAGACATTGAAGGCATTAGAATAGGCAAAGAAGAAACAAAACTATCACTCTTTGCAGATGACATGATGTTATACTTAGAGAATCCCAGAGAATCAAGTAAAAAACTACTTGAAATAATAAACAACTTTAGCAAAGTTGCAGGCTATAAAATAAACCCACATAAATCATGGGCATTTCTATATATTACCAACAAAGCCCAACAGCAAGAGATAGAAAGAGAAATTCCATTTGAACTTACTGCAGACATTATAAAATATTTAGGAGTCTACCTCCTGAAACAAACCCAGGAACTCTATGAACACAATTACAAAACACTTTTCACTCAAATAAAATCAGATCTAAATAACTGGAAAAACATTGGTAGGCCAAGCTAATATAATAAAAATGACAATTCTACCTAAGCTAATTTACTTATTCAGTGCCATAACAATCAAACTACCAAAAAATTATTTTATAGAGTTAGAAAAAATAATAACAAGATTCATTAGGAAGAACAAAAGGTCCAGAATATCAGGAGAACTAATGAAAAGAAATGCAAGGGAAGGTGGCCTAGTCATTCCAGATCTTAAATTGTATTATAAAGCAGCAATCATCAAAACTGCTTGGTACTGGCTAAGAAATAGAGTGGTGGATCAGTGGAATACGTTAAGTATGCAAGACACAGTAGTCAATGACTGTAGTAATATATTATTTGATAAACCCAAAGACCCCAGCTTCTGGGATAAGAACCCACTCTTTGAAAAAAAACTGCTGGGAAAACTGGAAAAGAGTATGGCAGAAACTAGGCATAGACCAAAATCTCACACCATATACCAAAATAAAGTCAAAATGGGTACGTGATTTAGCTATAAAGGCTGATACTGTAAGCAAACTGAGAGAGCAAGGAATAGTTTACCTGTCAGATCTATGGAGAACAGAAGAATTCATGACCAAAGAGGAGATAGAGAACATTATGAAAAGCAAACTAGATAATTTTGATTACATTAAATTGAAAAGTTTTTGCACAAACAAAACCAATGCAACTAAGATTAGAAGGAAGGTAAAAAACTGGGAAAGAATTTTTACAACCAGTCTCTCTGATAAGGGCTTTATTTCTAAAATATATAGAGAATTAAGTCAAATACATAAGAATACAAGCCATTCCCCAATTGATAAGTGGTCAAAGGATATGAACAGACAGTTCTCAGATGAAGAAATTAAAACCATCTATAATCATATGAAAAAATGCTCTAAATCACTATTGATTAGAGAAATGCAAATAAAAACAACTCTGAGGTACCACATCACACCTATCAGAATGGCCAACATGACAAAACAGGAAAATGATAAATGTTGGAGAAGATGTGGCAAAATTGGAACACTAATGCATTGTTGGTGGAGTTGTGAAATGATCCAACCATTTTGGAGAGCAATTTGGAACTATGCCCAAAGGGCTATAAAAATGGGCATACCCTTTGACCCAGCAATAGCACTTCTAGGGCTATATCCCAAAGAGATCACAGAAATGGGAAAAGGACCTACATGTACAAAAATATTCATAGCAGCTCTTTCTGTGGTGGCAAAGAATTGGAAATTGAGAGGATGCCTATCAATTGGGGAATGGCTGCACAAGTTGTGGTATATGAATATGATGGAATACTATTGTGCTATAAGAAATAATGAACAGGCTGACTTCAGAAAAACCTAGAAAGACTTGTATGGTCTGATGCTGAGTGAAGTGAGCAGAACCAAGAGAACATTGTACACAATAACAGCCATGTTGTGTGACGACTAATATTGATAAACTTAACCCTTCCTGGCAATACAAGGATCTAAGACATCTCCAGAGGCCTTGTGATGGAAAATGCTATCCACACCCAAAGAAAGAACTACGGAAGCCAAATTGTTTTTTTTTTCTCTTCTGTTGAGTTTTGTTTCCTCTTTCTGATGATTCCTCCTATTGGTTTTAATTTCTACTTACAACATCACTAATGTGAAAATATGTTTAACATGAATGTAAATGTATAGCCTATATCAGATTGTGCGCCATCTTGGGGAGGGTGGTAGGGAGGAAGGGGGAGAAAAATTTTAAACTCAAAAGCATATGGAAGTGATTATTGATAAATCAAAATAAATTAATAAAAAAAGAAAACACAAAATTAGGTGAAACAATGTTGTTGGGGGAAGTTAGTTCACTAGACACAATGTTAAAAATCTCACAAACTTCTGCAACTAATCAGTGAGGTTACAGCAGAAGTTGGCAATTTGATCACATGATACTAATGGCCTTTTTGTGAAACTCTTATTGGGGTCAATTGACTTCTTGGTCATCTCCTGACCACACTGCCTACACTCTATCATCCTCTTCATCTTCCCCACCCACCCCAGTTTGGACTCTGCCCCTGGATCATCTAGTTTGGACCGGTGAGCTTTCGCCTTTCCTGCCTGACTGCCATACCACTTCTTAGCTAACTCCACATTACTGTCATGCAATGTATTGTCTTCCCTTGTTAAAAAGTAAGCTGCTTGAGGATAGGAAATGTCTTGCTTCTTATTTTTATTACCAGTGCTTAACATAGTGCCTGACATAGTAAATGCTTACTAACTGTTCTATCTATCTATCTATCTATCTATCTATCTATCTATCTATCTATCTATCTATCTATCTATTTGTGTCTATCTGTATGTCTGTTTATCTGTCTTTCTGTCTATCATCTATCTACCTATCTATTCCATCTATCACATATCAATTTATGCAAGATCTGATTATTTACTTAAGAGCATGAATAAAAATCATTCTGTTTAACAAATAATTGTTACATAGGAGAGGACTTATTTAGGAAGTTTCAACATACACAGAGTAAATGGTGTAGAGGAAAAACGTTTAGATCTGAGAAAGGTTTCATGAACAAAATGGCATTTAACTTACTTAAAACTGACAATTTACAATTATTTCTCTATTTTTGCCTCTTAGAAGAAGGGGCGGGGGAAAGGGAGTAAATAACCAATCAGGCCTGTAGTCCAATGGAATGAATATAAGGCCTAGACTAGAGGTAGTAGTCAGTAGTCACCTTGAGAGGTGAGCTAAAAATGAAAAAAAAAATAAAAATAAAATAAAACCATGCCTTGCCATTGGCTCCTTAATTTTCTTCATCTTTTCAGATCTTTGCAGGCTCCAGAATGGGATGGATAGTAAGAGGAACAATCCTGAAGCAGAGTTACAGGGACAAATTTGAGAGTCCAGGGTTCACCTGTGAGACTCTACTTGTTAGCAAGGGCCAAGACAGGAATAAAAAATGTATGAATACATATATTCTTTCTTCTTTTCTCTCCTCTCTTTACTCTTCCTCCCATTGTGATCTCATTCACCCCAGAGGCTTCAGTTATCTTCTTTACAGAGCATCTGGGACCTTATCAGTGCTTAATAAATTCTTTTGGATTGTTTGACTGATTGTTGACTAGCCCTGGCCCAGGCCAACATTAGCATCTACCTGTACTATTACAGAATCCTGCTAACAGGTCTCCCTACCTCCATTCTCTCTTCTCTCCAGTCTCTCTTTCATGTTGTTGTCAGACTAATTTTCATTATGTATCAGTCAGATCATGCCATTCTTTTGCTCAAAACCCTTCAATGATTCTCAGCCTACCCATGAGCAATTAATATTTCTCTGATTGTTTAGAAATCTTTATTTGTGAGAAAAAGTATTATGTAATTGTGTTCATATAATCCCTGGGTTCTTCTTGGTAGGTAGATTCCCAAGTATTTTACGTTATCTGTGGTTATTTTAAATGAATTTTCTATCTCTTTCTGTAGGGTTTTGTTGGAACTATATAGAAATGTTGATGGTTTTTGTGTGTTTATTTTATATTTTATATTTATATGTATATATTTGTATTTTATTATTTTGATGAAGTTGTTCACTGTTTAAACTAGTTTTTTAGTAGATTTTCTAGAGTTCTCTAAGTATACCAACGTATCTTCTGTAAAAAAGTATAGTTTTATTTTGTCATTGACTAACTAAATCACTACCTCCTCCATAAAGCCTTCTTTAGTGACTTTGGATTCAGAGTACCTCAGTACAAATCTTGCCTGTTACTTACTGCCTATGTGGCCTTGGGGAGGTTATTTATTTTTTCTGAATCTCAATTTCCTCACCTGTAAAATTGAAGCAGTTGGATAGTCCCTTCATACTCTAAATCTCTGATCCTATGGTGTCTCCAATTGGGAATGTTCTCCCCTTTTCTAACTCATAATACATTCCTTTCATGCCTTTTGTATACAGTTATTTGTGTATGTACCACCCCTTCCCCCTATTTGATGGAAAACCCTGACAGAGGAGAAGTTTCTTATTTAAACCATGTATTTTACCCATCACATAGCATAGAATTCTATACAGAGTAGATGCCTAATAAATATTTGGGTTTTTTTAGAGGTAGCATGGAATAGTGGGTAAACAGAGAATTAGCCTTAAAGCCAGGAAAAACTGAGTCCAAGTTTCACATCTGCCACATTACCGACTATGACCCTGCACACATCAGTAAGCCTGGCAGTAATCTAGGAAATTCTTAGACTACATGTTGCAGATAAGATACCTACCAACACTCATAGTCGGAGTTTCCTCCTTAAAGAGTTCCTTATACCAATGAAATCACAGGTTCAGTCCCTACCTCTTTGTGATGTGATCAACCATCCTTGTCCCTCACTACAGGCCAGGCCCACTCTTTCTCAGCAATTAATGCATCCCATGTTGAGTCAGGCCCTAAAAAGGAGACTTTCTCATTATTTGGAGGAAATGTATGAAATCGTACTAGAGGATATGGAACTGCTCAATGATACCTTTATGACATCTAAATCTAAAAGGCTAGCATGGGGTTAATGCAAATATAGCCAGATACTATATCATCCCACTCACCATGTCATAGGACTTTAAGATCATGCAAAAGTCTAAAAGTCACTTGTCTCATATACAGATAAATAAAAAGAGTTCATCAGTTCTCTCTGTGGAGGTGAATAGCATTTTTCATCATGGTACCTTTGGAATTGTCTTGGATCATTGTCTTAATCAGAGTAGCAAAATTTTTCACAGTTGATCACCCTTACAATATTGCTGTCACTATGTACAATGTTCTCCTGGTTCTACTCACTTCACTTGCATCAGTTCATATAAGTCTTCTCAGATTTTTCTGAAATCATACTGTTTGTCATTTCTTATAGTGCAATAGTATTCAATCCCAACCATGTACTACAACTTGTTCAGCCATTCCTCAGTTGATGGGCATCTCTTCAATTTCCAATTCTTTGCCATGAAAAATAAGAGCTGCTATAAATATTTTTGTAAAAATAGATCCTCTTCCTTTTTCTTTGATCTCTTTGGGGTACAGAACTAGTAGTGATTGCTGGGTCAAGGGGAATGCACAGTTTTATAGCCTTTTGGGTGTAGTTCCAAATTTTTCTTCAAAATGGTTGGACTAGTTCACAACCAAACCAACAGTGCATCAGTGTCCCAATTTTTCCACATCCCCTCCATCATTTGTCGTTTTCCTTTAGTGTAATGTTAGCCAATTTGATAGGGGTGAAGTAGTATCTCCAAATTGTTTTAATTACAGCATTTTTATATGACTATAGATAGCTTTGATTCTTTCTTCTGAAAACTGCTTATCCATATCCTTTGACCATTTGTCAACTGTGGAATGGCTCTTATTTTTATAAATTTGGCTTAGTGCCCTATATATTTGAGAAATGAGGCCTTTGTCAGAGAAACTCATAAAAACAATTTCCCAGTTTCTGCTTTTCCTTCTAATTTTAGGTGCATTAGTTTTATCTTATCAAAAGCTTTTAATTTCTTGTAATCAAAATTGTCTATTTTACTTTCTGTGACCCTCTTTATCTCTTGGTGGATCGTAAACTCTTCCCTTATCCATAAAGCTGGCAGGTACATTTTTCCATGGTCCCCTAATTTACTTATGATGTCAGCCTTTATATCTAAATCATGTACCCATTTTGAACTTTATTTTGGTATGCAGTGTGAGATATTGGTCTATGGCTAGTTTCTGCCAAACTGTTTTCCAGTTTTCCCAGCAATTTTTGTCAAATGGTAAGTTCTTACCCTCAAAGCTTATCTTTGGGTTTATCAAACCCTAGGTTACTATGGTCATTTACTATTGTGTATTGTGTACCTAATCTATTCCACTGATCCACCACTCTATTTCTTAGCCAGTACCAGATTGTTTTGAAGATTACTGCTTTGTAATATGGTTTAAAATTTGAACCTGTTGGGCCACCTTCCTTCACATTTTTTTCATTAATTCCCTTGATAGTCTTGACTTTTTATTCTTCCAGATGAATTTTGTTATCAATTTTTCTTGCTCTGCAAAATAATTCCTTGATAGTTTGATTGGTAAGGCACCAACTAAGTAAATTACCAACTAAGTAAATTAACTTAGGGAGAATTGTCATTTTTATTATATTGGCTCAGCTTACCCATGAACAATTGATATCTCTCCACTTATTTAGATATGTCTTTATTTGCGAGAAAAATATTTTGTAATTGTGTTCATATACTCCCTGGGTTTGTCTTGGCAAGTAGATTCTCAAGTATTTTATATTATCTGTGGTTATTTTAAATGAACTTCTCTATTTCTTTCTGCTGGGTTTTGTAGGAACTATATAGAAATGCTGATGATTTGTGTGGGTTTATTTTATATTCTGCAATTTTGATGAAGATGTTCATTGTTTCAACTAGGTTTTTTAGTAGATTCACTAGGGTTCCCTAAGTGTACCAACATATCTTCTGCAAAAAAGCATAGTTTTATTTCCTCATTGTCTGTTTTTATTCCTTCAATATTTTTTCTTGCCTTCTTGCTGTACCTAGCATTTCTAGTACAATATTGAATAATAGTGGTGATAATGGACATCTCTGTTTCACCCCTGATCCTATTGGGAAGGTTTCAGATTTGTGCCCATTACAGATTATGCTTACTCTTGGTTTTAGATAGATAAATATTCATTCATCTCACTTAGATTGTCAATTTTACTGGCAGATAATTGATCAAAATGACTCTTAATAATTGTTTTAATTTCATCTTCACTGGTGGTGATAGGGATAGCTAGGTGGCTCAATGAATAGAAGGATGGGCCTGGAGTCAGGAAGATCTGAGTTCAAATCCAGCTTCACACATTTACTACTTGCTGGGTGACCCTGGGCAGGTCATTTAATCTCTGTTTGCCTTAATCCACTAAAGAAGGAAATGGCAAACCTCTCTAATTCTTTGCCAAGAAAACCTTATTGACAGTATGGTCCACAGGGACAAGAAGAGTCAGACATGAATAAACTACAACAACAATTTGGTTTTCTTCTTTCTTTTTTTTTTAAATCAAATCAACTGATGCTTGATCTATTTTCTTGTTTTTTTTTCCGTAAAACCAGTTGCTAGTTTCATTTATTAATTCAATGAGTTTTTGAAAAAAACTTTAAATTTTGTTAATCTTTCTTTGATTTTTTGGATTTCCATTATGGTGTTAAATTGGGGATTTTTAATTTGTTATTTTTCTAGTTTTTTTTTTTATTCACATGCAATGGACTTCTTTAAACTCAGCCAGGTTGGGCCTGTGGTAACAGATACACTCTCCATCACCAGGTCAATGATCAGAGCCTTTCCTGCTTGGTGTAAGTTGCCCAAACCCATGTTTCAGTGACATAATCTTAGAGAACCAAAAGATACCTTCACACCACAATGAAACATCAAGGGAAGACCATGGCAGAGGATTCTCAGAATTAAATATTTATAAGAAATAGAAGGAATAAGCGGCTCTCATTTCTGACCCTTTCTGACTATCACACAACCACCAGTTTACTTCAGACCCTTATTTCTTCTTCCCTGGACTGTTATAATAGCCTTCTTTACTTATTTTTTTCTTTTATTCTGAATTTAATAAACACCACATAAAATCAGGATTTTTATACACACTGCAGAAACTAAAAAAGGATTATGCATGAAGTTGTGTCTTTATTGTTCAGTGTGTTTCTTTTTAAGCATATGATATATTCAACACATGACTTTTACAGCTATCCTGCATATCTGTAATTTCTTGTGACCCTCCATCTCTTCTCTTTTCATTTGGGGGTGGGAGTGGGAGTGAGAGTCTATTCTTAGCCTTCCTCTCTCTCCTATTTCTCCCTTTCACTTAAAAAAAAAAAAGAAAAGAAAAACAAAACCCTTGTAACTAATATGCTTAGTCAAGCAAAACAAATTCCCCATGTCCGGAACACATCTCATCCATCACCTCTCTCTCAGGAGGTGAGTAGCATGCTTTGTTCGTTCTCTGAAATAGTGGTTGATCATTACATTGATCAGAGTTCTTGTCTTTCAAAGTTGTTTTTCTTCATGATGTTGTTATTGTATGAATAAATTGTTCTCTGAATTCTCCATTCACTCTGCATCATTTCATATAAATCTTCCTAGATTTCTCTGAAACCACTTCTTTAATTATGTTTTTATGAAACAATAAGATTTCATTACGTTGATATGACAGAAATTTTTTTTAGCAGTTCTCAAATATATAGGCATTCCTTTTGCCACCACAAAAAGAGCTGTTAAAGTTTTTTACATTTAGGACCTTTACCTCTTCCTTTGATCTGTTTGTGGTATAGGCCTAGTAGTGGTTTCACTAAGTCAAGAGATATGTACATAGAGGCTTTGGGAACATAGTTAAAATTGTTTTTTCAAATAATTAGACTGACTTAATGTTCCAGCAGTGCCTTAACATGCTTGTTTTCCCAAGACCACTTCAACAATTTCCTTAGTTGTCATTTTTTCCAATCTGATGGTTATGAGAGGGAACCTCAGAACTGATTTAATTTGCCTCTCTAATTATTCATAATTTTGTAGCTTTTCACATAATTGTTGATTAGATTTCTTCCTTTGAAAGTTTCCTTATTCATATCCTTTGACCATTGATCTATTGGGAAATGATGCTTATTTTTGTACATTTGAATCAACTGCTTGTATTTCTTAGAAATGAGAACTTCATAGCAAAAACATTCTGCAAAAGTTCCTAGTTCCCTTCCCCAAATAACTGTTTCCCTTCCAACTTTAATTGCATTGGTTTTATTTTTATAAAACCTTTAAAATTTTATGTAATCAAATTTGTCCATTTTGTCTGCTTGACTTTTTCTACCTCATTTTATCATGAATTCTTCCCCTATCCTACACCTACAAGGTAATTTCTTCCCTATTCATCTAATTTATTATGCAAACTGTTAAATCTAAATCGTGTGTGTGTGTGTGTGTGTGTGTATGTATGTATGTGTGTATGGAACTTATCTTGGTATATTGTGTGAGGTGTTGGTCTAAACCTAAGTTTTGTTTCCCAGTTTTGTCAAATAGTGAGTCCTTAATTGAATAATTGTACTCTTTGTGTTTATTAACATGACCATGTTTCTATATACATAATCGATCTGTTCTACAGATCGTCTATATTTTTAAAAACTAGTACCAAATAATTGTTTTATAATTGCTGCTTTGTCTATAGCCATTTTTATTACCATGGATTGGCCTACCCAAGAACAGTTGATATTTGCTGACTTATTTAGGTCCGTATTTCTATAAAAAATTATTTTGCAATTATATCCACATAATTCCTTTGTGTATCTTAGTAGGTAGGCTTCCAAACATTTCATTCATTCTGTAGTTTTTTTGAAATGGAAATTCTCCCTCTATTTCTTCCTGCTGGATTTTGTAGGTAATAATACAGACATAGTAATAATTTGTGTGGCTTTATTTTATGTCCTGCAACTTTGCTGCAGTTATTGTTTCAATTACTTGTTAGTTTATTCTCTGATTCATTAGTTAAACCATAATATCATCTGGAAAAAGCAATCCTTTTGTTTCTTCTTTGATTATGCTTATTGCCTCAATTTCTTTTTCTTCTCTTATTGTTGTAACTAACATTTTTAGTGCAACATTAAATTGTAGTGTTGATAATGGTCATCCTTGCTTTTATCCCTGATCATATTGGAAAGGCCTCTAGTTTATCTCCATGCTATTTAATGCTGGCTCCTGGTGTTAGAAAAATATTGTTTACCATACTAAGGGAAGGTCCATTTATTCCTATGAGTTTTATGTTTTTAATAGAAGTGATTATTGAATTTTGTCAAAAGTTTTTTTCTGTATCTTTATTTAAGAATTTATTGCTCTTACTATTAATATGATCTATTATATTTAGAGCTTTCCTATTATTAAACCATTTCTATATCCAGATATAGATAATCTAAACCCAATCATAGTAAATGCTTCTTCTGATGTTACTATAATCTCTTAGCTATTATTTTATTTAAAATGTTTTCACTGATAGATATTAAAATATTTATCTATATTTTTCTTTCTCATTTTAACTCTCTGGTTTTGATAAAAAGACTATATTTATGTCACAGAAAGATTTGATAGGAATCCTTCTGTTTCTATTTTTGTAAGTAGTTTAATATTGAAATTTATTTTTTAATATTTGATACAATTCATTTGTAAATTTATCTTATCCTTATTTTTCTCCCTTTAGGAGTTCATTTATGGCCTATTAAGTTTTTTTTTCTTAGATTGGTTTACATAATTTCTCTGTTTCTTATGTTCATTTGGGCAGTTTATGTTTTTGTAAATTTAAATAATTTTATAAAATTATTTTATCTTGTCAGTTTTATTGAAGTATAGTTGGACAAATACTTGCTAATTTCTCATTTCATTTGCATCATTTTTAAAGTCTTGCTCCATTTTTTCCAGGGATCCTAATTGAACTTGTGGTCAAAGTATGTGTGTATTTGTAGTGGTTTTGCTTGTAGATGTTGTAGAGTTATTTTCTTCTTCTGAATTTGTGTTTTGGACACCCCTAACATAATAGCTCTTTATGTTTAGTATCTTGTTTCTTTATTTATTCCTTCTTCCAACCTTACTACCTGAATTGGGACTTGATATTAGGGCCAGGCTCTGCTTTCTGGAGATAACATCAGGGCATATTTTGGTCCTGATAAGTATTCTCTGGATACCTGCTGGTGCTTTTCTAGATGATCAGTACTATGCTCTTCAAGGATATCAGGGTCAGCTTAGATGAGGGAGTTACAAAATTTCAACACATCCTAAGTGGTTGACTGTGGTCTGATGGCTATACTACTGCTCTGGGCTTTGCTGGATCTCTATCCTAATTTGGGTTTTGGCAATACAACTGCAGACTTATCCTTGGTTAAAGCTCCAGTAGATAGCTTATGGCCCCAACTGCTATAAGCTGACTTGAAGGCACTAAATATTCAGAGTAACTGAACAACAGGATCCCTTTGCTGTGAGCTTCCTATCCTGTTTATATCCATGTTGCTCACCTCAGTTCCTGGATTAGGACTTTGTGCTAAGAACTGGCTATACCTATTTCTACATTCTTTGTTTGGGTTGGTAGGTCTCTGTAGTTAGGATGTTGCTACTGTTACAGCCCTAGCTAGATATGACGACTGGAACCAGGCTCCACCCTCTGAACCCAATCTTTGCCTTCTGCCTGCATCTTCTTATGGCTCAATATGAGTGCTGGCCTTATCCTTCTCTGTTACTTCTTCTCTTGAGTAATCTTCAATCAAAAATTGGTTCTTTCTCCTGATGCAGACTTGACAGACACCAACTAGGAGATCTTGGGGCTCCTGGATCCTAACTCTGTCACTCCTAATGTGTCAATTATCCATCCCAGCTTTAGGCCATCTGCAAATTTGATATTGATAACATCTGTACATCTATATCAAAATGATTGATAAAAATGTTAAATGTGATAGCACAGATCCCTGGGTGATATGACTGAAGTTATCCAGCCTGGCTGATGCTGAAAATGTTAACGACTACCATTTGAGGCAGGCAATTCAACTGGGTCTATATACATCTAATTATACTATCATTTTTCATTGACTCTTTGTCACTCATTTGGTATATGGCATATGCTAGTTTGAATTGTTATTATCTTTCTTCATCTCTTTATTATTATTATCTTTCTGCCTCCCGTCCTAAACTCTAAGCTCCGAAGGGCAGGGAGTATTTCTTCTTTATCTGTGCATCTTTCAGAGTTTGTAGCAAGGTGTGCTTAACATAGCGTGTTTAATAAAGATGTGATGATTGATGGATTAATTGAACATATGCAGTGTTAAGACACTGCACAAAGTAAATAGGTAATGACATTGGTTGCATTTAATTGAGAGTGAAAAAAGTTTGTCCCCTGCAAGTTTCTCAATATGAAGATGTCTGTTCCAGTTACTACGGCTAATGATTGCCGAGAGATACCTGTTTTCATGTGGACAGTGTGTCAACAGAGAAAAATAAGGGAAAACAGCCATCTTGATAATGTTGCCCTTGGTTTTATGAAGGAGCACACCCAGGTCATTTCCCAGCTTATTAATGATCTCAGAACAAAAAATCCTGGAAAGCTTGGGAATTGTTTACAACCATCTGTGATTACCACAAAGCCAGCATCTTGACACCAACATTTTGATACAATCGTCAACACTTCCTGTGAGATTTTCTCCCCACCCTGAATCTGGTGCCACCATCTAAGCCAATCAGCCCCAGTCTTCTTCCCAAGTCTGTTTCTCTGAAGAAGGATAACCCTGCATTTAAGAAACACCTGGTGCATAACTACATATGTATTATTCCAAAAAAGGGTTTATTTATCCAACCGTGAAATGTAAGGAAGTCACTATATACAATCCTGTAATGTTCAAAAGCACAGGAGATCTAAGACCCTAACGTCTACATCTACTGAAGTGTTAATTAGGCAAGTATAATGGTCAAAAATGAGTTACTATGTGAATCAATTAAAACAAGATAATTGGGAGCTTTCAGCACTTCTAAATATTTATTCCATTTGATGCAAATATTTATTTACATATCATCTGTTTGCAATTTTTATCACTTATACTCTCTGTAAAGCTGTTTGTAGCCGATTAGATCATTCCTGCCTGGGCCTGAATTAAGATCTAAACTTTTTCTAGTTAACTGACAGCAAACTAAAATATTTTTGTTCTAATTCATTGGACAATGTATATTTTTGACAATGTGTTTATAGTCTTCATTTATCATGGAAAGTGATATTGCAGTCATCCTTTTGAAGGAAAAACTCTAAATTTCTTTTCATAGGCAATTACCTCATTTTGTTATATTTTCCCATGTGGTATTGATTAAAGCAATTCCCAACTTTGCTGACTTTGATTATGTCAATAGACTGTTAAAGGTTTCCTTCACACTTCTGCAAGAAATTGCTGGGCTTCAGTTCTGTCTAGTCCTTTCCATCAAATTTGTGCAGACTTTCCTGTTGGCCGTGAGAGGTTAGGGAATTACTTTAGGGTATCTGAGTTAATATTCCCTGCTTGAGGAGTGTGCTTTCTTTCCTCTCAAACTAGAGTAGCAAAGGTATTTAGTAGGAATAGGTTAAGAAGTCTTCTTCTGGGCCTTGATACCTCTTAACTTCACTTTCCTTATCTCCAAATATCTCTGTATCTTCATCCATACTTTTTTCCTCCCTTACTGGGGAGGCTTAGTGCTACAGTGGATAGAACAGCTGGACCTGGAGTCAGAAAATCCTGAGTTCAAATACAGCCTCAGGTACTTACTAGCTGTGCGACCCTGGGTAAGTCACTCAACCTCTGTTTGCCTCAGTTTCCTCAACTGTTAAATAGAGGTAATATAGTTATCCTTTTCTACATCGTGACTTTCCCCATTGCAGTTTAGATATATCGCAGTTTCAATATATTGCCAGTTGGCAAGAGAAATTAAATGGGAATTTTGGAGGAGTTTTGCAGAAGCCACAGATAATGCATGAAGGTCAGTAGACTACACAGAAACAATTTAGAAACTAAGAAATGCATAAAATATATGTGTAGTGTTGTATAGTATCAACCCAAATTTTACAATAAGGTGCTATAAACACCCCATAAAAGAAAAAGAAAAAATTCAGACTTCTTCTCTAGTACAAAGGGAGGGTCAAGAAATTTTATGGACTTTCCAGATCATGGGGGCTCTGTGCCCCTAACCCCATCCCCCACTTCCCCTGCATGTTGTAGAAGGGATAACTGTAATATCCCCTATAGCTGTTCTAAGGTTCAAATGAAATTATACTTGTAAAATACTTAGAGTGCCTGGCACGTGTACTTATTGTGGACTCATTCAGTCATGTGCGTTTCTTCATGACCCCGTGGATCATAGCACACTAATACAGACTGCAGGGTTTTCTTGGTAAATATAATGGAGTGGTTTGACATTTCTATCTCCAGTAGATTAAGGCAAACAGAGGTTAAGTGACTTGACCAGGGTCATACAGTTAGTAAGTGTTATGTGTCTGAGGCCGGATTTGAACTCAAGTCTCCCTGACTTCAGGCCCAACACTCTATCCCCTGGGTGATGTAGCTGCCTTCTTTGGTGCATAGTAGGCACTTAGAAATCCTTATAGTTTTCCTTCCTACTGTTCCTTTTCTAAGTCTAAACTTTCTACCTGTGCTCTTGGTCCCATCTCTTCTTCAAGTATCCAGGACTTTGCTTGAGCAATTATTCCCACCTCACCCCTTCACCCTCAGCTTTTCTATTCATCTGATCCTTTCCCTCTACTTACAAATAATGTACAACAAGGGTAGAACTTCCTCAGTGCTGCTACTACTCCTAACTACTCTCTCCTTTCAATTAACCTTCATGCTTTTTTTATTTATTTATTTATTTTGGCTAGGCAATGGGGTTAAGTGACTTGCCCAGGGTCACACAGCTAGTAAGTGTTATGTGTCTGAGGCTGGATTTGAACTTAGGTCCTCCTGAATTCAGGGCCAGTGCTCTATCCACTATACCACCTAGCTGCCCCCCTCATGTTTTTTCAGAGAGTATCATTCACATGCTAGTGCCTTTTTTTTTTTTAACATTTTACTCATTCTTGTTTCCCTTATAAACTTGCCCCACCATTAATCTACTCCCTCTAAAATCACCAGTGACATTCTCATAACCGGATATGACTCATTCTCAGTTCTAATTGTCCTTGACTTCATAGCATTTAAAGTCGTTGCTTTGAAACACTATACTTCTCTGGTTTTGTGACATTGAGCTATCTTGGCTTTCCTCCTACCTCTTCTACCTCTTCTCCTACATGGATTTCACATCTTAACCATAGGATCACTTCTCATTTCTCTTTGCTTTCCCTCCTACAGAAAACTCATCCATTCTCATGGCTATAACTATCACATGATTCTCTGATTTATATCTCTGGCCCTAACCTCTCTTCTGACATTTAACACATTTTTGTTGGATTGAAAGAGATTGAGGAGAAAAGAGAGATTGAGTCAATCCCAACTGACTTTATAATTTGACCCAGAATTCCATCTTTATTCTTCTTTGTTAAAGATACTTTGTTGTTGAAAAGCAGCACCAAGCCTCTTAGTCAGTCAATAAATTTTATCTACTTTGTGACAAGCATTGTGTGCTAAGCCAATCCAGCAGTTTTTCAGGCAACTGAAGATATCATATCTTTTTTCTGCCATCTATCCCACATGAGATGAGACAGAAATTTCCAAATTCCTTTTTTCCATATTTGTTATCATTCTCTCCAAAAAAAAAGACCCTTTCCTTGCTTTTTCTTTTGCAGTCTGCTCCAGGTACCAGCCCCACCCACATTATGCCTATGTTAGGGAAGACACCCCTTCCTCCTCTTTTCCTTGCATTTACTCCAGAGAGAGATAGAGAGAAAAGGGAGACATTGTTATTTGGTTGTAAAGCATGACATAAGGATGAATTATAATTACTGAATAAAAGTAGTGGTGTTAAAGAATGAGAAAAAAAGTAGATATGATCTAGGAGAGGCCAAAGTCCAATTATCACATGATTTTCCTCACTGTGGGCCCTCCCCACTCCAACGTCTCTAGCTTTACCATAAAGGAATTCACGGGTGCTTCTTTTCAATTAAAAAGTAGGTCTGGCATCTTTCCGTCCTTAATGCTATTGTGGGGTAATGCATGGTCACCAGGGTCTTGAGTTTGACTATTACATTCTGTAAAACAAACAAGCAAATAATAACAAATGTGAGCCTTTTTCAATAGTTTTAAGACATTGTGTAGCTTTTCATTCCTTGAGTAAGGAGTTGTTTGATAATTGTTTAAAATGAACATCTTTGCAGGAGAAATCTCTGCCAGTGTCAAAGTTAACAATTAGGTTTTAACAGATGACTGTGCTGGTGTTAGATTAATTGGTAAGTTGAGATTCATCTTGGAGGATTCTAAAATGAGGAAGGAAAGTGTCAGTTTAGGGTCATCTTTGCTTAGGGGCCTATCCAATACATGTGTGTTAGCTGGTTGCTCTATGTTAGGGAGAACCTCAAAAGAATGAATCCACTTCTCCTCAAAGGAGGTCTTCAAATAGCCCACTTAAATCTTTATTTTCTTGAGTAACCAAGGGATATTCCCAGCTCATTAAATCTTAACCTAAGCCATCTGAACATATGATCTTTATTACTCTATATCTGTACCAGCTTTGATTACTGCCTAGATTGCTAGCTTAATAGAGGCAAATGTGTACATGTATGTATGCATGTGTGTATATATGTACATATATACTACATATTTATATATATACGTACATATGTGTGTATATACATAAATACACACACATGTATTTAAATGCAGCCATTTGTACAATTCTATTCAACAATATGCCCTATTTATTAAGAACTACATCCTTTTTCATTAAGGGATTTTTGCTTTGCATGATTACAGAAGGAATTACTGATGAAGAAAAGGTTAAAAATGCTTTTTTTAAATTTTTTCTTACATAGACTTGGAAGTGATTATATTGTTTCCAAATTTTTCTGTCTGAGCCTGAAGTTAGCAGCATGCATGTAGAAATTTTATACTAATAAGGGCCCATGTATAAAATCAATAAACATTTTTAAGCACTTTTTATGGGCCAGGCATTGTGCTAAGCCCTAGGGATCCAAAGAAAAGGCAAAAATAGTCCCTGCCCTCAAGGAGTTTACATTTTAATGGGGGAAATAGCATATATAAATCAGAACATTTGACATAAATGCAGAGGAGATCCAAGAGTGTGCTGGTAAATGTTTAACTCTCCAAAAAATTATGCATGGCATACTTTTGAGTTTGCTCTATAACATTGACATTCTCTCCCTCACTGACTCCACATTAAGTCTAAACAATCAGGAAAAAAATCAAGCCCTGATTTGTAGCGTTTAACAATTTCAAAGCCGTAGATGCTCACACTGAAAATTTAACAATTGCTTCTGTAGTTCTAGCCGGCTCCAGAACACCTCTAAAGGTAACCTTAGAAAGGAAGGCATTCCCTGCATCTGGAGGGGAGCAGGAAAGGTCTCCTGAAGGAACTGAGTCTTGAAGGAAGTGAGAGATTCTAAGAGTGGGGAGCTGGGAGGAAAGTCTTCCGGGCACAGGGGAATAGCTAGTACGGAGCATGACACATGCATTAGACAGAGAGTGGTCCAGTGTGAGTGAATCACGGAGAGTGTGGACAGGAGTAGAATGTGAGATGATTGGAACATTGAGAAGATGCCAAGTTGTGAAGAGCTTTAAATGAAAATACAAAGGACTTTATATTTGATTCTGGAGATAATAGAGAGCCACTGGAGTTTACTGACTCCAGGGTGACATGGTCAGACTAAAGTTTTAGGAAAATCACTTTGATAGCTGTGTAGAGAACAGACTGGGGTTGGGAGAGACTTGAAGCAGAGATACCGGTTGGGAAGGTTTTGTAGTAGGCCAGATAAGATATGATAAGGGCCTGAACTAGAGCGTGTACAAACATAAGTAACTGAAGAAGAAGAACTTTCAGTGAGGTCTAGGGTATACCAAATAGCTCCAGTGTGTGATTCTCTCCTTGGAAGTACATTTAGAAGCTTTAAAGTTTCAGGTCTGAAAAAGACCACTGACTGAAAGAGAGACCTGTCTGGTAAGACTGAAGCACCCACTAAAGATAACTTTCTTAATGACTTATGGCGGCTGGGTGGCTCAGTGGATAGTGTGGGCATTGGAGTTAAGATGATCAGAGTACAAATCCTGCCTCATCATGAGATGAGTGATCCTAAGTAAGCCACTCAAGTTGTCTGCTCCTCAGTTTCCTCAACTGTGAAATGGGATAATAATAGTACCTCCTTCATAGTGTTATTGTGAGAATTAAATGAGGTAACATCTGCAAAACAAATATAAATGCTTGTTGTTATTATTATGTTGTTGTTTCCAGTGTGTCTCCTTATAATTAGAACATTTCAGGAAGTTATAAAGGCCTCATTTATATTTTCTTGGGAAGTTCAGCCTTCTCCCTTAAAGTGAGATCATGTATATTTTAGTATAAGCCTGGGGCAGGGGGAGATGTTATACAGTGTAGAGACAGGTCTCCACATTTCTGTCAATGTTTTCTTTTAGATGGGTCATCTTATTTCTGACTGCTTTGATTGAGTAAGGTTTTGGCCTATTCACAGCTACTCTTATTCACAAGAGATGAGGACAAATCTATCATACAGAGCCAACGATTGTCCCTTTTTCTTCTTTTCTTTCTGGATCACTCAATGGGCAGTCAGCATCTATAACTTAGCATCAATAGTTACCTTTTTATATCAGTGTCCTGACTCTCCAACTAGTAAATCCCCTTTTTACATGGAGACAATTGTTTTATCCAATTTAATGAATACTTATTAAGTGCCCACCATGTGCAAAATATGGAATATTTTAAAACAAAATAGGAACACAATATTTCCAATGTGCCCATAGGTAAGTCTCTGACTCTCTCTGTGTCTCAGTTTCCTGATCTATAAATTGAGAGGTTGTATCAGATGACTTCTAAGATCCTTTCTAACTCTAAATCTATGATCTATTAAATGACCAGGCTAGAGACAGTATTCTAGGATTCAGTAAAGATAAGGTATAGATTGGCAGTGGTTAGGGGACAAAATTGAAATAGGCTAAACTTCTTCAGGCCACAGATAGGTTTTAAGTGGCTCACTTTACAAGTAAAGGTATAATTAATAATTAAACTATTTCTCAAAATTGTTTTAATTGGGACATAATCCAGAAACTGCAATCAGCAAACAACTTTATAAAGTCACCTTCAGTAAAAGACTTCCCAGCAGCAGCAATTTCTTTAGAATTCTGAAAACTAACCTTAGTAGCTGCCTCATTTTCTGAGTTTACTTTCTTGAAAAACCATTGTTCCCCACTGAGATTTTTCAACAATTTGGACACTTTAATTTGTTTTTCATTGGTGTCCAATTTGCTTAAGTCAAGATGTTTTGCTTTAAAATGGCGACGAAGATTGTATTTTTCAGAACAGCTTTTATTTCTCAGCAAACGAGGCAAATGTTTTGTCTCCTGTGTAAATAAACAAGTATCTATTTGTCCACTCTGGACTAAACACTCTATGTTCTGATTCGATCTTCCATTTCTTTTTATTACCCATTTTACAAAGTTTCCCTAAAAACTTTAATGTTAGAACCAAAAAAAATCTCCACAGCAACTGCTCATATATAAAGAAATACTGAACTGAGTGTCTGACCTTGGAGAGAGCACCAGACACTCATGAATCTTGGAGGGCAGCTGCACAGCGAGGGAGGGGATGAAGCCCTTACGTTGTTGCTGCTCATTGCATAGTGGGCATCAGCTGTATTGGAATGTGGCTATACCTGTTCAACATCAGTAACTACCAAATATACAGTGAAAAGATATGACTCCAGCTCCTCTCAGACTGGAGATAGACTGACGATGGTTAGTTACCATGGGTCGCATGACAAACAGGCGAGAGTGCCCAGTGGCAACCTACCTGCTGAGTTACATGATGGGCACAATAGCAACTAGCAGAAGGAGGGTTAAGCGGGTCATGGACAAAGCACTCATTACATTTTTACTTTCTTTTACATCCTCTCCATTTTCTGTGGGCCACCCAAAATCCTCTGGCAGTCCACAAGCAGTCCACAGGCAGTATGTTGTGTAGGCCTGGTATAGACCATTCTCACAACAGAGTTACAACCATTAATCTAAGAACAGAGCTAGATTTCCTCTTTTCTCTTATTTTTTTTTCTTTTTTCCTTTCCTTTCCTTACAAATCCTGCTCTATGTAGTTAGAGGAGGCATGATAAATGTATATTGGGAACAGAGAAAGATAGGGCTTACTTCCCAGGTTCCAGATGATGCAGTTAATTATGGCAAATTGGTACTTGGCTTACCCAGTTAATTCAGCTTTGGAGATTTCTACTACTGCTACAGAGAGGACCATTGATAGAACTGCTAAAAATATTATCTGATTCAATGCCATCCAATAAACATTTACTAAGTGACTACTGTACGCAAAACACTGTGATAGATATTATGGGAGATATAGAATTTACAAAAGATATAATTTCTTGTCTTCATGGAGCTTATAACTAGATTACTAAATGATGTAAGAAGGGATGCTATCTTGCCAGACATATCCTAGTGAATGGAAATGGTGATGTTGGCATAGGTTTTCAGGGACTTTTTTTCTTTAATAATGCAAGAATTAGCTTGAAGCAACAATGTACCAACTTGGATGAATTGTAAGTCAACAGAACTTAACCACCAACAAGACTGCCCTTAATTTTGTTGTTTATTTTACCTCCAAAGAAAAATGTTTGATGCTACAGCATTTGTTTCTGCACAATACACTCTCAAGGACACGTCTGAATACATTCAGCATAAACAATATTAATGTAATAGTCATATAAATGAAGAAATCTGTGAAAGTGAAACCTTGAAGTATCAAACAGCCTTCTTTGTCCCCATGTTCATGGCTAAAGGCAGTCCTGTTACTTTGAGAGGCCCCATTACTGTGAGGCTATAGACCTTTTCTCAGCAGGTGAGTATATTCTAAGTTTTTGTTTCCTAGCAACATGTTATTTGAAAGAAGTAGAAGGGCTCATGGTTTCTGAAGAGTTTTCAATGCCATTTACTGATTTTGGGCAGAATGTGTAATAGGCAGCACCTACACTGGCATGTCCCAAATTTTTTGAGTCCATGATATATCATTAATTTTTTCCTTAGAAATTAAAGGTCTGTATAGTATAAATTTTATTGTCATCTATGTATCCATGAGGATATGGAATAAAGTGATGTCTATTGTCTATGAAGTGGGTGGGGCTAGAAGACTTAAAAGGTCCTCAAATCTGAAATTTCACAATTTGATGATTGTCTACTTAATCTGCTCACCCATGCAAAATTCAGTGCCCATCCTACCTCACCAATTTTTGTCTTTGTATATAGCAAGGATTTTTAATCTTTTTTTTTTAATTGTATAATGGACCCCTTTAGAAGTCTGGTAAAGCCCATGAACCCTTTCTCTAAATAATGTTTTTAAATAAATAAAATGCATAGAATTACAAAGGAAGCCAATTGTATTGAATACAATTATCAAAAACATTACCCTCTGTTTTACAATAAAGACATTGAGTCTCAAAGAGGCTCATGGTCACATGGATAGCAATGCTCAAAGTAGAATTCAGACCCAAGTATTTCCTTACTCCAAGTTCAGTTCTGTTCTCTAGACCTCTCTCTGTATGTATTACAGTAGTCAAAAGGTTAAGTAAGCTAATTGACTGGGATGAATGAGGTAGGTATAAATCAAAACTTAGTTCAGGTCTACATAATTTGTCCTTTGTGAAATCACTGGTTCTCACATCAATGCTGAGATAGCCCCTTTTTTATAGGATTGGACAAAAGAAAGATAATAGTTTAGGCCAGCTGTTAGAATCTTTTTCTCTAAACAATTGCGAGGAGAAACTGAAGTGCTACCCCTGCCCCTATACCTGTGTTCTGCGCAAAGACTACAGGAGTGGTTCTTAGGTCAGGCCAAAGGCAGGGGTATGGGAATGTTCTATGTTATACAAACATTAACCTTGTTAACAAGCTCCTCCATGGACCTTAGGTTTTTCTGGGGGAGAGGGGGAAGAAAAAGCATTAGAGTATGAATCCAGGAGCAAGCTTTTCATCATTTATGTGTTGGCTAAAGCAGATGCTTTACCCATGGGGAAATTCTCTAGCTTTCAGAATGACATCTTAAGGTGCCTGGTTAACTTCATAATGTCTAAATTGTGAAATAACAATACATGTATAAACATTCCCAACTCCCCATCTCCGATCAATCATCCTTCCAACTCTTTCCACTGAGCCAAACCTTGGCAGAGCTGAAACCAATAGGGTGATTCTATCTAACAAATCCACACTGGGGAGCAGGAGAGGAGGGACAGAGGCCCATGCTTCCTTCTCATAAGGACCATCATTCACATACCTTACCTCAACATCCTCTGCTGGCCTGTTCCATCTCATTATGCAACTGTCCACAAGCCACCACCACCAGGGTTCCACAGCTGCATTGTCCCTCTCTCGGAGGCCTGCTTTCCCTTCCCTTTAATCCCCACAGCAGTGAAATCGGGACTTTCTGGAGGTTATAGGTCTTACTCTCTTCTATTCCAATTCCACCTATAGGTCAGATCATCTGTGTCAATGTAGCCCACCATGGAGCAGTAGAGAAAGCACTGAATTTGGAAGCTCTACCATTTGCTATCTGGATGGCCTTGGGTCTCAATTTTCTCATGTGTAAAGTGAGGAGGTTTGACTCTATAGCCTTTAATATCCATCTCAGCTGAGTCTACGATCGCATGATCCAATAGAATATACCCCAGGTGCCTGTATTCCTAGTCATCATTCTAAAAACTGGCAAAGTGAAAACAGGAATCCAAAAGGTTTCAACTTTATGACATCCCTACACACTCTGAATCAATATTAGCAAAAAGTAGTTTATATATATAGCAGTCCTTCTTGGTTACTCTTCTTAACTTGTACTTAAATTCACAGTTTAAGTCCCCAAAGGGCAGCTGCTACCTCAGGTTCTCTGGATAACCCTGTCAGTCTAAATATCTAACACTGTAGCTCACAACCCTGACAAGTGTGTTTCCCATTAATAATCAGCCAGTAGACATGATAGCCCATAACAAAGGCATTTAACTAAATAGCATAATAAAAACAAAAAACAAAAATAACTCCTTCCCTGTGAACCTGAGGTACACTCTCCCACAAATACAAACAGTCCATGGATGGAGTGGGCAAAAAATGTAGAATAATGTCTGAGGCACGTATTTAGGGAATACATGGTCCAAGTCAGTTCATAACTCTGGTCCTTCAGGACCTGGAAATCTTTTTTCTCTTCATGCAGTCCCTTCTTCATCTCAGTCCTCAAATTCTAAGACTAACTATCATGAGTTCATAGCTGAATCTATTCTGTCGTTTCAGAGGGCCCACTCCTAGAGGCTGCTTCCTTCCTTGAGTGACTGCCTATGTGTATTGTGTCTGTCTGTCATGTGAATCTCTACTTCTTGCTAGATGTAGTATCTCATGCCTGTTAATTAGCTCCACTTCAAAATAACATTGTTACTGGGCAAATGTGGAAGGGAAAAGCACAATAAAAGACTCCTCCCCCTCCCACCTAAGATTGATACCCTTTCAAAAGCTGAGCATCACTGCTGGCCCATACTCATTCTCCAGCTGTTGAGACAGGCTCAAAAGGTATGATTGATCTCTTAGCCAATCTGTAGATATTTCCTGTGTGGTGCTTATTGCTTCCATCCAATGGCCAAGGCTCTCCAATCCTTTCAATATGATTAAAGATTTTTTTTCATGCTTTGTGGGCTATAGGAAAATCCCTTATCATCTACTTTACAACCAACTCTAGTGGAAAGGAAGTAAAATGTGGCAGGTGGAGAAGTACCTACAAGATAAGAAATACCCAGAAGCCCCTGAGTATTAAAAGAAGGGATTAGCACCACTTATCAATTCTTTTCTTCCTTCCTTTCTTTCTTTCCTTCTTTCTTTCTTTCTTTCTTTCTTCCTTCCTTCCTTCCTTTCTTTCCTTCCTTCCTTCCTTTCTTTCCTTCCTTCCTTCCTTCCTTCCTTCCTTTCTTTCTTTGATTCTTTCTTTCTTTCCTTCTTTTTTCTTTCTTTCTTTCTCTCTTTCTCTTTCTTTCTTTCTTTCTCTCTTTCTCTCTTTCTCTCTTTCTCTCTTTCTTTCTTTCTTTCTTTCTTTCTTTCTCTCTCTCTCTCTCTTTCTTTCTTTCTTTCTTTCTTTCTTTCTTTCTTTCTTTCTTTCT
>NW_020954575.1:8477570-8513989 GCF_900497805.2 Vombatus ursinus | reverse complement strand
TTTCTTTCTTTCTTTCTTTCTTTCTTTCTTTCTTTCTTTCTTTCTTTTGAAACAACCAGAGACTGTTTGATGGAAACACTGATTCTACCAGGAGACTTTCAAGGGAGCTCCAAAAGGAGATAACTTGGAGGGAAATTGGGGACCAGGTGTCTCTACACATGCTTCTAACACTGGCTTCTAAAAGAAGATACCATTGGTCAAGGAGGCTTCCTTGAAGGCACTTTCTTGCTGTAGTAAAAAATATTCACTGAGCAGCATTAGTTTTTAATTTAGTTTCCCAAATAAGCTTCTGTACAGAGAAACTTTCTTTTGGATGTTGTATATATTTTGTATTCACTTATCTGTTGACATGTTGTTTACCCTCACGAAGTTCCTTGAGAGCCAGAACTTTTGTCTTTTAGCTTATTGTATTTTCAGTCATTAGCACAATGCCTGGTATACAGTAGGTGCTTAATAAATGCTAGTTAAATTTTATTGAATTTCTAATAAGATCATAAATCTAAAGATACTGCAGAGGCCTCCTCCTGCTTATACCTCTTCATGTTACAGCTGAGGAAAATAAAACTCAGGGAGAGTAGCACTAGAAGGACTGGACTTTATGAGCACTTTGAAGGACCAAGTTGTATCCTGACAATGCATTTTTTAATCCATAAAGCAAAGAAAATAGAAACAGTAGGTTGAAAAAAATTTATCTCAAAGTAAAATTCTAATATCTGCTTGTAATTTTTTGTATCTAAAGTGCACTTTCACAGAGAAGAGAAAGTAAATATTTATTATTAAGCACATTTCCTGGGAATCATTTATTTATATATTATCTAGTTGGTGATAGGTCCATATCTAGAACATTGTAGAAAATACACACAAGTATGCAATAAAATGAACAATCTAAATGAAATGAATGAATATCTCAAAAACATAATTTGCCCAAACTAATAGAACAGGAAACAGAATACTTATATAATCCTATCTTAGAGAAAGAAATTGAACAAACCATAAATGAGCTCCTTAAGAAAAAAAAAACAACCTAGAACCAGTTGGATTTTCAGGTGAATTCTACCAAACATTTAAAGAACAATTAGTTCAAGTACTACATAAACTATTTTTAAAAATAGGTAAAGAAGCATTCCTACCAAATTCTTTCTCTGACCCAGATATGGTCTTTATACATAAATCTGGTAGAGTCAAAACAAAGAAAGAAAATTATAAACCAAATTTCCTAATGGGTATTGATGCAAAACTTTTAAATAAAATTTTAGCAAGTTGATTATAATAACATAACACAAAGATGGTATACTATGATTATACCAGTACTCCAGGGCTAGTTCTATATTAGGAAAACTATAACTAAAAAAGTACCCATCAGATTTATTGATGGGGGAAGAGTTTATGACCAAATTAGAGACAGAGAAGTTTATGAGAGGTAAAATGTGTAATTTTTTATTACATAAAATTGAAAAGAATCTGCACAAACAAAACCAATGCATCTAAAATTAGAAGAAAAGCAAGAAACAGGTGGGGGGATTTTTCAGCAAGTTTCACTGATAAAGGTCTTGTTTATCAAATATATAGGAAACTAAGCCAAATTTATAAGAGTAAGAGACATTCTTCAATTGACAATTAGTCAAGGCATATGAACAGGCAGTTTTCAAAGGAAGAAATCAAAGCTATCAATAGTCATAAAAGGCTCTAAGCCACTAATAATTAAAGAAATGCACATGGTAACAATTCTGAGGTACCACCTCACATACATCAGATTGACTAAGATGACAGAAAAGGAAAATAACAAATGCTGGAGGGAGTATGAGAAAACAGAACTATGAACTAGTCCAACCGTTCTAGAGAATAAATTGGAACTATGCCCAAAAAGCTTTTAAACTGTACATACCCTTTTAGTTCTATACCCTAAAGAAATCAAAGGAAAAGTACCCATATATACAAAATGTATTTATAGCAGCTTTTTTGTGGTGGAAAAGAATTGGAAACTGAGGGGATACCCATCAACTAGGAAATGGCTAAATAAGTTATGATATATGAATGTGACAGAATACTATTGTGTTATAAGAAATGATACAGAAGAAGACTTATATGAACTGATGCAAATGAGACTTATATGTACTGATACAAAGTGAAGTGAACAGCATCAGGAGAACAATTTATACAGCTAACAGCAATATTGTAAAAAAGATAATTAACTGTGAAAGACTCGGCAGCTCTGATCAGCACAATGACCCACCATAATTCTGAAGGACTCATGATGAAAAATACTATCCACCTCCGGAGAGAAGGCTGATGGACTCAGAGTGCAAATTGAAGTACATTTTTTTCTGTCTTCATTTTTCTTGTCCTCCACCCACCAGCATGGCTAATGTTGAAATTTGTACAACTTCCTATTTGTAATGAGTTTGGTGTTCCTTGTCTTCTCAATAGGCAGAATGAAGGGAGAGAATTGGGAACTGAAAATAAAATAAAATTGAATTTAAAAAACAAGAAATAAAATGAAACACACATGAGCCATCTCTTATTTGTTGCTTTCACTGATTAACACCTTGCCATTTGATCAAGACCATCTACTCCTGTCTTATTCTTATTTTAAAATAGCATAGAATTTGACTTTTGCTTTTGGGTTGTTCTCTGCTGAAATGTGAATATTTGGATGTAGAGTATTCATAATAATTCCAGACCTGGATCCCTTACACTGGTATGAAGTCAGGGTCATTATAAACTCCTCTGTAGATTTCAAAAGCAGAATTTAATACAGTGACCTATATGTCTTCATTACTTCCAGAAATTTTCTACAGTTCTGATGAATAGTCCAATTATTCTTCACCTTTGCTTTGCACATCTCAAGGAAGGATCAAGGGATATGAAATAATTGTTTTTGGTTACATTGTAGCCATTGTTGACTAATGGTTCATGAACTTCAATACTACATCTATAGGTACAGTGATATCACTACCTGTAGCATCGTCTTTCCCAAGTAAAAGTAAACAAGTATTTGTTTTCAATATTTATTGCCAACCAAAATTTAAGGTCAGATTTGTCTGGCTTATTTGATATGTATTGAATAATTTTACACTGTGCCCTACAAGGTAGCAATCGGTCATTGACCATTATGAATATAACAAGAATAAATGTCATCTGATAATTTTTAATAAAAAAAGATTCTGCAGTGAAGATGCTAGACAAAAGTTATGCTGAGATAGATTTTGCTTCTTTTTAGTGTCTAGGTCAAAGTGAAGATACCTCATTACATATATAGGGTTCGATTATGTGGCATAGTTTTATTGAACAAAGGAGTTGTTCCATGTACATTTTATGGATAGGTTTCTTACAACAGTAACACCCTGAATGACAGAAAATAAAACCAATAATCTTCCCTAATTCTTCTAATGTAACAGACCAGTTAGTATTGCCTGTTACTCAAATGTTTCTAAGCATTGACTCACTAAATAAAATTCAAAAAAAAAAAAGAAAGGAAAGAAAGGGAAAGAAAAGAAAAGAAATAGAATTTCTCTTGACAACATAGGTGGTAGAATATATGGTGGGACCAGATAATAATATTTAGCTCTTTCAAACATTCTCACACACTTGAGAAGCAACAGCCCATTGCCAAGAAAAACCATCTTTACCTTTCGGACATTATGACTCTTCATCTCTTTTGTTATGAACTCGGGTCTGATAAGAACTGGATTGCTTATTACCTTTTGGATTGTCCACTGTGGAAAGAATTTCACTGGTGTACTCATTATCTCCAGAATCAGATGAGGAATAATCTTTCTATGCTTCATACATTGCAACTGTATCATTTACATCATTGAATCCACTATCTGAAAATTCACCACTGGATGAGTCAGATGGCATATTTCTTATTAGTTCTAAAATCTGTTCATCAAAGAGTCTCTTAAACATTTTATCAGTAAATGTGTAAGCAAAGCTACATTAAACTAAATTCTAAAAACGTGAAAAAAATAATTCATAAAATAGTAGAAAATATTTGCAAAGCTAAAATTTTATTTTACCCTATAAATACATTATTCACAAGGTTTTATAAGTGTTGACAAATTATACTGATGTTCCAAGGGGGAAAGACTAATATAGTCAAAGAAACAGCCCAATATAAATAAATGTTGGAGGATTTCCTCTTATTTACAACAGAAGTATAAAGTGTTTAAGCAACTGCATCATTTGATGCATCTGGTTTTTATGAGTAGAACCATGTGTTTTATTTCTTTCATTATTTGAAAAGTCTTTAGAATACTAAGGAACACCGATAACAAAGATAGAAAAATGTCATGGAGTATGAATTAGAAATACCTTAGCCCTTTTGAATTTCAAACGTCTAAAAATAATGTATTAAGTAATGTACCTGGTCCTTCTAGTTTAAATACAGTTATCCACATCATGAGGGTTAGGGGCACAGTGCCCCTACAATCTGGAAAATCTGCATAAAAATTTTTGACCCTCCCTTCATACCAGAAAAGAAGTCTGAATTTTTTCTTTTTCTTTTATGGGGTATTTACAGTACCTTATTATAAAATTTGGGTTGATATTGCACAATACTATACACATATTATATACATTTTTGAATTTCTTAACTTTTCTGTGTTGTCTGCTGGCCTTCATGTGTCAACTGCATTTTCTGCAAAACTCCCCAAAAATTCTCATTTAATTTCTTATGCCAACTCACAGTATATTGAAACAATGATGCGGAAAGTCATAATGTGGAAGGAATAACTGTGACTTGCCCAAAGTCACACAGTTAGTAAGTGGCGTATTTGGGATGCAAAGCTGAAAACTCTGACTCTAAATTCAGAAATCTTTCTAAGGTTCAATTATTGATTTTTTTTTCAGGAAAAAAATCTCAAGTGAGTTTAAATGGTATGATGAATTGGGTATTTCCCAGGATTTGATCTCCCCTAGAAAAACTGAGAGTTGAAGGTCCAGATTTGGAGCCTTGTAGGCTTTCATTCTAATACTCTACAATTATCTTACTACTAAATACAGGAAATTATTCATTTTAATATGGTCAGTCTATCTCTTCACAGATGGTCAATGAACTCCATCCCCAACCAAGGTTCTATGGGTAGATTTCAAGGAGTCTGAAAACTTGGATGGGGATATACCCACATACATGCATACATATATAATACATGCATACATACGTACATATATGTTTGTTTGTGTATGTATATATATATGCCCATATATATGTATGTATATATATTTCCTTATTTTCACTAACCTTTGGTTTCTTTTATAATCATACACATTTTGCTTTAAGTGTTTAAAGATATTGAGAAAGTATTCATGAGCCTCACCATACTGCCAAAAGGGTCTATGATACACACACAAAAAGGTTAAGAACGCCTTACTTTAGAGAGTCACAATGAATATTGGTATGGGGGAGAGAGGTCAGCGAATCTTATTTGGTTGAGCAAAATAGCTGGATAATTGTTAAATCATGGAATTTCAGAGTTGGGAGGGACCTTGGAGGTCATCCAGTCCAACTCAATTCACAAAATGTAGATTTTAACTTATTACCCCCCTCTTTTACATACTATCTTGACGATATGATGATGGCAACAACTTTTCATTTCTCAGTTTAAAAAAATGGTTCACTTAACTCAATTAAGCATGGTAGAGAATAATATCATTGTTTCTCAAGATAATCATTTACCAGGACACCACAATCCACAAAGATTTTTTTTTTTACAGAAATCTGGCTTTTTGAACATCCATGCTGAGTTGGTCACTTTAAGTGTTTCCTCATTTATGAGTTTTTCTTTTCTCAGCCAAGAGATACACATTCAGAAGCAGTCCACTCTGTTTTCATCCCAAAGTCATTATAATTCACTTTTTAAAAGCTACATTCTCATTTTCTCTTTGCCTTTCAGAGTCTACACATTAAAGACCGACATTTCACCTGCAGCAAAATGTAAGTACATTAGTTCCTTTTTTGGAACTGCATTCACTTATCTTCTCTATTTTCAAGAGAGTCCTCATCTTACAGGGTTCCTACCTAACATTCCTGTATCTTGAAGTCCTTGATGAATGAATGTGGTCTGGGTAGGAAATTGTCAGACATGTATGTCCTTCCATGGACTTTAACAAGGTGGGATATTTTGTCAAGAAGAAGATCTGATCTTTTATTTTGTTTGTTTTGGAGTTGAGGGGTAGTTTAAACACCCCTCAAAAGCAGTAGGATAAAAAGCAAAAATGCCCGGCAATTAATTTGATGGTTTATCCACACAGCACCTGATTTCAGGCTATTTGCAAATATATGTGTATGTGTGTTATGTGTGTTTGTTTGGCTGTTGTTTTTTTTTTTCTTCCACTTTCAAAGCCCCTGTATGGCATTGTGGAGATACAAGCTGCATCTTCTTCAGTAACTTGATGGTAATCCCGGGTATTTTGTATTTGTACAGTCAGAGTTTCAGTGTCAAAGCCATTGGGGAAAGCAGTGTTCTGTCTCAAGGGTTACTGTACTAGGCAAGGCTCCATGGTTCTCAGAACCTCAAGTAGCCCAATCAAAGTTACCTCTTTCTGGAGGCCAGAAATAATTATGCTTGATCTGAGGCCTGGAATTTATGAACCTGTAAAGCAGCTTGTATAGGTCATTTTTGCTTTTGTGAATTAAAATAATTATTTTTTTCATCAAATGAAATGGATTATGATATCCAAAAATGACAGAAATCTAATTGTCTCTAAAAAAATTTTTAATTTATAAACAGTTGAGCTACTCAGATGGCACACCAGGAAGATATCCTGCCCATCTTACCTGTGCGCATGCTCGACAGGTTTTGCAGTGTTTAGTTAGGCATCATTGGGCCCATTGGGGTCCGGATGTGTTAACCCACTTGCATGAAATATTCCAAATTGCAAAACTGTCTTTGCAATTGAACACACTCCTCTTTGAGGATCAGAAAAGATAGGTTCATCTAAACATCAGCCAAAGCACACTACTAATTTCCCAAGATGATGTTTGTTGTTGGTTTCTGAGAATCAAAGCTATTGCCAGACATCAAATTTTAACACATCAAAGCTAGAGCCATTTCCCCTTAAAAATATGAAGAATCACTTCCACACAGATCCCTGTTAAATAAACAATGACAACTGTTACATAATATAATATTTCAGCACTGGTTTTGTTTCTCTTCCTTTTTTTTTTCAATATTATATATTTAGGGGCTGCCTTAGAATCCCACAAGCTATATTGCTAATAGAAAAATCCCAATTCTCTGTAAGGTTTAAAATCCATTAAACTTAATTTGAGAGACTTCTCAATTTACTAGGTCCTTTAAATGCCAATCTCAGCACATATTATTGGGGGTCTTTATTGTTTTATCAAGCCATGTGGATGTTTAAACAGTTTCTGTCAATAGAGCTGTCTTAGAGTTTATTAGCAAACCCTGGTTTTTCGTGTTGCCAAGAGTGCTTTTGTTACCTAAATGTTTACTATTGACCTTTATTTTCTGCCTATTTGACAGTGAGTGAATGCTGCTAAGGGAAAGTTACTCAAGTTGGCTTTATCCCTTGTTCCCATTTCCTAGCTCTTATGATAATATCTGTATGGGTTCAGAAAAGCTATGATATTAAGGAGAAAAAAATTGCTTAAATATTAAACACAATACATTAGGAGGGAAAACTTGGATGAGGTAGAAAGCAAAATTTTAGGAATAGATATGTACATATGAAAATATAAATACAAATGTCAAACTGGCTGTCTCCTTACCAGGGCTTCAGTTAAAAAATGCCCTCATTTCTCTGAAAATTGCTATGGTTGTCTTTGGAATCTAGCCCTTAAATTAGTTTTATTTGAGCAATGGATTGATGATGATGATGATGATGATTTTTAGGATTTATTTAGGAGTTGTAAATTTACATATGTATATGTGTGTTTTGCATATGTTATTAAAGTTATTATATGTTAAGCTCTTAAAGCTTAAAACTGCACCAAGAATTTTGGGACACCCAATATGTGTATGTGCATATATCTGGATATATACATATATGTGCATATATATGCATACCATATATACATGTATATTGTAAAATTGGATCCTTATAACAATTCTATGAGGTAGGTGCTATTATCACCCCCTTTTATGGATGAGAAAACTGAAGCTAAAAGGGTTCAATGACTTGCCTAAGATTACACAGCTAGTGTCTGAAGAAGAATTCATACTTAAGTCTTCTTGACTCCATGTCTAGCTTTATACCTACTTTGACACCTAACTGCCTCTTGAAACAACAGCAAACATGTATGATACACCTACTGTACACTCAGAAGATAAGGAATCTTAACATTTAAATGACATACTTTCTTGTCATTATAGAACTTACATTTCCTGTAACACATGTGTTTGTGAATCTCTATCCCTGTGTGCAACTCATTCTGTAATTTCAAACAATCAGAAAGGCCTCTCATAAATCTACTTGAATAGCACACCAGCTAGTATTGACCAGGTCTGTATTAGCTCTTGATTGGATCTGTTGTTTACAAGACTTTTGTGAGCAGATGTTTGCTGACTCAACCAGTGTGAGTTGGTAACTGAGACAATGGAATAACCCAACCACAAGTGGTTGATGTGAGCCTTGGGGTCACTTTTGTCACCAAATCACAGACTTGAATGATAATTTGGTGCCCTACTAGGAATATGATTAGAACCACCAAAATGATCCAATGGCGACCTAATCAAATGAGTAGGCCATTTAAAACAATCAGTGTCTATGAGGCAGAGTTGTTGTGATTCAGTCATTTCACAGTCTTCAGGACCCCATTTGGGGTTTTCTAGGCAAAGATATTGGAGTGGTTTGCTATTTCCTTCTCCAACTTATTTTACAAATGAGGAAACTGAGGCAAATAGGGTTAAAGGACTTGCCCAGGGACATACAGCTAGTAAAAGTATCTGACACTGAACTCAGGAAAATGAGTCTTCCAGACTCCGGGTCAGACATTCTAGCCACTGCACCACCTAGCTGCCTGAGAGGCAGAGTAGCCCAGTGGAAAGAGCAGTGGATTTCAATTCGGGATCTGGGTTAGAATCCCAGTTCTGCTGCTTTCTCCCTATGTAGTTATAGTCAAGTCATTTAACTTCTTTTGGTCTCAGTTTCCTCCTCTGTAAAATTTGGAGGTTGGAGTAGAAGTTCTGAAAGCTCTGTTCTACTCCAACAGTTTATGATCTTGTGCAGAGGGCACAAGAAACTACATTAATGGACTGGGAGATGTATGCTACACATATGACCCCACTCCACTTGAATGGAATCCATCTGTAACCATGAAAAATGATCTCCACCCATATACTAGCTACTGCTGGTGGAGACACTCCTTCTGTTCAGTGACAGTAACTTGCACTCTGAGGCTAGACTCCATGACTCTAGGGGCTGCAAAATTAATTCAGTATAACAGACAAAGACAAAGGTCCTGCAATCCCCAACCAGGCCCCGAGAAATGTTTTCATCCAAGTGTCTTGTTTCTTTTCAACTAAATATATTCATCAGGACCACTGCTTCTGGTGGAAGAGAGTTGTCTTCTGGGTGGTATGAGTGAGAGCGTTGCCAAGCAAACCTGAATTATCCCGAGGGCTGTAAAACGAGCAATTGCTTTTTAAGAGGTACCGTGATATTGTGTGTTCCTTTCGTTTTTTTGGCAGTGATGATTTTCTGCGATTTGTGGTTTTGCAATTTCTCTTTCTGCAGACAACACCCTGGCTCCTAGTCAATGCCCACTTTGGGGCAGGGGGAGAGAGAAGGGGGGAGAGAATCCCCAGAGCTCTGACTGCTCCAGGAACAGAAGGAAATGTTAATGAAATAAGTCAGAAAGAATGTTAGTGCCTGGTCGACATTGGTTGGCTGGTTAGGAAGAAAATGGCTTTTAATAAATTTCATTGTGTGGCCAGGCTTTGGTAGGAGACATTTTGCTCCTTGTTCTTACCGCTGGGTCAAGATGCTTCTGTGATTCCTCTTCTTGCTTCTCCATTGAGCTCAGTCTGAATTTAAATCTATTCTCTCTGAAAAGGATTAGACTATGAACTCTGCCTTAGCTCTGAGTTCCCTTCAGGCTCTACTGGCCCGGTGAGGCTTTTTTGCTCTGTTGATATTCACTTTCTAATACCCTGGGTTTTGTTTCTGTAACCATTTTATGGTGCTAGAAGGGAGACTCCCTATATTGTATCTGATCACCTTTCCTACACTTTCCCTATTATTGAAGTGCCCTCTTTGCCAGGATCTTTGGTCCCACTTCCAGACACTGCAGCATTTATCTAGGCTAGAATAGTGTGCTCTAGTTTCTTTTCATTACCTCTGGAAAGGATTTGTAGACTTTTGTTTGCTTATTTTTTTTTTATGGCTGCTAAGCACTGTGCTGAAAGATTGAGAGCTTCATCCAGCTGAACCCTAGGTTTCTTCCCCTGCTCATAATTTCATAGCCAATGCCTTCCATGCTCTCTGCCGAGCCCATCCCCAAGGGTTTATATCCCACTGTCTGTTTCCAATGCCACAATCAATTTCTTGTGCCAGTGACGCCTTCCTTTGCTCATGACCTAAATGCCACTGCTTCCTTTGTTTCTCCCCAAAAGGAACATGCAGATAATTATTCTCCAAGTGTCAGAATTATGCCAGAGTCTATAGACTGGGGGGTCAGGTCGGGGGAGGAATGATAGGTAATATTAAATAGCTATCTGATATGTGTGTAAGTAGATATATTCTACTATTTTTAAAGATCTGATTTTTGTGGATCTTTCACAGATGCAAATTATATCCCAACCTCTCTATTTTTCTAATCATGGCCTTAAAAAGTTGATTTGGCTAAAGAATTTATTAATCTAAGGCCAACCCAGTGATGAATGAGCCTCTTGGACCTTAGCTAGGTTAGTTCCCAGATGACAGATGAATGATTTGTCTTGGAGTGAAAGTCTTTCCAAATTGGTAGTCAGAGCTATCTGCTGGCAAGACCTTCCAAAGCCCAGGGTCTCTGCCACATCATGAGGCATAAGAGAATAACCTTATATACAAGTATATAAACCATCTACCAAAGTCCAAAGTTCTCCTCCTTTCCTTAACATAGTGAAAATGTTCTCCAAGGCTCTGCACTACAGAAGGCCTTACCAAAATAGACATACTTTGAGTGTAGACTCCATACTAGGCTCTATCCCTGTCATCCAAGGCCAGGCCTGACTAAGTTTGCAGAGGCTTATCAGTATGCAAGGTGAGAAATTCTCAAAGACTGTTTACTAAGTGGAGTGCTGAACTTCATTTTTAAGATAGACTATATTTATGAAATCATAGATCTTTGATGTACTCAAGTATATAGAGTGTCCCCAAAGTCTTAGTGCAATCTTAAGCTTTAATAAGTATTAACAGGGTGTCTCAGAAAGTCTTAAGCTTTAATAGCTATTAAGTTTAAAAGCTATTAAAGCTTAAGACTTCATTATAATAGCTATTAAGTTTAATAACTATTAAAGTCTAAAGACTTCAGTAAATCTTTTCAAATACCCTGTATGTTTATGTGCACATGCACACATACACACACACACACACACACACACACACACACACACAGATACATGTAGAATCATCTTTGGGGTACTCTCCCAACTTGTACTCCTACTTATGGGTTGAATCCCCAGAGTGTGGCTAACACTCTCCAAGTTTCTAGGGCACCGGGTGAGTCTGTACTCATAAAACTATAATTCATATGTCCCTGCCAGTGTGCTTCCATTAACAATCAGTGTGTAGACACAATTAGCTGCTAGCAAAGATATTTACTAATGGTATAGTAAAAACAGTAGCTACAGAACATTTCCTCTCATAAACCTGTGGCATATTCCTTTATGTATCCTCACAGTATCTATGGGAAAAAATGGGCATAAATTTAAAGTAAAATGGTAATGAGATATACATCTAGGGAATACTGCGGCCAAGGCAACTCAAAATTTTTGGCAAAAGTTGAATGGCCTAAGCTATGAAGACAGAAGGTATAGGGGATAGGGAGCTAGGCTAGTCATGTAATTTTAGCTTTATTAATGGAGCATAAAATTTTATTCCTCCACTAAAGTCTTCCTCCTGCATCTCATAACAAAAGGTGACCACTTTTATTGAACCACTAGAGATCATCACTATGAGAACCATCCCGCAAGATATGGAGAGGTTACCATATGCACTAGTGGAGAACATACTCATGCTAATGAAATAATAGGTCCCTTGAGTGTTGGAGTGTAAGACTACATTGCTCTTTTGGTAGCTCTGTCATTCTGATAGCTCATGTTGAATTTGCATTTAGACAAAACCCTTACATGCCCTTCATGTGAAGCACTGTGAAGCCAGATACAACTTTTAGCTTGAATGCATTGAGCTCGTTATAAAAACCCAAGTTCAATTTATATATGTGTATATATACACACACATATATGTATGCATGTATACACATGTACATGTATACACATACATTTATATGTATGTGTGTGTATCCCTAAAATTTCATCCTGTCAAGAGTTTCTAAATTTTTTACTCTATCATTAAATGCATTGGCTATCTCACTCTGATTTTTATTATCTGCTAATTTGATAAACATGCCATATTTGCTTTCATCTTAATCACAGAATTATAACTATGACAATGAAATTAGTGATTCTAGACTCTGTAAATTACCATCTCACCTCTTACTCTCACTAATGAGTTGGGATCCCTGAGCTAGGCTGGCTACGTTTCCCTCTAAGCATTCTTGGATATCCCTGAGTACCTAGAAAGGAAGGAATATAACAGAGAGAAACAGCTGTAGGTCCATGTGCTCTAGTTTTATGCCAGCGTGGGTTGAGGGAGGGGCTCCTCCCCAACCGAGAGGGTCATAGCAGCTTGTCCTCTCTTATTGAACACTATCCAAATAGGAAAAAGGAAGGCACTTACCTTTGACTGGGTAGTGTCTTGTTAAATGTACTTCTGATTTAGGCGTAGCAGCTAAACAAAAAGGCTTCTCACTTTTGTATGGTAAATAGAGTGGAACCTATACCTGTATGTACTCACAATGCTTGGTGACTCATAGGTGCTAATAAATGCTTACTGACTGACTAACTGATACACTGAAGTCCAAATGGGTACTGCATCAACAGAGCACACTGCACATAATTATAAGGACTGGGCTTATTGGCCAGTGCCCCATTACATTAGTGACAATGGTGAATAGGATGGAGCCAAGAACAAAGCGCTGCACCATGACTCTTAGAAGCCTTGTTCACCCTGACGGAAATCTTACTAAGCAACATTCTTTGGATACAGTTGCTTAACCAGTTACAAATCCACCTAGCTATACTCTCATGCACCTGACATTTCTCTATCTTGTCTACAAGATTATCTTAAGAGACTGCCAAATGGTTTGATGGAACTAAGATATACTGTATCTTTATCATCCTTCTTATGTACCTCCTAGTAGGATAAGGAGTGGACCTATGGTTTAATTGGTATAAAGGACACCCATGTGAGAAAATTGCCTTTGCCAATTCAGGTCAGCACTTTCCTTGCAACTGAGTGTCTTAGAGAGTTGTTTAGAGCATTGAGAGGCTGAGGGACTTGCCCAGAGTCACACTATTAGAATGTCAGAGGCAGTACTTAAACACTGATCTTCTTGGCCTGCAGGTTAGCTCACTATCCACTGTGCTATACTGCCTCTCTACCATTCTAGTATACTTATCAAGAAAGGAAGTTAAACGAGTTTGGCAAGACATACTCTCATTGAACCAATGCTGACCCCTAGTAACTATCCCTTCCTTTTTTAAGTACCCCCAAATCAACTGTTTAATAATTCATTCTAGAATTTTACCAGGGATCAGATTAGCCTCATTCATATGTAGTGTCCAGAATCCATCTGTTGAGAAATTAAGACATTTGCTCAACTTATAGATTTCTCCCCCATTTTACATGATGTTTCAAAAGCTAATAATAATAGTTCTACAATGTCACTTGCAAGGTCATTATGTATCTGGGCTTGAACATTTGAACTCTTTCAAAACAAGTGGGTGTTCTCTTTGTTTCATCTTACCCATCTTGAGATTCAATTCTCTTAAACATGTTTCTTTTTTCTTCCTATTTTCAAACTTTGCTAGTCAGTAGGAATGTTATCAGAAAATAGTGAAAGACAGAAAAAAAGAGAGGGGGAGAGGAGAGAGAGAGAGAGAGAGAGAGAGAGAAAGAGAGAGATTTATCCCTTATCCTCAAAGATGACTATGCTGTATATTTGTTATAGTGCTTAAATATGGCAACATTGTATGGACCTAATAATGGGCACATAATAGGAAATCAATATGTTTGTTGATTATTTTCTTTGTAAGAGTAGTGAGGCTGGTTTCACAGTACCTGAAGAATCTGTTTCGGTGAAGATGTCATTGTTTTTAGCCACAGATTTGTGAAATTTGTAGCCCAAAGAGTTAGATAGAGATATGACTGACATATTTAAAGTATATTTCTGAGCATCAAAATATTTTAACATTTCAGAGGTAATTTCAAGGAAAATCATTATCAAAGCAAATCATCATCATGCTAACTTAAATAGAAATCTGAAATATAAGGTGTCTAGAAAGTCTTAGTGCAGTTTCAAGCTCTAACTACTAAGACTTTTGGGATGTCCTCGAAGTAATTCATATTATTGAAAGAGCTAATACAAAAAGAGGGAGGGATACTTAAAGTCATGAACCTGTCAGTAGCAGGTAGTAAGTAACTTCACTTTGTGTGATTCCTTAAAAATAGTAAGCACTTATTAAATGCTTATCAACAATTGATTAATTTTCTTTTCTGAAATTGATCTTTAAAGACTGATTGTTAGAATGCCCCTCCACCCTCCTAACAATTGTCTTAGAATTAGAGTTAGAAGAGATCTAAGATGGTGTCTAGTCCAAACCCATAACTGAACTGGAATCCCTTCTGCAAAATTCCTAGAAAGTGGTCATCTAACTTCCACTTGAAGACTTGCGGTGTTGGGGAACTCATCACCTCATGAGGCAGCCCATTCCACTTCTGTAAAGTTCTGATCATTAAGAAGTTTTTCTTTATGCAAAGCTGAAATCCACCCATCTGCAAGATCCACCCATCATTCCTAGTTCTGCTCTTTAAGGCCAAGTATACAAATCTAATCCCTCTTTCATGTGATAGCCTTTTAGATAATGGAGAATGACATCTGTCTTTGATCATAGCAATAACCATAGTATGGAAACAAATGGCCATTTATGGCTTTCCTGGCCTTGAGAAAGATAAGAAAAACCAGGTGGAGTGAAGTACCATGATCACCTTTAAATATCTTATACTATTTGGAGGAATATATTTATATGTAACATACATACACATATAAAATCAATTTTGTTTTTGGAGGAATGATGTTTTATACATATATGCATGCATATATATGACATACACACATATATATGTGTTACATGTAGGTATGTAATCTATTATACACTTAATAAGAAAAGAAAGTCCATAGAATAGGAATCCATGCTTTCATATGTAATCATCTCCTTCTATTCTGCAATGTCCCTCGAAACATTCCTTTTATTTTGTGTTTAAATTTAGAAAAAAAATCATCTATATATGTATACAAACACATAGGAACTGATCAGACAATGCTGAAATCAAAGATTCAGTTATAGCTACAAGTGATTGTGTCATCTTATCCCACCAGAGACATAGAGCTCAAAGGCACACTAAGCATCATTTAGTCAACCACCACCCCATTTTGTGCATGAGAAAACTGAGGCTCAGAAAGGCTAAATGATTTTCCCAAGGTCCCACAGGTAGTAAGTAGCAGATCTTGAATCTGAACCCAGGTTTCCTTTCCAGTACCCTTTGCACTACACCACTGTCCCTACTCCCAACCCTACTTTGTGAATGACTTCAGAAATGAAAAAAAAAATTAGAAAGGGAATACATTATATTTGAAGCAGTCTATGATATTATAAATCCAGTCCTCAGGATTCTCTAACTAGAAACAACATAATTTAGATTAATTCTCTCTAAAAGAATCCATCAGTTTGGGTTTACTAAATATTATTGATTATGGTCAATAAAAATGGGTTCTAGTCAAATAGATTCCTACTTCTGCCCATGACAAAACTAAGAATTCAAGTACAAAGAATGAATCAGTCCCTTCTGGTAAGGAGTTTATAGTCTGATGAGGAGAAAAACAAGTATCTATGTATATGTATATGTAAGTGTACCTGTATGTGTATATGTATATATGCACATGTATATATGTGTGCACATAATCCTGTGTGTTTATGTATACATACATATACATCTATACATCTATGTATATACACATATACATATGCACATATATACATAGAATAAATAAACATAAGGTGAATAACTGATAGTTACATTAACAAATATATTAATAAATATAAACATGTGTAGCTATGTCAACATATATGTTTAACACCTGTATCTCTTTAACATGTATTAAATACAAGGTAGCTTGGGAGAAAGGGCACTAGCAGATAGATGGATCAGGAAAGGCTTCACCCAGAAGATAATGCTTGAGCTGCTTCTCTATGAAGCAGAAATAAAGAGAAAGTGACTTTCAGGTATGAGGGACAACCAGTGCAAAGGCAAGCAGAAAGGCAATGGAGTATCAGGAGTGTGGAATAGAGAAAAGGCCCATTTGGCTAGGTCATAGAGTCCAGAAGGAGTAATTTCCACTGGAGCTGAGTCAGTGTATGCAGGGCTTTAGAAGATAGATAGAAGAGTTTACATTTTATTCAGAAGCAATAGGAAGCCAATGCTGTTGGTTGAGTAGGAGTATCACATGGTCAGATCCGTGTAAAAGCAAAATCACTTCAGCAGGAATGTGGAGGATAGACCAGAATGGGGAGAGATTTGAGGCTGGAAGGAGGCTGTGGAAATAATCTATGTAGGAGGTGATAAGGATCTGAACTCAAGTGGTATCTGTGTAAGTGGAGAGAAGGGATTAATTGAGAGAGATGTTGGGAAGGTAGAAATGACAAGATTTGGCAACTGATTAAATATGTGGAGTGAAGGAGAATGAGGATGAGGAGTTCAGGGTTAAACAGAGGTTGGGGACTGGGAGACTACAAGGATGGTAAGTACCATCAGTAGAAAAGAGCAAAGTTTGGAAGAGAAGATGTCTGCCATGGGATGATGGGAAAGAGCCTAAGCTGGAAGATCCTTACAGGTAGCAAGAGGTACAGGTCCAAGAACTGAGGTCAGGAAGCGTAAGCGTAGATATTTAATGTCAGGATTAGGCCAATGACCAGTTGCTAGCCCCTGGGAATCAGTGCTGACAGTGTAAACTGAAATATGCTCTACTCTGGTTATGTCAAGGTGCCCCTTACCCCAGCTGAGCTCCCTACCTGAACCGAGGGCCATAGTTCTGGCTCCTGAGCCAATATTAGGACAACTTTTAAGCTAGTTTCTGTTGAGCAAGTTCAATGCTATAGCCAAATCTACAGACACGGCACAAAGTATTTAATAGGGCTCCATATATCTTGGGCTAAATACTGGAGACTGATTGGTTATTGATTTCCCTCTCTATAGTTGGTTTTTTCAAGGTAGGTAATGTTGCTACACTTTTTGGCCTAGTCTCCTAGATTGTTCAGATGATGTTTGTTATGCAATTTGGATGATACAGCCAAGAGACTTGCTGGATGATAGTTAGCTGAGTCATGTTTTTATTTTTTTTTTTTTTAATCTTTTTTTCTTTTCTTTTTTTTTCTTTTCTTTTTTTTTTTTTAGGCAACTGGGGTTAAGTGACTTGCCCAGGGTCACACAGCTAGTAAGTGTCAAGTGTTTGGTCTGAGGCCGGATTTGAACTCAGGTCCTCCTGACTTCAGAGTCAGTGCTCTATCCACTGCACCACCTAGCTGCCCCCTGAGTCATGTTTTTAACTATGCAGAAGAGCATATTTTGGTTCTGTCCTTTAAGAAAAGCTCTTCTGCTATTGATTTGAGTGAATGATGCAGTCCTCAAAAAGACGATACCGAGTAGTAGAAAAATTAAGTATATCTAGGGAAAAGGAGATCTAGAGCTTAAAATCATGGGATTTAAAGCCAAAAAGACTTCAAAGGTCATCATGTCCAAACATCTAATTTTATAGATGAGGAAACTGAGAGGGGGCAAGTGATTTGCCTTAGCTCATATAATGTCTGCATTAAAATTTAAACTCCTATCTTCCTGACTCCATGCTCTCTCTATTGTGTTACCCCTCCCCCCCAACCCAATCTGTAAGGAACCTCAAAGATCATCTAAGCACAGGATGCACTCTTTATAGATAAGGAAACTGAGGCCCAGAGTGCTTGAGTGACATTTAATATCACACAGCTAGTAAGTACTGGGGGGGAGCTGGGTGGCACAGTGGATAGAGTGCCCCACCTGGAGTTAGGAAGACCCATTTTCCTGAGTTCAAATCTGGCCTCAAACACTTACTAGCTGGGTAACCCTAGGCATATCACTTAACCCTGTTTGCCTCAGTTTCCCCTTCAGTAAAATGAGCTGGAGAAGGAAATAGCAAATCTCTCCAGTATCTTTGCCAAGAAAACTCTGAATGGGGTCATGAAGAACTGGATATGACTGGAAAATGGCTGAACAACAACAGTAAGCATCAGAGCCAGCATTTGAACATAGATATTCTGATTACAAAACAAATGTACTATACACTACATTCTACACTTCCAGAAAGAGAGGACAGTCAGCAAATCTATAGGTGAGGAAAATCCAGGACCCAAATTCCAGAAGAACCTTGATATACTGAATGAAGTAGCTTATTGTTTCAGCCCCACCTTCCCTTAAACTTCTCTAACCCTGCCTCAGATTTCTTCCTGCTCTAATCTAGCTTCTATTCACTTGCCTCCTAAGTCACAATTCAAAACCACTCTCTCTCTCTCTCTCTCTCTCTCTCTCTCTCTCTCTCTCTCTCACCCCCTCAGTAAACCTCAATGGCTCCCTATTACCTCCAGAACCAAATATATGATCCTTTGTTTGGTTTTTAAAGACCCTCCCAACAAAAGCCCTCTTTACTTTTCCAATATCCTTACACTTTACTCCCCTCCACAAACTCTACAATCCAGCAGCTACACCGTCCTTGCTGTTCCTCACACACACACAAACACACACACACACACACACACACACACACACACACACACACACTCTGTGCCTTTTTTTTTTTTAATAGTAATGTTCTCCTTATTTCTGCCTACTGGATTTCTTGGCTTCCTTCAAGACTCAGGTCAAATCTCACTTTCTACAGGGCACCATTCTTGGTCTAAACCACTGCTAGCATCTTCCCTCTGAGATTATCTTCCTTCTGCTCTCTATATATCTTGTATGTGTATTTTTTTTCCATATTTACCAGTATTAAAATGTGAATTCCTTGAGGCAGGGGTGGGGAACCTGCACCCTCAAGGCCACATGTGGCCCTCTAAGTCCTCAAGTGTGGACCTTTGACTGAATCCAAATGAAGTTTGGTCAAAGGGCCACACTTGAGGACCTAGAGAGCCACATGTGACCTTGAGGCCACAATTTCCCAATCTCTGCCTTAAGGGGAAGGACTTTGCCTTTCTTTGTATCTCTAGTACTCAGCACAGAGCCTGATATGTACACAGTAAGTGCTTAGTAAATGTTGATTGGTAACAACCAGTCCTAACTGAATTTGGTTTGAAGACTTATTGTTCCTGATAATTGAAATGAGCTAATTAGCTAGCTGAGTACTGAGTAGGTTCCCTCTCAGGAGGAAGAAGGCATTAGAGTAGAGGTATTTCCCCAGCTACCAGGTAGAACTGTTGCTGATAAAAGTTTGAATCAATTTCACCAATGTGGCCAATAGGGACCCTGATGATATTGCCTTGGGTGGAATTTCCTACTTTCCCTTCCTGAAAATGATTTTTTTCTTTATTCAAATGGCCAAGCATGGCAGAATCTTTGACAGAATAGATAATGTAAAGAATAAACAATTGGTAGAGCTGGGGTTAAAGCAGGAAAATGGTCAAATAGGTCCATTGCTTTCTGAAGACAGAAAATTAAAATAATTTGGATAGATATATTAAGAAGCCTTTGCCCTTGAAGAGACTTCTGGTTCATCATTCCTTGCCATTCTTTCCTTGAGGCCACAGGAAGAGAGGTTTCTGAGACTAGAAGTGGTCAACAGGAGTGACTTGTTGCTTGTAGACCCCACTATGGCCACTGAACTATTATAGTTTCAGCTTATGTTGTGTGATATGATAGAAGAACTGGGGTATATCCTGGAGAGTTATTGTGGTCATTGTAGAGATCTGGAGCAATTTAAAAGCCAAGGTTTTGGGAATGTGAGACAGATTAGCAACCTGAGAACAGACTAGAGCAAGACTGAATAGGACAGGCAGCTGGCTTGAAAGCCCAGCTGCTGTAAGATAGAGCAGGAGATTACCATTGCCAAACCTTGGCACTTTGCCCCTACTTTCTCTGTTTGCTTGCCAATCTTGGGGAATTTAAAACATGTAACTGCTCCCCCTTCCCAATCTTTCTTCCCATGTCCAGGGCAGTGAGGGTGATTGAAGGAATCAGAGAATGAGACAATTGAGTGAAGTAACTGCTTTATAATTTTGCTGTGTGCCAGTTCTTTTATGTTGACTTTACTCTGTTCTAATAAGTCATGTCACTCATTAAAAGACAATCATCTATATCTTATTGAAAGCAGGAAGTTTCCCAAGTTTAGACCTTGAAACTTCAAGGAACTTGAGAGCAGAGGCAAGACGTTTCCTATTTTAGCGATTTTGGATCATAGCCTTGGATAGGATAGGATGGGATGGAATGGGACAGTATGGGACAGGACAGGACAGAACTGAATGGGACAAGATGTGATGGGACCGGACAGGACAGGACTGGACAAGACAAGATGGGATGGGATGGGATAGAATAGATTTTATGTCATATTCATCAATCTGTACTGAATTGAATCTAGAGGTAACACCCAGGTGCCCTGAGATGTGTGAGCTTCAGACTAAATAAACAGAGAGAATGCTGGGAGTTTATAAACTGAACACCCTCTGTGGAGCAGTAAGGATACTGTGGTCTTTGGGAAAGCCAGAGCATGCACACTAAACACCCTTTGATGAAGGTACTTGGCCAGTGGACTGATAGTAGTGCCACCTGGTGGCCAAAGTCCATATATTGCACTTCCTATTAATGAAGTGACCGCCTGCTTTTATGTAGGCTGCAGGAAGCAGGGCAAGGAGCCAGGTCTGGGCTGTTATTGTTTCTGCCATGTTACTGTGTAGGTACTTGGTTTACATTGACTATCATGATAAAATAGCAGTAATTCATTACTATTTAACAAACATTTTAAGCACATACTGCATGTAAGGCACTGTTCTAGGCACTAGAGATACAAAGACTCTTCCCTTGAGTTTCCCTCCCCCCCCCAAAAAAAATAGTCTCTGTCCTCAAGGAGTTTATTCTATTGGGTATATAGAATACACACTGCTATCTCCAACTCATTTAGATGTTCATTGCAAATGCCCCTCTTCTAAGAGACCTTTCGTGATTCTGCTAGTAATTTCCCTGAAATGGAAGTCTAACCATGTCATCCCTAGTCAATAAATTCACCTGGCTCCCTAATGCCTCAGAGACCAAACATTAAGTTCCATATTTGGAATCTAAAGCTCCTCACAACCTGGCCTCTTACTATCCAATATTCTTACATTTTACTCTCCTCTATGCACTGTATCATTAAACCACTCTGGCTGACTTGCTATTCCTCATATGCTACATCCCATCTCTGTTCTTCATGTTTTTCTACTGGCCATGTTCCATAACTTGAATACTCTCTCTCCTCATCTCCAGATAGTTTTCTTGGCTGCCTAAAAGTCTCAGTTTAAATCCTACCTTCAGCAGGAAGCTTCTTCCAGACGTCCCCTATGCTAGGGCTTTCCCCTTGAGGTTATCTTCTTTCTACTTGTATATATCATTTTATTTATATGTTATCTCATCCATTAGAATGGGAGCTCCTTAAGGGCAGGGATTGCTTTGCCTTTCTTTGTGATCTCAGAGCTTAGCATAGGATTTAGCACATTAATAAATGCCTGACAACTGACTGATCACTGAAATCACACTCTATTTATTTATATTTAATCCCTTCTAGCTCTAAATCCATTATCTTATTTATTTTGCATGCATCCACTGTGTACTTCCCTGTGAACATGTTGCACACCCCCTGGCAGAATGTGAGCTTCTTCAGGGTAGGGACTGTCTCACTGTATCCCCAGTGCCTGCTGCAGGGCCTGGCACATAGTAGGAGTGTAATAAATGCTTGCTGATGGATTGATGAATTGAAAATTCTAATGTAATTTAAAAAAAAAACAGTTCACTACAGGTCTGACAACCCAGGTCTGGGTTGAGATTTTAAAAGGAATGGGGAATTTGGGAGCTCACCATGGACTTAGGTGACTTAGAAGGACTGCTAGTAGACCTCTGGAAGGGATGTGGAATTCCAGGTTGGTCAAAAAATGGAATTGCATTTATAGAAAGCTAGCTAGTTATATGACTTTGGAAAAGTGATTTTACACACTCTGAGCTTCATTTTTTTTCATCTAGAAATAGCAAAATTTGGATTTATCAGGAATGTGTTAGAGCTCAAACCAGCTCAAGAGAGCTGATTGTTAAATTTTGGAGGATGGGGGAGCAATTGAGGTTAAGTAATTTGCCCAGTATCACACAGCTAGTCAGTGTCTGAGGCTAGATTTGGACTCAGGTTCTCCTGACTCCAGGGCCAGCACTCCATCCACTGTGCCACATAGCTGCCTTAATTGTTAAGTTTTCTGTGTAAACATTTATATCTAAGAAACTGACAAATATTACAAATCAAGTATGATTTATTATTTTGTTGATTGTCTAGACATTTGCTAATAATGTGGATTAAACTTAAAAGTGTGCCTTGAGTATATTCCCCACCCCACCCCCCTGGACATCAGGTTGTTAAACATTTATCAGCATACCACTGGACTAAATCATTCTTAAGATATCTGCTATTGCCTACAACAGCAGCTGTGGTTCATTGAGCTGAGCAGAGGGGTTGCTGGAGCCATGCCCAGGATCTCAGAAACATCTCAAGCAGCCAGGACATGATTGAAGCACTGGGCAGTACCCACGTTTGCCAAACAAAGTGAAACCCATATTTTGATTCTTATCTCTTCCTACTGTTAGCTTCATTTGCTGTAACCAATGGTTCCATGTATGGATGGCATGGTGCTATCTGGGGGAAAACTTCTGTATTTCTTGGTGTTGATTGTCAGGACACAATTAGCACAAACAGCAGAGAAATGGAGAAATTTTGAATGCTTTGGACAAGTTCACCTACCCTGGCAGTATGCCTTCCACGGATGTCGACATAGATGGTGAAATTGATACCTGCATTGTCAGAGCTAGCCCAGTGTTTGGGAGGCTCTGAAAGTGTGAGACAAAAGAGATATTAGGCTGCCTACCAAACTGAAGGTCTACAGAGCTGTTGTGTTGACTTCATTGTTGTATACCTATGAAGCCTGGACAGTATACCAGCTCCATGCCAGAAAATTGAACCACTTCCATTTGAGTTATCTTAGGAAGACTCTGAAGATTGCCTGGCAAGATAAGGTACCAGACACTGAGGTCCTCTCTTGAGCTGAACTGCCAAACATTCATACTGTACTGCAGAGAGCACAACTCTAATGGGTTGGCACATGAATGTGTTTGAATGCCAAATGTATGTTTACCCAAAAGACTATTTTATGGAGAGCTCACTTAAGACAAGTGCTCACATGGAGGTCAGAAGAAGTGTTACAAGGACACTCTCAAGGTCCCTGAAGAACTTTAGTATCGATTGTGAGATGTGGGAGATATTGGCACAGGACCACCCAGCATGGCATACCTGCATCAAAGAAAGCACTGTGCTCTGTGAGCAAAGCAAAATCTCATTAGCACAAAGGAAAAGTGAGATGCTCAAATCTAGAGAAATCTCCCCTCCAAATGTTCAAACAGACTACTTGTGCCTGACCTATGGCAGAGCCTTCTGAGCCCAGTTTGGTCTGATCAACCACAATCAGACATGCTGTACCTTGGTGTAAACATCTTGGTCCTCTTCGAGTATGAAAGACACACAACAACTGTTAGCCCATTGACTCTGAATCTGGAACCAGATAACTTGAGGCCTTTTCAGATCATTTGTGGCCTGGTGAATGAGCTTTGCTAGTGAAACATATAAGCCTCTTTACTTCATAAGGATATTGATTCATCTCCACTGAATTTTCACCTGAGGAGATTTTTTTGCCCACGAGCTTTTCTTGTTATATCCTTCCCCGTAGAACCCTATCTGGTAACAAATGGGAAAAAAAAAGTTTAGCAAAACTAGACATAGTCCCTCTCACCTCTCTTCTAAGAGGAGGAAAAGGTGTTTTATCCCCTCTTCCCCACTGCAAAAGATGATTGTTGTCGTTCATCAGAATTTGGCTGGTAATCATTGTTATTTTCAGTTGCATTTTAAAGGAATGACTTGAATGAAAAGTGTATATCAAGTGCTTACTATGTACTAAGTACTCAGCATACACATGAAAAAGTGAAACAATCTCTGCCCTGGAGGAACTTAGAGTATAGTAGAGGAATTGTGAAGAGGACCAGTGACATCACAGGATGATATCTTGACTCATGCATGAATTGGATTTCACTGAGGTAGAGTTGCACAATCCACAGCCTCATCCTTTCATCAAAATCCAGTGGCAAGACAAAAATCAAGATGACAGGTGATGGCCAAGGATACAGTGAATAACCCTGGCATCTTTGATGTCTGACCAACCTCTAAGCACTCCACAGCACCTGCTTCAGCTGCCTTCATCAGTTGAACAAATTGTTCTCATCCACCCATTCTGCCAGGGGGAGGTCTTCACATGCTTGGGATAGACCAAGGGTGGGGAGCCTGCTGCCTCAAGGCCACATGTGGCCTTCTAGGTCCTCAAGTGAGGCCCTTTGACTGAATCCAAACTTCAAGAATTTGTTCTGTGAGGTTCCCCACCCCTGGTATGGACATTCTCTTAACTCACTGATGGGTTTGAGGTATGTTGGTTACCTTCAACCTGATGTAGCCCATCTACCAAGTTGGTTTTACCAGGGTATGGCCCCTGTGAATGCTACAACTTCTTAGACCCCAACAGGTGAGAGTTGGGTGACAGGTGGACACCAAAGGCAGATGAAGAGCCCTGAAAACAGCTTAGTCAACCCTCACATCAAGATGCTAGTCCTCCTGAACACTCATATACCTCAGAGGAAGCAGGGGATAGAGTGCCAGGCCTAGAGACAGGAAGACTCATCTTCCTGAGTTCAAATCTGACCTCAACAACTTACTAACTGAGTGACCCCGGGAAAGTCACTTAGCCCTGTTTACCTTAGTTTCCTTATCTGTAAAATGAGCTGAAGAAGGAAATGGCAAACCATTCTAGTATTTTGCCAAGAAAACCCCAAATGGGGTCATGAGGAGTAGGACACAACTGAAAAACAACTGAACAACAAACTTCATTCCTGTATGTGACAGAGCTTCAAGAAAAGGAAGACAATATATATCAGGGGATGGTGGAAAGAGAAGAGAATTTTGGTCTAAGGAGTCTCTAGGATGATAAATGATGCCTGTTAATTGTCATACCCTTTCCATTAGTGAGGCTAATTTAATATGTATGAGGGAAAACCTGAATTGTTTGAGTTTGCATTTCTCTCATTTGGATTATTTGGAGTCATTTTTATATGGTTGTTGGTCTTTTGATTTTCTTGATTTTTGTTCTTTTTAATATGTTTTGTTGATGCTCTATTCTCTTTTTTTGAATGTCACTGTCACTTTCCAGTGATCCTCCCCCCACTCCCGCCACCTCCAGAGAACATTGCCTTGTAACAAATAAGTACAGCTAAGCCAAACAAATCAACACATTGGCCATGTCTGAAAGCATATGTCTCATTCTACATCTATCATGCACCACCCCTGCCAAGAGGCAGAAGGTGTACTTCACCATCAAGTTTGTTGTTTTTTTTTTTTGATGTCATGATGAATCTTTGCATTGATCAAAGTCCTTAAGTCTCACAAAGTTGTTTTCCTTTACATTATGGTCGCCATCATGAAAATTGTTCTCCTGGGCCTGCTGCTGACTTTGTTCTGGATCAGTTTATGTAACTCTTCCTAGGTTTCTTATTATTCTTCATATGCACTAGTTTTTTTTTTTAGACACAATAGTATTTCAATACATTCAAACATTCATTTACCAGAATTTATTCTGTCATTTGACCAATTGATAAATATCTATATTTTTCCTACATTTTTCTTGTTAAAAAAAAACACACTGCCTTGAATAATTTTGTATGTGTGGAATTTTTTCTTTGATCTTGTAAGACACATGACTCGTGATCATATTGCTGGGCCAAAGAATAGGTACAGGTTAAAGTGATTTTTTAAAGTATAATTCCAAATTATTTTCCAGAATAGTTGGACCAATTTACAGCTCTACAAACTGTGAATTAATACATTATCTTCCAATAGTCCCTCCAACCTTATCTATTTTTGTTTTTCTGCATTTTTGCCAATCTAGTGGCATAGGATGAAACCTCAAAATTGTTTTAAATTGCAATTTTCTTAATTTTGATAATTTCAGAACATTCTTTTACTTGGTTATTAATAGTTTGCATTACTTCCTTTGAAAATGTCTCGTTCATATAATTTGGATCCTTGTCTAATGGGAAATGGCTCTTGTATTTAGATATTTGCATCAATTTATTTTATATCTTAGATATCAAACCTTTACTAGAGATATTCACTACAAATGTTTTTCTCAATTAACTTCTTCTCTTCTAATTCCAGCAACACTGATTTTGTTGATGCACAGATTTTTCAATTTTATTAAAACAAAATTGTCAATTTTGCCTTCTATCATCACTTCTATACTTTATTTAATTAAGAATCTCTTCCTCCAAGGCATAGCCAGACAATATCATTCCATTCTTTCTAATTTATAATGTGACCTTTTATATTAAGGTGATCTGTCCATTTAAACATAAGTAATGTTTGTATAAACCTAATTTCTGCTACTATTTTCTAATTTGCTCAGTAGTTTTTATTGAATAGGGAATCCTTGCTCCAGTTGTTTATTGAAAACTGGGCTACTATATGCAATTTTCTCTGGGTCTTGCTTATCTTGTCTCTGCTAGACTTTTCTATCTTTCCTAATCAGTACCAATTAGTTTTGATTACTACGTCTGAGTATAGTTTGAGATATGGTAATTCTATATCCCTTTTTCCCCCAACACTATGTCCCTTGAGATTTTTTTTCCTTTTGTTCCAGATGAATTTTATCATTGTTTTGTTTAGCTCTTTATGAAATTCTTTGGTAATTCAATTGTTATGACAGTACATCTGCAAATTAATTTAGGGAGAAATAAGAATTTTTAACATGAACCATCAATAGGATATGAATCTCTTTCCATTTTTTAAAATATTCCTTTACATCTATAAATAGTGTTGTATAGTTGCTTTCCTGTAAGACCTTGTCACATTTTGGTAGATTGACTCCCAAACATTTTATATGTTTTATAGTTACTTTGAATGGAATGACATTTAAAAAAAATTTTCTCTTGCTGAGTTTTGTAAATAATATACAAAAAGATATTATTTGTAGGTTTATTTTGTATCCTACCATATTAACCAAAATTGCTAATTGCTTCAATTATTTATTCATTGAATGTCTAGGTAAATTGTCATATCATCTACAAATAGAAATTCTTTTACGTGTTCTTTGTTAATACTTATTATATTTCTTTTCTTGTTGATGTGATTAGCATTTCTAAAAAAATGTATCAAATAATAGCAATGGCAATAGGTCTCCTTACTTTATCCCTGAGCATATTAAAGAGGCTTTTAGTTTTTCACCATTACAATAGAGCTAGGTCTTCTAAATTTTAAATAGTTGCTATTTATCACATTAAAGATAGGTAAGTTTGTTCCTTTGCTTTTCTAAAAAACATCCATGAATACCATATATTGTGAAAATCTTTTTTTACTAACATTGTCGTGTGATTTTGTTATTTTTAGTATTTATGTTCTCTGTTAAGTTTATATTAAGAGACAACATGACCTAATGGATAGGGAATCAGCCTTAGAGTCCAGAAGAACTTGATTCAAATCCTATCTGTGACACATGCTGGGCATGTCACATAACCTATCAGTGAGTGCCCCAGGCAGGTCCAGGAAAGTATACATTATAGAAAGCGTTCTTCATTAAAATTTCCTTAGCAGAAATTTCCTGTATTAATGAAAACATGGATTTCGTCTTTTTAAAAAAAAGGTATGTTTATGGTTGTCCTAATATTAAAGCATCTTGAATTTCTGGTTAAAAAAAATTTTTCTTCTTATCATTCTTTTATCTCCAGCACTTAATACAGTGCCTGGCACATAGTAAATGTTTGTTGATTGATCATTTACTGGGAAGAAACTCACATGTCACTCATTTGAGCAACCTTGACTTCCAATTCCTATTTTGGTTTCATTTCAAGTAATAAGGACAAGGCTTAAATCCTAAGGTCAATGATAAAGAAGAAAAGTCCCTTATACATCAAAATATCATAGCAGCACTTTTTATATTAGCAAAACGTGGGGAACAAAACAGATGCCCTTCAATTTGGGAAATGTTAAGCAAGTTACGATACTTGATTATACTGGAATATTACTGTACTGTAAGAAATGATGGATGTAATAAATTCAGAGAAGCAGGGCAAGACCTATATAATGAGGCGAGGTGATGTAAGAAGATGGGGAAAACAAAGTACACAATGATAACAACAAGTAAAGGGAAAGAAGAGCAACCAATCAATAGAAACTGAATTCTGTGAAATTTTAATGACCAAGCTTGGACCCTCTTCTGCCCCCCTAAAAAAAGGTATGAGAAGTCACCTCCCTCTCTTCTCTAAAGATGCAAGGAGATATATGGGCATGGAACACTGTATATAATGGTGGACTTGGTTGATGTATTTGGTTAGTTTTACTGAACTGATTTTTGCTTTTCCTTTTTTATTAATTCTTTGTTATGTGGAATGATTCTGTGGGAGGGAAAGGTAATAAAAATAAATAAAAGATGTATTAAATATAAAAATATTAATAAATAAATTGATATAAAAATAAATGAAAGTAAGTTGAAAATGTAGGTAATGACATAATAAAAAGTATCAATAAAATTTAATTAAAAATAGAATAAAAATAAGGGGTGGGGTGAGGATTCTAAAACTTGTTTGCGTTAACACTCTATTTCTTTATTCTGGGCATTTTCTCTGGCTGTCCTTCATACCTGGAATGCTCTCCCTCCTCTCTGCCTCCTGGCTTGCCTGGCTACCTTCAAACCCCAGCTAAAATCCTACCTTCTGTAGAAAACTTTTCCTAGCCTCCATAACCCTGTGAAGTAAGTGCTCTTATTAGCCCTAGTTTACAGATGAGGGAGCTGAGCCTTAAAGATGTTGAGTGACAGCTAGTCACCATTTGTGGTAGGATTTGAACTCAGTTCTTAAAATCATAGATTTAGAGTTGGAAGGAACCTTAGACACCACTGAGTCCAACCTTCTCATTTTAGAGGTGAGGAAAATGAGGCACAGATAAGTGACATATGTAGCACATAAGACAGAAGGATAGAGAGCTGGACCTGGAGTCACAAAGACCTGCTTCAAATCTGGCCTCACACATTTTCTAGCTGTGTGACACCGGGTAAGTTATTTAACTTTCCTCGGCCTCAGTTTTCTTGTCTCTAAAATGCAGATTATAATAGCATCTGCTTTCCAGATTTGTTATGAGGATCAAATGAGATAACATTTGTAAGGTGCTTTGCAAATCTTAAAATACTATATAAATGTTAGCTATTTTTGCCAAGAAACACGTCTAGTAAACTTCTGAGGTCAGATTTGAACCCACATCATTTCGACTCTAACTCCAATGCCCTATTCACTATATACCAGGGGGTCAAATGCTCATCCTACAAGCCACCTGGCCCATAACACTCCCAAGTGCAGCTGAAGCAGATTAAAATGTAATTGGAAAATATTTAACAAAACAAATTAAAATACAATAAAACAAAGATAATGTTAACATGTGGTTTTCTAAGTCAATTAGCACCCACAGGGATCTTTATGTGTGGTTTAGTGGCTCCTATTTCTTTTTGAATTTTGAGTCACTGACCTGTATCATGCTGCCTTTCTATATTAGAGACAAAACCAGAAAAAGGAACATTAGACAGGTTGGAGCCGAGGTGAGTAGGCAATGGATTTGTAATTAGGGCAGGGGGACCAGGATTAACTACAAACATTTTTTGCCAGCTTGTGAAACCATTATCCTTTTCATCCATTACTGTAACATTGCCTCATCTTATGCATTGCCTTTGTGGTAAATCTCCTTTAAATTACTCAAGAGATTGGCATCAGGAAATAGGGGAGAGCTGGGAGAAAAGGAAATCCCTGCTGTCTTCCTCCTGCCAGAGGCTTAAGATTTAGGGGACTCTAGAAAGTAAGGAAACTGGTGACAGTCAAAAATCACTGAGCTAAGGCCTGGACTTGTTCCTGGAGAATAAGAGAGAGTAGCATTAGAAAAGTCAGGAGGCTTATTTCATCACACTTTGAGGTACCACACACTGGCCAAAATCACTCTACAGGAAAAACTGTTTCCAAGGCCACCCCTGACCTGCTGCAGAACACTTCATGTGTCACATAATCACTGGGAAGATTCCACACATCCTTCTTAACACTGAGCACTGTGGGACCACAAGTCAAGTCCATCATTATTTTTTTTCCTCTAGGAACCAAATTTTGTATTCTTATACTGTAGCATTAATTCATCTTTGGAAGAAGAAAGAGGGATGTGTTTTCCTTATAATGTATGAAAGGTGCTCTCAGAAGTCTAAGTCCTCAGAAAATAAAAACTGACCAACAACTTAGGAAAAGAGACACAGTTGACCAAAAAAAAAAAAAAAAGATGAAATATTAGCTCCTAGAATGAGTTTCATTCAAGTTAAGTAAATGTGTAAAAGTAGGTCATCCCACCTGCCCCTCCCCCAACTCCTTTGCAGAAGCAGGATGGGGAGGGAGTGTCCACAGGTGTGGGACATTGGCATATCTTGTCTGATTTTTCTTCTTATTCCTTTTTTTTTCTTTAAAAATTGTTATATGGGATGGCTCTCTCAAAGCAAAAAGGAGAGGGATATAGGGAGAAATTTAGGAGATGTAAAAGCAAAATATATAAATGTATTTTAAATATATTTGTCTATTTTTATAAATGTATATATTTAATAAAATATATTTTAAAAGTATATTGCTGTTAGATCAGCAAATAAACTCAATATTAATAGTTTCTCTCTTCACCTCCTTTCTCCTCCCTTTCCTTCCTTCCTCCCTCCACCACTCTCTTCCTTCTCTCTGTCTCTGTCTCTCTGTCTTTGCTTCCCTCTGAATGTCTCTCTGTCTCTGAGTGTCTCTGTCATTGTCTCTGAGTATCTCTTTGTCTCTTTCTGTCTCTTTCTCTCTCAGCAATGCTTTATTTAAATTTTCATTTATTTTTGTGATACATAAGGCCTCACCTCATCTGTTTCAATGTCCCACTCTGATGGTTCTTAAAATAATTTCTAGAAATGTGTATTTTTCATGGAAGTCACACACAAAAAAAAGCACTAACAGATCCCAGTATGAGATGACACATACCCTGATCCATTATTTTTTTAAAATGGTCCTGGTATAAAAGCTTATAAAGCCTTTTTATGAAAGTATCAGAGGTTATACTTCAACTTGAGCCATCAAATAATAAACTTAAAAATAGGCACTATGTCTTTCCTATCCAATTAGCTCTCAATTACCCACTTGTAGATTATATACTTTGTGGACTCTTTCCAAAAAATTTGCTAAGCTCCAAATGGCTTCTCCTCCTGCTGCCCTGTGTACTTTTGGCCAGGCTGGGCTGTTGTCTGCTCAGGGAATACAAACCCATTTAAACATCATAGAACCATAGAATGTCAAAGCTTGAACCGATCTTAGAGATCACGTAGTCCAACTGCCTCACTTGCCAGAGGAGGAGACCAAGCAGGGGTGCCCTAAAGCCAGCTCATAGCTGATTATTACATTTTCATTGTGAACATTTACACTTCAGAAATAGGCAAACACTGCAAATCATAGTTTGATTTATTATTGTTTTGATATGGTTTTAGCCTTGGGAAAGTTATGGAGAAAATTATAATATTACCTAAAACCTAAAATCGTATCTGTCACTACTTTTTTTTTTTTTTGGAGAGCTGGTTGGTGAACATTTACAAGCGTGCCGCTGAGATTGAAGACTGAGTACAAAGGAGTTAAGAGTTTTAGGGGCTGAGTCAAGGTCAAAAGACTTATTAGTCATAGAGTTCGTACACCAGTCCAGATCCTTTGGTTCTCATTCCATTCATCACATTTCATGGCACTGCACACATCAAGAATCTTCCTTCCAGTACATCAAGCTGAATAGAGTAATTATGGAAAGATATGCCATGATATTACATGAAGTTTAATCTTCATTACATACAAATGCGAAGATAGAGTGTCACTCATCCCATCGAATGACAAAGATCCTAAATCTACCTTCTCACTCACTAGGCTTCCTAGTATCTCCCCCACCTGCTTCACAGAATCCTGCTCTGGCACACCCATGGGGCTGTTGTTCTTGTTGTTGTTCATTTGTTTCAGTCATGTCCAACTCTTCATGACCCCATTTGGGGTTTTCCTGACAAAGATACTGAAGTGGCTTGCCACTTCCTTCTCCAGCTTGTTTTAGAGATAAGGAAACTGAGACAAACAAGGTTAAGTGATTTGCCCAGGGTCACACAGCCAGTACGTTTCTGAGCCAGATTTGAACTCAGGAAGATAGTTCAGGCATGGCACTCTATCCACTGCACCACCTAGCAACCCCATAACCCATGAGGATACCAAAACTTTGACTGTCCAGGGTCTATGGAGTTGGCTGAACCATTCATGGTTTGTGGAATGGATCATAATATCATAGACTTAGAGCTAAAAGGGCCTTAAATGTCATTAAGTCCAACCCCCTCATTTTACAGATGAGAACAATGAAGCAGATTGCGCAAGGTTGAAAGAACACTCGATCTAGAGCCAAAGGACCTTTGGCTCTATTTGAATCTGTACTTTACCACTTACGGCTTATGTAACCTTGGCAAAGTCATTTTAGTCCTCCATTTGCTTATCTGTAAAATGAGAGAGTTGGATAAGATTACCTCTAAAGTCCCTTACTATGAGCGTATAAATAGAATCATGATAGGAATATACCAGAAAGAAGAATCTGAAGGGACATGAGGCAGAAAGCAGTGTCAAGTGGATGCAAAATCAAAATAAAGAATCATAGGAAGGAACTAGTGAGAGGTGAGGGCTGGAATTCCAATGCTAAGAGTTGAGGTGTGAAGCTGGAAAGGGATTCTCCCAACTTGCTGTCCTGAAGGCTATGTCTTCATGACCAGCTGTGTGAGAACAATCCCTCCCTGTAGTTTCTTCTGAAGCTTCCTCAGGGAGAAAGCTACAACCTCACCATCCCTATTGTTCTCCATGACCATGGATAAAGTCTACGTGGCATTAGACTCTTGTCACAGCACAGAGAAGAGAGCTTACATGTACTCACTGACCTCCCCATGGCTCAATCTCACCCAAGTGAACCCTAAATAGCATACTCCCTACATTCAACCTTAAAGGACAAACCCTAAATGTCCTGATTACCAGAAGACTTGGGGCAGCAGAAACTTTGGGACAAAAACCTGCGAATGGCCTGCTCATGGTACAGAAAAGCATAATTAGTGCTTTAAGGGAACACAAGAAAAAGGACAGAGACAGGGACCAGCTGAGGCACAAGACCCAGGCTGAGGGCAATGGCACTAGGCGGGGAGAAAATGTAGTAAAAATAGATTCTGGATTCTTGAAATCACATCCAAACTGCCTTTATAAGATAATCATGACATATGTAGTTTGTCAATAAGGATGGCTAAGCATTTATTATATTTCAGGCACTATGCTAAGCCCTATACAAAGTAAGAGATATAAAAAAGCCAAAAAATGCGGTCCTTGCCCTGAAGGAGCCTACATTTCAATGAGAGAGACAACATGAAAATAACTATGTATATATGAGTTTTATGGTGTAAATTGGGGTAATCTCAGACAAAAGACACTTGGGGGATGGGAGGGAAACAGAAATGGCCTCCTGAAGAAGGTGGGATTTGACCTGTGGCACCGAGAATGTCCTGTCAATGGTTACTGGATATTTAAAAAGAAAATGTTTGCCTTGTATGCCTGGATCCATGTAGATCCCTCCTGAAAGAAATTGGTATGAGCTATGACTAGTAGGTCAAAATAAATGAAGTGGTTAGAGCCAGTGAGGTAAGAGCAGGCTCAATGCCCAATCTTTATTGGCCTGAGGCAGAGTTTGCAGGTCAGCCAATCAGAAGGAATTGGGAGATACTTCCCAAGAGGCCTCAGTCTGAAAGGGAGCCTAGCGTCACTTTTATCCTATGAACAACAAGGAAGAAAGCTAGCCTCCAAGAACAACCCTCTTGGTCCCAGGAATAGAAGGTCAATGCTTGTCTAGGGAAGTAGCTAGAGGACACACTTCAGTAGCTAGAAGACCACACAGTGCTTTTCCTCTGTTTGAAGACCTTTAATGAGAGGGAACCCATTACCTCCCAAGACAATTCATTCTACTTTTAGACAACTCAAACCATTATTAAAATTTTTCTTATATCATACCTAAATTTTCCTTTAAATACCTTATATCTTTCGGTCCTAGTTGGGACCTAAGAGAATAAGTCTAACTCTTTGTCCAGATGACTTTCAAATATAACTATCATGCTTTGCCCCCAAGTCTTCTCTTCTCCGGCTTAAATATCCACAGTTCCAGTTTTTCTGTGGTCTAATCTACAATCCTCTCACCATCCTAGTCACCCTCCTGTAGATATGTGATGGGAATGACCTTCTTAATATATGGTGCCCTCAGCTGAACACATTCCAGCTGTGGTTGGGTCAGGGCTAGCCACCTCCCTCTGAACTCTATAACTCTCATAATTCAGCCTAAGATCACATTAGATTTCCTGACTGCCATGTCATACTGTTACCCAAAGCCCGTGTGATATGTAGAGAATGACTTGGAGGTGGAGGGAGGGAAGGTGGAACTCTAGGAGAGAGGCCTCCCACTACAAGCCTTGCATTTGTATGAGGTAAAATTGGGGCATCATTAATATTTCCTGAGGAAACTATTGTGGGATTTCCCACCTCCTGTAGAGGCGGCAACTATAGGAGTGAAATGTTGCCTCTATTGTCACCTTTCATCACTATCACTTGGTTTTACTCAACTGTTTTTCTCTGTTGCCACGGAGAACTGGGAAGTGACCATTGTGTTAAAAGCAAAATACATCAATAAAACATTTTTTAAAAAGAAATAATTGTGTGTCACTAGCTTGGAACAGCCCAAACCATGATTGTTTCCACTTTGCAAATTCCTTCATTGTCCAGTAATGGGAATCACTATTGATACAGTGTGTTTTTAGTGCAGCAGGCTCTAAGTTGGAAAAGATGAGTGGAAAATGTTAGAAGACAAAAGTCAGTTTACAGGGAGAGGGGGTTGGGGTGGCAGGGTGTGGGGAAGATTGTTTGGGAGCTTGGAAGGAAATAACTGAAAATCAGGAAGAAAATTAAACTTCTCTATTGGTCTCTTAAAAAATTTATTAATTTCCCACTTGGCAAACATTGGTCATTCAACCCTCTTTCTCTGATCACTTCCAAAGACACTGGAATTCATAGGATTTACTTTTTCATAGTACTGAATGATTTGAGCCTATATGGAAAATGTAGAGAAAATAGTTATGGTGATAAAGATTAGGGAGGTAAAGGGATTGGGCCTAGCTTCAGTGGATGTAAACCCCATGATCTGCAAGGATGGTCCCTGTAAATGAGAAGAAATTTAGTTGTTCTTTATTATTTAATATTTGGTCTGATTTGAATATTTGATATCAAGTTATTTGAACTTTTCCTTTGAAAAAGAACATAAGGTCTTAGAGACTATTTCCTTTTTTTTTTTGTATACCATGTTGTACCTTCATATCCAGCTCTACCTAGCATAGTACCTGGGACACAGTGGAGGTTTACTCAATGTTTGTGGAATATTGAATGAAAGTGAGGCAGCCTGAGGCCAAATGTAAAAATAATAACAATAGTAAATTTATATAGTGCCGGCACATCCAGGGTCCTTGACAGCATTTCTCATCAGTTCTGCTAACAATGTCACAAGGCTCAGGATCAGATTTTGGTTTAAGCCAAGAAAAATCCTCAAGTGGTCATCTGGCTTGGGGTTCTCTCTCTCTCTCTCTCTCTCTCTCTCTCTCTCTCTCTCTCTCTCT
>NW_020954575.1:8434743-8477560 GCF_900497805.2 Vombatus ursinus | reverse complement strand
CTCTCTCTCTCTCTCTCTCTCTCTCTCTCTCTCTCTCTCTCTCTCTCCTCCTCCTCCTCCTCCTCCGCATTCCCATCAGTGTAGCTTTGATGAGCACCCTTGCTCAGCTGCTGGCCCCACACAATTCAAAGCACTCCAGGTATTTACAATACCCTGGGAGCCTCCCTTATATTGTTCCCCTGACCTGTGGTATAAAAAGGACCTAGAAACCAACAGCCAATTTAGGAGCAGATTGATGACATGGCTGGTGATGGCCCCCTCTCTGGCAAGTTTAGAATTTCCATTTGGGAGTAAGAATTGCTGAGCAAGGCTTTCAAATTAGATCTTTCTTTGCCTCCATTTTCATTTGCACATGATGGTTTTATTAAGATGATAGAGTATTTTTATTTGCTGTGAAATTTCAGTTCCATAATTCTAATGTGGTTCAGATGGCTTTACCTGGGATGTGGGTTTTTTTTAAAGAATGTTGATGATCTCACAGTACAAACCAAAACTTTGATGATACCAAGGAATCTTATTTTTATAGACAGTAATGGTCTATAGATGTGAAGACGATAATAATCCTATTAATCTATTCTAGCTATTGTATTTTTTCTTCCTTCTAAATCACCTCCATTTTGTTTTAAACTTTCCTGGGGTATGTGAAGACTTTATTGAAATTTAGTTACATGTTCACAATATCATAGAGTTTGCATAGAAAGGAATCTTAGAAGCCATTTATCCATCCCCTTCATTTTTGCAGACAAGGAAACTGAGACTCAGAGATTCACCCAAGGTACTAAGTAGCAGAGCCAGTATTTGAACCTATATTCACTGACTCAAAGGCAAACTAGATGCTTTCTTCAGCATTACTCCATGGACATTTAGTCAGTCAATCCTTGGACCTATACTCTTTGGTAAAAAAAAAAAAGCAATACTATCTACATTACATTATCATCCCTATCTGGATCTGTAAAAAGTTACTGACTTAGGTATCTCTTCTAGACTACTGGGCTCACTCTTTTTACTTGCACTGGACTAGCCAGTTAGGTTCCTAGAGTTAAAACTATTCTCTCCTCAGGGTTCTAGAGGTAACAATGAGGGGTTGCAGCTTCTAATACTGTTACTCATAAGCCCCTATCAGTGTGCCCCCTCCAATATCAATGAACCAGTAGAACTCTATTAGCTTTTAGAAAAGATATAGGAAAAATAGTAATTATAGAACATTCCTCCCAACCTAGGGGCACTCTTCTCTTGCACAAACAAGAAGATCTCTGAGGAGAGTTAGCTCAAATTTAAACTATTGTTTAAGTTAGCTATATGTGACCAATGTCTATCTGTTACTCCTGGCCCTTTTTTACAGATGAGGAGTCTTCACAGAGTTCCTCCTATATGTAGCTCTTTGGGCTTGGCAAATCAGTGCCATCCTAGAGCCCATAGGCAGCATTTCTCTCCATTATAATGGTTCACCATCCTTGAAACTGCCCACCATCCTTCTTCAATTGTCTTTCAACTTCAATTTGCAGGTAATTCTTCTGTTGTTAGCCACTACCATTTCACAGGGTTTTGCTACCAATTCTGTTTGCCAGTGGGACTTCTGAGAGCTTTGGTGGCTCTCCTGATCTCTCTCATCTCAGAATATTCATTCACCTAAACACAGGAAGGAATAAACACAAAAGAAACAGAGATACTATTGACTCAAGGATACTGGCAACAGGTTAAAAGATAGGGTTGCTGACCTTCTCACCCACCCCACCCCACCCCACCCTCATCAATTCACACAGTCCTCACTCAAAAGTTACCAGAGAAGAGAGTTGAGAGACCATTCACTTGAACATTTTGTATGTACACTGAGTTCTGGTTCAGCTTCTTCTGAGTCATCTGTCCTCCCAGATCCAAAGCCAATTAGAAGGCTTTTCACCAGGACATAGAATTAACCCTGAGTCACTCTGGTTAAATGCAGCTTCTAGAGTTCTATGTGTTAGATTGGCAACTGTCAGAGAAGAACTGTATGTGTTTTAAGGACTGGGCCCTCACTGGTCAATCCCACAAACACACTGGACTGCTGGGTGGTGCCAGAATGGATCGAGCACCATGCTTGGACCCAGGAAGACTCATCTTCATGAGTTCAAATCTGGCCTCACACACTTACTAGCTGTGTGACCCTGGGCAAGCCACTTAAACCTATTAGCCTCAGTTTCCTCATCTGTCAAATGAGTTGAAAGAGGAAATGGCAAACCACTTTTAGTATCATTTCCAAGAAAACCTTAAATGGTGTCACAAAGAGTCAGACATGACTGAAAAACAATTGAACAATAATAACAATAAATTATCACACTAGGATTATAGATTTAAAACAGGAAAGGACCCTCCTCAAAGGCCTTACGAAGGGTGCAAAAGCCAGCACAAATGAGCTCTGAGGAGTTGGTTATTAAATTTTCAGTCTGAGCATTTACAGCTTGGAAATTGGCACATACTACAATCAGAGTTTCATTGTTTTGTTGATTGTCTAGACTTAAGAAAGTGATGAAGAAAAATGTTAATGATGCATATTAAAGTTTAAAGTATGCCTTGCCTTTTTTTTTTTAAGTCAATCAGTTGTTCAGTCATTTTTTTGTTGTTGTTGTGTCCAACTCTTCATGACCCCATTTGGGGTTTCCTTGGCAAAGATACTGAAGTGGTTTGCCATTTCCTTCACCAGATCATTTTACAGAGTGTCTGAGGCCAGATTTGAACTCATGCAGATGAGTCTTCCTGACTCTAGGACCAGCATTATATTCACTGTGCCACCTGGGTGCCAATGCTAACTTCCTTAAAAGAACTAATTTACATATAGGGAGATTCATCTCATTATATATGGGTAGCAGCACCCATCTAAAATACAAGCAGAGCTATTGAGCTGAGTTTCACAAAAGAGTAGATAAAATGGATTTTTTTCTAAATTAGTAGGTTAAGAGTTAGTTATCAAGCCAAGCATCAACTGGTTGATGCCTGACTTTAAGCTTGCCAAATGTGACTTCCTGTTTTGCAGAAAAAGAGCTTTGGGGAAAAAATAGCAACACCAAAAGAAAAAAAAAGGCTCATGCTTGATTACTGGACACCAAGTGGCTTGTACTAAACAACATTTTAATGATTTAAATGTTAATGAATCAGAAACATATGGATCAAATTTCCCTTAGAATTCACATGGATCTTAAAAGAAAGGCCAAAGAAATAAAGCACTTCCCCAAGTTCTAGTGGCCCCTGGAATTGTGGTATTTTTTACTTTGGAACAGAAGGCAAAAGTTTGGGGGGTGAGAGTCCCAGCATGTTCCACTGCATATGGCAAGTGAAACTTACATTTCTAGAGGGGGAAAAGTCTTTTTAAGTCTTACTAAAAAGGAACCATAATTCTTCTTGGACATCAAATAATTCATACCAACCAGTATTTTGATGAGTTAAGTGTAAATGAATCAGGAACATACGGATTGCATTTGAAATACTCATGGGATTAAAAACGAAGGGAAAAAGCACTTGGTAAAGTATGTTTGGGGTTTCTGCCAAACCCATAATGTTCAAAAAATAGTTTGAAATAATTGATGAATCCCCCAAACCCTGCCAGCTTCACCAGGCTGGGTTGGAAGTGTAGATGTTTGTGTAACTATCAACCATCAACCTAAGCAAACACCCAGAGCAAGAAGAGCAGGAGTGGCCACATTTGAAGGGCTCTCCTCTTGCCCCTGTGCCTGAGTTTGCTCCTTGGCCTATGCGTTTTGGGCAGGCCTCACTCAGGCCAATATAATGATTCAGGCCCAATGGAAGAAAATTAGAATCTTCTAGACCATATAACATTTAACAGAAAATTACTTACCAATAACATGGAAAGAATATTCAGCAGGGATACAACATTGATCAGTTGAACCCAGCTTCCCTCATCTTGACATTTGTCACTGTGGCATCCCCAGTTAGGAGGGTATATCATGTCAGAGGAACCCTGACTTCTTGTAGGCTAAGCTTTTTATAACTTAGGTGACCTGGAAGCTATGTTTATAGTTCAAACCTTAGTCCTTGGACCAATTAAATCTCAAGAATGGTTTCATAGACTGTTTGGGGTGGGGGGGGGAAATGTCCTACCCTAAGTGGCAAGGTTATTATTCCTACAGCACTGTGTTTAGGTGGAGAAAAAGTAGAGATTACCAACAATCTTCTGTCTTCATAGGTAGCAAAGATAGCATATTTGGATGACCAACCATTTGCCCTAACAGTTAATTACAAAAACTAGTCATTCAGAGCCTAGAGTTTCTTTCCTCATTGGAAATAGCCATGTAGAGCTTCTTTTTATTTCTTTGGCACGTGGACAGAACTCATGCGATCAACTTGTATTCCATAGCTCATCTGGGTTTCCCACTTCTTCCAAATAAGAGTAGCTACAATTGAAAACAAATAGGGTAAAACACCTGAAATGATAACTTGAGCTTTGAGAAAATATCTTGATGAGAGTCTTATCACCTAGTATATTCTAACAGTTTGATGTCTTCATAGGGAGAGGAATGGGGCTAGACAGATTACTTCATTTTCATTTTAATATTTTATCAAGCTCTTTATGAGGAAACACCCTCTGCTCATGCAGGCCAGCACCTTCTTTGCAATTTATATTTTTAGCTGCCTAAAATCGATGGTATGCTGGTAAACATTTGACAACTATCTCTAGGAAAAGCAGGACATGTTTTAAGTTTAATCTGAATCATTGAAATGTTATCCATCACTAGATTGTCTAGACAATCTGCTTTCATAGGTGTAAATGCTCCTACTGAGCTCTCATGAGCCTAAGAGCTGGCTCCAGCACACCCCAACCCAAAATTGAGAAGGTCAGTGACTTGCCCAGCCAGGAAGTGTGAGAGGCAGAAACTGAACCCAAGCTTTTCAGGCTTTGAAACTGAATGTTATCATAATATACTCGTTTCAAACTGTATTCTTTTTTTTTTTTGCTTTTTTTTTGGTGGGGGGGTGAGGCAATCAGGGTTAAGTGACTTGCCCAGGATCACACAGCTAGTAAGTATCATGTGTCTGAGGCCGGATTTGAACTCAGGTCCTCCCGACTCCAGGGCCAGTGCTCCACCTAGCTGCCCTTCCAACTGTATTCTAAACACTATGAATTTGGCTCTCTCTCAATATCCTTCTTTAATGCCACATTATGGTCATAATATTATAGATTTATAGCTAGAAGGGATATTTATTAGATATTATTTAGCCTAATCTCTTCCTGTAAAATAAGCTAGGAAACTGAGATCCAGAACTGTTGAGCATTATGCCCAAGGTCACACAAGCAATAATTGGCAAAATGAAGCTTTGAGAGGTTGTCTGGCTCTTTCTAATGCCCCATGCTGACTCCTAAATACTATATGTTCAATATAGTCTCAGACTTACATCTTTGAAACCAGGACTCTTGGATTCTACTGACAAAGTTAGCCATACACCTCCAAACAGATGACCTCAGGTTCTTAAGGGCTATAGCTTGAGTGTAAGCCCTTTAAGAAACTGTGTTTCTGTTGTATGATGATGAACCTCGCTAAGTTTAGAAAGACCAGGGGAGAGAATTTTCAGCCACAGCTATTCTTAAATTAACCAGCTATGAATATAGAGCAAAGTTTCTTAGCCTGGGCTTTATAGACCACCCCCTAAGGGATCTGTGGATGAATTCTAGGGGGATCTCTAAACTTGGTTGGGGAAAAAATACACCTTTATTTTTACTCATCTTTAACTGAAATTTAATATTCCCTTAATTCATTAATTTAGGCAACAGACATTATTCTGAGAAAGAGTCCATAGGCTTCACCAGATTGCCAATGGGAGGGTTTCCAATCCATACCAGCAGAAAGAATACTCACACTGATGAAATTGAATATCTTTGAAGTAATTAATACTCATGTGACTTTGGGTAAGCCAGTCAATCTCCATATGCTTGTTTACTCATTTGTCAAATTAGGGCATTGGATTAGATGACTTCTAAGGTCCCTTCCATCTCTAAATCTATGATTCTTTGGAAATATGTACCTGGTAATGACAGTCCCACAACATCATGCATCTGAATAAATTCTCAAATCATCTGAATAAATGATGACATTTCAGCATTAGCTCTAATGTGTTTACCCGGATGAAGAGTAAAAACCCTTAACCCTGACCCCAGGTCAGAAAAGTATCTTCTCAAGATTTTCCAAAGTCAGACAGGTAAGGGCCTTGTTAAACCTGTTAATCAGCTTGGCGGGAGGTAGAGAGAGAATACTTTTACCAGTCTGGCCACCCCGATTCCCAGGACACTATCTGATTGCAGAGACCAATCTATCACTTCTGTGTGTGCTCTGGCCTGCTCTGGCATACCTAGAGATAAGGTCACCCCACTGCCTCCACTTAACTAAGACCTCTATAAGAAAGAAACTCCAGTAGTATCGATGCATGCCTCACGTGGACACATTTATTTGAAAGAAAATTAGATGCATGTAAAAGGCTTCATGGAAAATTAACTTCAGTACCCTCCTGTTCTCTTTTCTTGGAAGGAATGGAAGTTGATGTGGGGTTTAGAGGGAAGGAGCAATGTGATTACCTGAAAATTCACACACAAAAAATTTCTTCGTTGATGTTTTCAGTACAAGATTTTGGTTTAAAAATATGTTTTCTTAGACAGTCATATGAGAGAATGCATTTCTTCTGTAAGGCTCAGAATGAAGCCATGCTTTACATATGGCTTGGACTTGGCTAAATCTCTGACAAATGCCTAAGGGAAATGCTCATCTCCAGACTGCCAAAGAAACAGCTTTGGAATTCATGAAAATTTGCAAATTAGATAATAAATGGAAGCGAGAAATCTGCTTTAAAACAACCTCTCCTCTCCTTTTTCCTCCTTCTTTCCATGCATCTTCTCTGATACAGTAGCACAGCAAGAGTTCAGAAAACCTGAGACACAAAAGAGCTATCAGTTATAAGAGAAAGGTTTTTTTTTTATTTCCCCCCCTTCTATTTATTTATTGCAATTTCCCATTGTAAAGCCCTCTGTTAGAGGTGCCGTTGAAATCATAATGTGCCTTTGAGAGGATTCAAGTCTGAAGCTTATGTACACTTCTTGATCAGATGACCAGACATTAACAGGGAAGGCAGATTGCCAGAGTTACATGTGTATATGTTTCATTTTCCTTTCAGGAAAACAATCAAAACATGGTCACTTAGACCGTAGGGCAGGGCAAGCTTTAGAAGCAGACAGGCGAGTTTCCCAGGGACAACGAGGAATAATCTCCAAAGGATTGGCTCAAGATTGATTGGTTGGCCAGTGCTATTTAGCAAACAGTTTACATAGGCAGCCTGGGTGCTGGGTTTAAACTAAATGAAACCTATCGAGACCTTCCCTATAAAGTGGACTTGATCTATATTAGGGAGTAGTCTAATTATAGGGATTGGCATATATGGAATCAAAGTGAAACTCTATATGGGACTGGAGAGGGGTGGTCTTTTATACCAGGGTGGTCTGAAACTGGGGTTTAATGTATGTACAATATACAAACATTTTTGACAGACCATTAACACCTATAATCTTGTAAATATTTGCAATTTTCTAGATCATAAATATAGCTGCATAAGCAGCTCTTTCAGGACGTCATTTATACTCCATTAAAGGTTAATTTACAAGTTAGTACCTTATAGAAAGAAGATATGTGTACTTTTATGCTAACTTTCTGAAAAAGGAGACTGGTGTCTCCAACAGCAATTTGTAGCTCTCCTGTGGGTCTCACTGTAGTAGTATTCAAAGAACTATGTGAATTCTTTTCATCAGCTCATGTTCACAGCAAACTTAATCTTCTGTTTTGAAGAAGAAGGGGGGAAAAAAAACAGAGAAGGGAGAGAAAGATCTGAAGTCTTAAGGCTGTGCTTCCAAGCATCCAACTGTTTATTTAAACAATTTCCCCTGACACACTTTCTCATTCCTCCTGGCCCTGTCTCTCTGATACCTGCTGCTGTCTCTTAACCTGAATCCCAAGAGGCTGTGACAGTTCTAGGCTCAAAGACCCCTCAGAGGGCACGGTAAATAATAAGGGCCTGACTCCAAAGGCCATTATTGTAGTCAGTGTAATGGCATTGTGTTTTGAAAAGATCAAAGAAAGACAGTTGGGATGGTCTGTGTTTTGTGTTAGATCCCATCCTCAACTGCATCCCACCCACTCCTCTGACCCCCAACGGAGAAATCCTAGGGTTCCAGTGAAGATGAGGATGAGGAAATGCTTTTATAAGAGCTCAAATTATTGCAACAGCAGCAACAAAAAGCAGAGAGTCTCTTTGAATTAAACACCAGCTCCTCTTTGAGGTTATGTATAACAGGAGGATGGGAAAGAAGGTCCTAGCTGCTTTAGGGCCTAAAATGTTAGAAAATGATAATGATAATAATAACAATTATAATAATAGCAGTTAGAATGTATATAGTATTTTAAGGTTTGAAAATTGGGAATTTTCAAAGGAATTAAAAATTCATATAGATTATCTCATTTGAAGCTAGAATGGTAGTACTAGAAAGGATCTTAGAACATAGAACATTGGTACATAGAAATGTAACATTAGATTGAAAAGGTCATTAGGGGTCACCTAATTCAACCCCGACTCATTTTACACCTAAAGAAACTAAGACCCAATTTAAGGACAGGTTGATGCAAAGTGACTCCCAAGGAGTGCTGCAGAGATTCATTTTGAGCTGCGATCCATGGGCTATGTGAGTGAGTATTGTTTTATAAGAATATGGGCCCTGTCTTTTCCCGTGTTGAAGAGTTCAATCAATTTCAGAGCTCTTGGTCCTGAAAGTATGCACAGCCCAGCCGGCCAGGCTGTATGGCTCATTGGCAGTGGCATTTTTCATCTACTGCCTCATCCCAGTGGTGAGCCTGCTCTGCCACTCATACCTCCGTAATTTAGATGGTTCCCAGCATTTTCCCAGCAGCCCCCTGTCTTCAAGAGCTCCTTACGAACCACGAGGCAAGTTTCAAAAGCTTTGCTGTGTCTGCTTGCATTTATCCCTCTTTTCCTTGCATTGAGCCAGATCTTAGGAAATTTTCCAACACATCCATCTTCCCTGTCCTCACCAGCCCAAACCAACCCAGCCCAAGTCTGGGGATACACACAGAATGCTTTTTCCTGCCCTTTCTTCTCTCTAGAATGCTGTAGCACAGAGGACACTGGACTAGGGTTCAAAAGACCTAGGTTTTGCCTATTACAAGATGTGTGACTTTGGATCTCAGCTTGCATCTTTGCAAAATGAGGGTAATTGTACTAAATTGGAGAGTCTTAATTTGGGGTACACCGATAGATTTCAGAGAGTCTGAACTTGAATGGACAAAAATTACATATTTATTTTAATATGATGTATTTCCCTTGTAATCCTATGTCTTTTATTTTATGTATTTAAAATCATAGCTATTAGAAGGGGTCCAAAGACTTCCTTACACCAGGAGCAGATGGGAATAGATAACACACAAAAAGGTTAAGAGTGCCAGGCCTGGAGTCAGGAAGACCTGAGTTTAAAATCCAGCTTCAAACACTAGCTGTGTAAGCCTGTGCAAGTCACTTATCCTGTTTGCCTCAGTTTCCTCATCTGTAAAATGGGATGATAATAATAGCACCTATTTCCCACAGTTGTTGTGAGGATCAAATGTGATAATAATTGTAAAGCACTTAAATGTAAAGTGCTTGGCACATAGCAAGTGTTATATAAATGTTAGTTATTATTATTATTATTATCATCATTAACCCCTAACCTGGATATAAGGTCTCTTCCAGCTTATGGAAGTACTAAGTACTATGATAGTCATCATAGCTAACATTTATCAAGCTCCTTAGGGTTTGAAAAGTACTTTAATTCTATCATTTGAACTTTCCCAATAATCCTTTGATTCTGGGGCTATTACTATCCTTATTTTACAGATGAAGAAACTGAGGCAAACAGAGGTTAAGTGATTTGCTCATGGCCACACAGCTAGTACGTATCTAAGGCAGGACTTGAACTCACATCTTTCCAACTCCAAGTCCAACCTTCTTGTTATCTGCTATGTCACCTGGCTGGCTAGCTATAAATACTAGGTGATATGTCTAGACCCTTAGCTCTAATGTTCTGTAAATCTGTAATTCCTTTTGTCCTCCCCCTTAAAATTTTTGAACCTTGGCTTCTTCATCTGTGAGATGGGCATAAGAATATTTGCACTACCTTCCTTACAGAGAAAGAAAAATAAAAAGTGCTTTGTAGATGTTAAAGCACAATATAAATGTGAGCTGTTTATGTGATTTATTCCCAAAGGGGCTTCTTGCTTCAACAGCTCTTCAGTTCTCTCTCCCTTTCCCACCCCTTCCTTCTCACTCCCTTACAATCTCTCTCTCTGTCTCTGTATCTCTCTGTCTCTGTCTCTGTCTGTCTCTGTCTCTCTGTCTCTGTCTCTGTCTGTCTCTCTCTCTGTCTCTCTCTCTCCTCTCCCTCTCTTTCTGTCTCTTTCTCTTTCTCTCTCTCTCTCTGTCTCTCTCCTCTCTCTCTCTCTCTCTGTCTCTGTCTCTCTCTCTGTGTCTCTCTCTCTCTCTCTCTTCCTCTCTTTCTCTTTCTGTCACTCCATCTCTGTGTCTCTTCCTCTCTTTCTCTGTCTCTCCATCTCTGTCTATTTTTATCTCTCTACCTCTCACACACACATGCATATATACATACATACAAACACATACATACACACACATGGCACAGCTCTGGCCAGGGACCTTACTATCTTGATACCAGGACTAGTAATAATCTTCTAGTTAAGGACAATTAAATGGAAAGGGAAAAGAAAAACTATAATTATTCTCATTCCAGTTAAGACTACAGTCCTGATTTCTCCATAATGCAACTGGAAAAGTCAGAACGGAGTTAAAGGAAGCCCAGGATAGTTGAAAGAACTTTGGCCTAGAATTCAGGATACTTGTAATCATTCCTTGACTCCTCTATGAACCAGAAACTGAGTGACCTTATGCGAGTCACAGCCACTGTAGGCTTCAGAGCCCTCGTTTGTGAAACAAGAGGATTGGACCGGTCAATGTCTATGATCCCTTGCAATCTTCCAAATGCCTTCTTATCTTGTCCTCTCTACTCATTCCTGGCTAAACCCCAACCTTGGATTAACACTAGCATCTACCTCCTCTCCTCTTACCCCATAAGCTGCTTAACTATGCTAGAGAAAAATCACATAACTTTGCCAATCGATGTCCTTACAAATTTATTTGATCTGAACTGGGTCCTCACTGAAGGAAGGCAATTTTTTTTCTTCTCTCACACTCTTTACTATTCCTTGCAGACTGTTCTTTTATTTAAATTTTATTTTATTATCGGTTCTGAATTACCTCCCTCCCCATCCCCCATCCAGATAGCCAGAAAAGCAAAATACATCACAAATATGTATAGTCAAGCAAAACAACCCCCCCAACATTAGCAATCTAAAAAAGAAAAAACCTAATCCTCACTAGCTGCGTGACCTTGGGCGAGTCACTTAACCCGAATTGCCTCACACACAAAAAAGAGAGGAAAAAAAAATCTTTTAATCTGTTATCTGATTCCATTACTTCTCTATCTGGAGGTGGATAGCATGTTTCATCCTAAGTCCTTTGGAACTGTGTTTAGTTTGATCTCATAAGCTATTCTAAGCCTTCTCTTCTCTCCTCAAGATTCCTACATCAGCTTCCCCTCTTTTATCTCAGCAGAGGGCCATGCCTGATTCTCTTCTGAAAAAGCAGAGACCATTCATTGTGAACTACCACTAACCCTCTACTCTGCAGATGAAACCCTCTTTTCATCATCACCCTTCTCATCTCCTTTGTTCTATGATGAAGTAGCCTTCTCTTTGCTAAGCCCCGCTCCTATACATGTACCCTTAGCATCATTCCATCTCATCTCCTCCGATAGATTACCCTCCATTGTCATCCTCTCTTCTTCTATTCCTCAGTCTTTCCCTATCAGTTTCCAGTCTCATTTCCTGCAGCCTTTAAACATTCCCAGATATCTTTGACACCTAATTTTTAAAAATCTTCACTTGACCTTACCATTCTATATGGTTCCTCTCTTTAAGAGCCAAACTCCTAGGGAAAAAAAACTGTCTATATTTTTTGCCTCCATTTCCTCTCCTTTTTAGCAACTTATAATCTTGGATTCCATCCTCATCACTTAACTGGACTCTTTTTCTCCAGAGCTTCCAATGATCTCTTAATGGACAAATTGAGGCAATTTTCTCAGCCTTCATCCTTTTTGACCTCCCTACATAATTTAATTCTGTTGGCCTTCTTCACTTTGTGGATACTATCTCCATTCTGGGTTTTCATGATACTTTTATCTTATGGTTCTCATCCTCCATGCCTGAACACTTTAACTCAATCTCCTTTTAGGATCATCATACATATTCCACACCCAAACTATGGGAAGATTTCCAAAGCTTCATTCTGGGCCTTCTTATATGCCCTGTCTCTTGATAATTTCATCAGCTCCCAGAGTTCCAGTTATTTCTATTTAGATGACATATATACATATATATACATATATATACATATATGACTTTGTGTTTAATATATCTGGGAATCATAGATAGAGATAGATATGTCACATATGATTCTCAGATATGTGTATACATTGTATACAATGTGTATTTATCCATGCGTGTATACATTCATGTGTGAGTGAACATTCATGTGTGTATACATATATGCGAATGTGCATATGTAATACCTACTGTTTTTCCTGACCTCAGTCTTACATAACCAAATATATATGCACACATACACACATCTATGTATACATATAGGTGTATATGGATTTGTAAAATTACTATTTGTACATATAGAGAAAATGTTAATATTAAAATATTCAGTATTTGAATATATTGATTATTGACTATTTCAAGGTGGGTAACTGAATGTCCTATGGACATCTCAAATTCAAAATTTCCAAAACAGAACTCATCATTCCCCCTACTCCCCACTCCTCTTCCTGACTTCCCCATTTTTTGCTTAGGACACTACTACCATCCTTTCAGGCCTCCCAAATCCCAACCTCAGTGGTGTCACCTACTCTCCACTCTCCCTCATCCTCCATATCCGCTCAGTAGTGAGATCTTGTCATTTCTTTCTCTCCTCATCTCTCTACCCACACAGCTGCCCCCTAGTTCAGGCTCTTAGCACCTCTCACCTGAGCCATAGCAATAGCCTTCTAATTGACTTTCTTCCCTTAAATCTCTCTTCTCTAGTCTGTCCTCAATGCACAGTTCCCAGAATGATTTTCCTAATGGGGAGGTTTGACCGTGTCATTCCCCTCTCGGTAAATCACAGTAGCTCCCTATTACCTCGACAATTTTGCTTGACATTTTAAACTCTTCACAACCTGACTCCCTCTTTACATTTCTCCCATTTGCCCCATTCCCTGCATTCATTCTGCCATCACTCTAGTTTAGGCCCTAATCACTCTCACCTAGACTATTACAAGAGCTTCCTAAATGGGTTCCCTGCCTCACATCTACACTCTCCTATCCGCTTTCCGCACAGCTGTCTAAAGTGCTGTCTTGAAAGCACAAGTCTGCCTATATCACTTCCCTGATCAAAAGCTCCCAAGTGGCTCCCTAATGTCTCCAATATAAAATATAAATTCCTATGTTTGGCATTTTAAGCTTTTCTCAACCTGTCTCCAACCTACCTTCCCAGATTTATTACCTATTACTCTCAATCTCATGCTCCATATTCTAACCAAATTGGCCCAGATTCTAATTGACAAGATTCCATTTCCCATTTCTGCCTTTGCATGCCTGGAATGCATTTCCTCCTTACTTCTGCCTGTTAGAATCCCTTTGAAAGTTCAAGTCAAGGGGGTAGCTAGGTTGTGTAGGGGATAGAGCACTGGCTCAGGAGTTAGGAGGACCTGAGTTCAAATCCAGCCTCAGATACTTGACATTTAACTAGCCATGTGACCCTGGGCAAGTCACTTAACCTCATTGCCTAACCAAAGAAAGAAAGTTCTGGTCAAGAACTTCTTCTGACTTATGAGGCCTTTCCTGACTGCCTCCCTCCTCATGCCCAAGTTGCTACTGTCCCCTGAAATTATAAACACATATACATATATATATTTACATATACATATACACATACACATGCATGTATAGGTAGATAGGTACAAAGTAATTTTGTATCTTATATACATGTGTGTATATATTATGTAGACATTTTGTTTCCCCGCAATAGAATGAAGATACTTGAGAGCAAAATCTGTTGCATCATTCTCATGGTATCATGGTTTTAGAGCTGCCAGGGACAGCCCATAGTAGGTATTCAATAAATGCTTCTTGATTGACTTTAATATTTGATATTGTAAGGTTCCTTCCAGCTATGACATTTTGTGTTCCATGATTAATTCCTCCTAATTCCCCCTGGGGTTGGATTTCTCCTTTTATAGCTATGCTCAACATTTCCTTTCCATGGAAAAGGGGAATTAGAATTTTTTGCCTGACAGTGAAGAAAAGCTCCCTTATTCTTGGTGCACAAGAACTAAAGAATGACTTTTTCTTAGATGAAAAGAACAAGGAGTCATATTCGTACAGGGTATATGATTACAAATGTTTCATACACATTGTTCCGGAGTGAACTGGATAAGCTCACAACTTGCTTCCCACTGTAAATGGGAGCTAGGAGGCACAGTGGCTGGAGTGCTGGGTCAGATGTCAGAAAGACCTGAGTTCAGATCTAGCCTAAGATACTTACTAAATGCCTGATCTTGGGCAACTCATGTAACCTCTACTTTCCTCAACTGTAAAATTGGGATAATTGTAAATGTCATGTCACTTAGCATAATACCTGATATATAGCAAGTGCTATATACATGTTATTATTATTGTTATATCTCATATGATTCTATCATTTCAACATCAGCAAGTATTTATTAAGCTCCTACTTTGTTCTGAGCACTGTACTAAGTGCTAAGGATAGGCAAAGCAGGTGCTATTTCCAACTTACAGATAAAGAAACTGGAAGCCATAGAATTTATGTCTTGTCCAAAGTCTCACAGCTATTAAATGGCAAGTAGCACTCCAATCGCATATCACAGGAAAATAGATTTTGAGCTGGAAAGGACTCTAGGATTCATGAAGTCCAGTGCAAGTTTCATTAGATGTGATTCACCCCTTGGACCAAGACTTCAATGTTCCCCAGCCCCCAGCTACAGTTTGCTGTCTACTCTTCCAAATTTAACATAAAGTCATGGTCATAGCTCTTTCCATGGAAGCGAAAGAAAGAAAGAAAGAAAGAAAGAAAGAAAGAAAGAAAGAAAGAAAGAAAGAAAGAAAGAAATCTCTTTCATTGAAACTATTGAGGGAGTAAAGAAAGAAGACGAGGCAGTGTGGAAAAGGGGAAAGTGAGGCAGAGGAATCCGAAGGACCAGTTTGATAGCTCTGGTTGATAGACCAGGTCTGATAGCTCATCTGTATGCCAGGCACTATGCTAAGTGCTTTACCAATATTATCTCACATAGTTCCTGCCTGAGAAACATATTTATTACTAATTTAAATGTTTGATGGACCTTGATTCCTCATGGCAAAGAATTCTATGTCCTAAGCAAAAATAAATAATTTAAAAAATTGTGACTCATTAATTTAGTGCGTTGTTCAGTTGTATCCAATTTTTCATGACCCCACAGACCATGGCATGCCAATACTGTCCATGAGATTTTCTTGGCAAAGATAGTGAAGTGTTTTGACATTCCTTCTCCTGTGGATTAAAGCAAACAGAGGTCAAGTGACTTGCCCAAGGTCATACAGCTAGTGAGTGTGTAACATCAGATTTGAATTCGGGCCAGGTCCAGTGCGCTATCCACTGAGCCACCTAGCTGCCTCTTGATCTATTGTAACCCCCATTATTTTATAAATGAGGAAACCGTATCCCAAAAAAGGAAAGTGTCTAGTGTCACACTGTTACATGTCAGAATCTGGACTGCAACTTAGGTTCCTTTGGCAAGATAGGTGGTATAGTGGAGAGAGTGCTAGGCCTAGAGACAATAAGAACTGAATTCAATCCAGTTTCAGACACTTACTGGCTGTAGTCACTTAACCTCTCTTTGCCACAGTTTCCTCAACTGTAAAATGGAGATAATCACAGCACTGACCTTCCAGAGTCATTGTGAGGACAAAATAAAATATCTTTAAAGCCCTTAGCACAGTATCTGGCACAATATTGTTGTTCAGTAGTTTTTCATTGATGTCCAACTCTTTGTGACCCCATATGGGGTTTTCTTGACAAAGATACTGGAGTGGTTTGTCATTTCCTTCTTCAGCTTACTTTACAGATGAGGAAACTGAGGCAAACAGGGTTAAATGACTTGCCCAGGGTCACATAGCTAGTAAATGCCTGGGGCTGGATTTGAGCTCAGGTCCTCCTGACTCCAAGCCTGACACTCTATTCACTGCATCACCCAGCAGCCCATTTTGCCCTTCTTCTGTCCTTGATTTGATTCCAAAACTAGCCCTCTTTCCACTATATAAGATGATATTTGTAAAGTGCTTAATACATTACCTGGCATACAGTAAGCACCTAATAGAAACCCTGTTCCCTTCTCTTCCCTTTCCCTATACGATGCTACTTCTTCTGACTCAAAGTTTAGTTCCCACTACCCCACACCCAGCTGGGTGTGTAGAAACCTCAGGCTTAGGTATTAATGTCTGAGATGGAACCAACTTTGGTATGGTGTGTTTTTGGCCCAAACTATGCAGCAACCCTTTCCTGAAGGTAGGGCAGAGACACCCAGAGTGCAATGACTGGAAAAAGGAATACAGTTAAGTGACATGACTGATTTCAAGCTCTCATAGCCTACAGATGAAAGAAATGATAGAGTTGAGGAGATGGGGAGGGGAGAGAGAGAAAATCCCATCACCTTTGGTTATTCCTTAAAGAGATCTACAGTTTTGTCCAGCTTTTCTTTGGGCCTTGGTAAAACCCTTCTTTACTTTCTACACTTCCCCTCACTTCTTCAAACCCCAGGCCATCATTTCTAAGTCCGAGTGCCTGAGAAGGGAAATGCAATCCACATGTTTCTGATTCATTTACACTTAACTCATCAAATAATTGTTTAGGAAGAGCTATCCGGTGTCCAAAAAGCCTTTGGAGTCTTTCATTTTTTTTATGAGCCATTTGAAGCCCTTTTTCAGAAAAGTCCACGCTTAGGTCCAACACATGAGTAAACAAACTAGAACACTCAGAGAATCTGGTGCATTCATTATTCCCAACTTGTCCCAGTCTATGTGGATTCCAAATCTAGTCAAGTAATTTTTTACCCTTTTATTCAGAAAACCCATTTGGGATTTTCTTGGCAAAGATACTAGAATGGTTTGCCATTTCCTTCTCCAGCTCATTTTACAGATGAGGAAACTGAGGCAACAAGGTTAAGTGACTTGCCCAGGGTCACAAAGCTAGTAAGTGTCTGAAGCCAGATTTTAGCTCAGGTCTTCCTGACTCCAGGCCCAGTGCTCTATTCACTGCACCATTTATTTGCCCCTAAATCCCTATTTCCTTTTATTTATTTATTTATTTAATTTTATTTTGCATGGTAAGACTGAGAGAGAGCCACTCACTCCAGACTTAACCTCGTAGCTTGTTCCTTAAAGACTCCTGTCAAAGCTGTATGGTGATTGAAACCTAAATCAGAATTCCCTCACTTTGTCTAGTGTATTTCTTCTAAGCATATCTAGTTAAGAGTCAACACAGATGTCTCACTGCCAACAATAACAGTCTACAGGGGTGGGGAACCTGTGATCTCAAGGCTACATGTGTCCTTCTAAGTCCTTGGGTGCAGCCTTTTGACTGAGTCCAAGTCTTTCAGAACAAATCCTTTTATTAAGGGGACTTGTTCTGTGAAATTTGGATTCAGTCAAAGGGCTGCACTTGAGGACCTAGAGGACCACGTGTGGCCTCGAGACTGCAGGTTCCCCACCCCTGGTCCACACTATCACTTATAGTGGCCATAAAATCTAGATCTGGAAAAGATCTCAGAGGTTATCTAGTCTAACCCCCTTATGTTACAGGAAAAAGAAACTGAGGCCCACAGAGGTTATGTGACTAGTCCAGAATATAGCATCAAGGCTCTGGGGCTGGAAGGAATCTCAGAAGCTATCTGGGCTAAGCCCCATTATTTTACAGATGAGGAAACAGAGGCCCAGGATGGTTACATGATTTGCTCAAGGTTACACTAGCATCCGAGGGAGGACATAACACTAGCTAGTCCTCTGACCCCAGGACCGGTCCTCTTCCTACCCTACTGAGCTACAATGACTCAGTGTCTGGCTTCCCATGCCTGGTTAGATTTAGCTTATGATACAACCCATGTTTTTGCATGTATTCTGTGAAGCGAGCAAAGCATGGTAACCACCTAAGCAGTGGTGACTCATTAGCATATGACTTCAATCTAGAATATCACCAGTATTTCAAGCCAGTTCTCTCATGACTCCAACCCCAACACTCTTTGCTACAATGGGCAGCCTCTCTTGTCTAGATAAGAAAACAGTCTTTGCCTTAAAAGATCATGTAGTCTATAACAGACAATTATAATATGTAATATTATATGACATACATTCAAGAGGGGAAGGTGTGGGGTGGAGAAGAAATCTTGTTTGGCTAGAATTTATAAAACTATGGCAGATTGGTCGAAATCAATAACATGACCAAGAAATTGCCTTCTTATTGGTCTGGAATCAATCAATTAATGTACCCAATAAAGTTAGGGAACACAACAGTTGGTTTGTGGAGGGAGAGAATGAGTGCAATCAGTGCACTTCTATTCTAAGCTCTTTGCTTTTTATTTATTACAAGTGTTTCTGTATTCATTGTGGGTAATTGGGCAAAAGTGGGAATTTTGAAAACTAGAAAGTAAAAGTCTTCATAATGGGAGAACCTGGCAATGAAACAGTTAGCCATGAGACCAGTTGAAAAATCCAAATCCCAAATCCAGAAGAAATTCAAATATGACTGATTCCAGCTATTTCCAGGCTCTGTTTCCTTTTGATGATCCTGCTTCCCAGTGTGGATTATATTAGCAAATTTAAAAACAGCTCCAGCAAAATCACAAAGGCATTATAAACAAAGGATGGCCAATTTAAAAATAAAATCCTTTGATTTTTCTTAAGCAAAACTGTACTGAAATGAAGTAATCATCCCCAAATAATGGTTTATGTAAGTAAAGAGAGGGGGTAAAGGGATGAAAATCACAGCGGAGCATCTTCTAAGGTGTGGCATTATCATATCCAATATTATTCTCAATTGTATATTGCCAATAACAAAAATCATATCTTTCTTACAAAGTTTAATTCATTTTAACTCAACAAGGTTTTATAAAATGCCTTCAGGTTCTGGGAACATGGTGGAGCGAGAGGTAAATGAAGGGCAGCTCTCCCTGAAACCCTCCACCTTCACCCCGATCCCATCACCATCACTCCAAATAAACCAGAATTCACTGAATGCAGAAAACTCAGCAAAGACAGGAAGAGGAAAACTGAAAGAATTCATCACAAGGAAGTTCTTACAGGAAAATAACTGAAGATCAAGCAATGGGTTGTAGAATTTTTTGTTCGTTTTTGTTTTTGTGTTTTGGCCCCCTTTTTTGTATACACATTGCTCAGGACAGTGTCTGATACGTAGTAGGTCCTTGATAAATGTTTGTTGACTTGACTTGATTTGACTTAGTTTGCCCCTATTTCTCTTTAGTCTGGCTTCCCTGATCTTCTACAGACCTTGGCTATGCTATCTTGGACAGCCCTGCATCCCTGTTGGATCCTGCAGTCTTAGACACTAACTTTTGGAATAAATCTCTTTGCAGTGTTCCAGGAGAAACTTCAGCCCATCCCCATTACAGGGAAAGTTATGGCCTATCTATAATGTCAGCCCAAAGACTCAAGAGAAAAAAAAGAGGTAGTTGGAGAGGAATGTGGAAACTGAGGGATGAAATTTTAAAGGAGGGAAGAGGCCAAAAGTATAGAATTGGTTAAAAATATTTAACTCAGTATAAGATGAAACAGATGGTCAAAAGAAAGAGTGATCAGTGGAGAAGAGACCCAATATCAAAGGCTTCTCAGAGCACCCTCCATAGCTGTATCCCAAAGGACTTTCCTCTAAACTTTTCATGACCAGTTCCCAGGAGTCAGACTAGGGAATGAAGAAAGTCAGTCCCAGGGACAAATTTCTCAAGACTCCCTCTTCTACACCATCCTCCTACTCCTGCATCCTCTATTTCTCCTGCATCCCCCCTCCTCTTCCAATTCCTCCTCCTCTTCTTCTTTCCCCATTATGATAGCATTCTATATTGTTATTAACATTATTATGGTTAACACTGTATAATAAATAATAATAGGAAGATTAAGCCCAAAAGATTGGGATCAGTAAAGGTGGAGAATTGATCCAACTTCTTTTACCTCTCATGGGTTCCTCACAGTACTGTTCTAACTGCTACACTTGAGAGATACAAACCTGATGTGACCCTGCTGGTCTGAGAGAACAGAGAATAGATAGCAGGTCTGAGGGAGGTATACAATAGCTCTGGCCTTCCAGAGGAATATGGATAAGAATTAAGAAGCATATTTATAAAATGGACCTTTTAGAAAAATGAGCATAGTTGTTAATAAAGACAGACATACTTGGCTGAGGAAGAGAAATAAACAAAGAAAAAAGATATTTTAAGAGTTTCATACAAGAAAAAAAGAGGAAAATTAGTCAAAATCCCTGAGGGAGGTGAAAGTATTATAACAAATTCTTTGGGGACCCTTGAAATTATAACAGCTCTACTGAAAAGTGATACAGTAGAATCATAAAAGAAAGGAGTGAAATTATCAAAGAAAGGATATAAATTTGAGTTCTTAAGGAAGAAGTTAACAATTTTAATCAGAGACTATAGAATATAAAACACAGAGAAAGTATATGACAAGATGCTCTAAAAAAACAAATAAAATGATGTAGAAAAATAAGATAAAGTGTTAAAAATAAAAATTTGAAGCATGCATGAGAGCTCTACAAAATAAGAATACTGAACTTAAAAATAAAATATGAAGGGAAAATCTAAGTAATGTAAGTCTTCAATGAAAACTTCATGGAAAAGTAAACATAACTACCTTACTTTAAGAAATCATACAGGAAAAAAGGTATAGGAATATTGTAGGAAAGAAAGTGTGTCCTGACATTTGGGGAAAATACCTTGTAACTTATGTCCTTGCTATACCATTTGAGTTAATAATGCCTTTGCTAAAGACTTGAGTTTATTGGATGATTTGGGGAAAACACACTGGTGGGGACTTGTTAGGTAGCATTTAGGATGATAGCTACTCACAGGGTCACTCCTGGAATTCTGAGAGTAATAATAGTCATTTCTTTGCAGACCCAACCTTCCAGTTAGTATTTATGTGAGTTGCCCCCGTGAGGGGGTATTATATTGATAAACCATTAGCTAAACTATTCAAGAAGAAGAGATAATTAATAATAATAATAATAATAATTTTTAAAACTAACATTTTTATAGTGCTTTAAAATTTATGAAGTACTTTACTTATATTATCCCATTTTAACTTCACAACAACCATACAAAGTAGGTATTAGTATTATCTTCATTTTACAGAAAAGGATTCTGAGATTGAGAGAGGCTAAGTACTGTATGCCCGGAGGCAATACACAGCTACTAAGTGTTTGATGCAGGATTCATACCGAGAGCTCCCTGTCTCCGAGTCTAGCACTCCATCTAAACAAAGACAGAAATTATCTCTATTTAGAGATGACATGATGGAATACATAGAAAATAAATGAAGAAAGTAGTTAGTTTTTATAAGTTAGCAAGATGCAAAATAAATACACAAAACATCAGCAATTCTATATAGTACTAACAAAATCCTAAAGAGAAATTACACTAAAAACAAAAAAAAAAATTATCAAATAGCTAGGTGTTAACCTACTGACATACTCGATTTATACAAATACAACTACATAACACTATTTACAGAAATAAGGGGAAACAAATAATTGAAGACATACATTTACTGTTTATGATAAGGCAGTGTCACTAGAAGATGACAATATGACTTAAATTAGTTTGTAGATGTAGAGCTATGCCAACCAATTTATCTAAGAAATAATTTATTAAAAAAACTTAGAGGAGACAATAACAAAATTCATTTGGAAAACAAAAGGTCAAGAATATCCAGGGAAATAATGAGAACAGTATGACCAAAACAGGTATAGAATTACCAGATCTCTAACAATTTCACAAAGCAGCAGTCATAAAAACTATTTGGTACCAGCTTAAAAAAAAAAAAACAGAAAAGCTGATCAGGGAAACAGACTAGAAATAGAAACAAGAAATAGAAGCAATCGAAAACAATAGACTAGTGTTGGATAAACCCAAGAAAATAAAATAGTTGGAGGAGGAATATCTTTTTGACAAGAGCTACTGGGAAAACTAGAAAATAGTTTAGAAGAAATTAAGTTTAGACTAACATTTTATACCATATACCACAATAATCTCAAAATGGATAAATGTAAAAGAACACACCATTTCTGAAAAATCAAAGGGAACTCAGTTTGTTTTCATAGCTATGGCTAGGGGGAGAATACTTACCCAAACAATTAATAAAGATAATAAAAGACAGATATTTTGAGTATATAATTAAAAAAACTTTTCACAAATCAAATTAATGATGATAAAATAAGTCTTCCCTCAGTCCATCACTCTCTTCAATATGACATCATGCCTGTGGCATAGCCACAAACACATATTTGTCTTCATCACTTGCATATCTTGTATATCACATGTTTGTTAGTGACATCTGATACATTTTCTCCATGTTTCACTCCCTTATCATCACGTAGAATTATACAAGAAAATGACTAAACTACTCATATTAAGAAGTGGTTCTATTCCTAGTCTTATACCCATAGAAAATCAAAGGCAGAAGGAATAAGCAAAAATATTCATAGCAGTTGAAACAAAGAAGGTACTCATCAATTGAGATATGACTGAAAACACTATGGATATGGACTGAATGGAATACTATCATGAAGAAGAAATTATGAATGTGAGGAATTGCGAGAAAAATGGGAAGATTTATATAAATTAATGCAGAGCAAAGCAGGAGAGAGAGAGAGAGAAACAATATGCCAGAACAACATAAAAAGATCACCATTAGAAAAGCAAATTCAGAATAAGTGAAAAACTAATAAAGATGTCTTCCCTGGCAGAAAGGTCAGGGACCAGTAGGACAGAATTTTGTATACATTATCAGTACGTCGTTGTAGTCGATGTTTTTGCTTGATTGTCACTCTGTCGCAAGGGAGAATTCAATCTGCAGCAGGGCTGGAATTCTGCCCCATCCCAGCTTCTAGAACCAATGGGGATGTAAAGACCAAATGTGCTTTCTATGTACAAGACTAGGCACAGGAATACAAATAACAAAATGGTAACTCTCAAGAAGCTCATATTCTACTGTGGGACTACCACCTTTAAACAAAGAAGTAAATACTACATAATTTGAGAGGAGAGGAAGTGTTACAAAACTGAGGGATCAAGAAAGGCTTCTAGTAAAAGGTGAAACCTGAGTAGAACTCTGCAGGAAGCTAAGGATTCAAAGAAGCAGAAGTAAAGAAGGAATACATTCTAAACATGGTGGACAGCCCATGCCAAAACATGGAGGCAAGGGATGGAATGCTGAGTTTGGAGAATAGCAAGGAAAACAGGGAACACGTGAAATAACTTTCAAAAATTTGGCTGGAGTAAGACTGTGAAGTGCTTCAAATATGATCTCAATTCAACAAAAAAGTTATTAAGCCCATATTACTCTAATTGTGAGTGCATAATACAATACCTAGCACATAGTAATCTTTAATAAATGCTACATAACTAAGTACGAGGCACTATATTAGGTGCTAAGGATACAAATATTAAAATAAGATAGTCTATGCTTTTAAGGAATGTACATTGGGGTGGAAGGGAAGGTGGTTTTAACATGGACATAAGTAAGCAAATATAAAATCTATTAAAAGGAATGCAAAGTAATTTCAAAAGGGAGAGAGTGGTAATAACTGAACCTCTGACTCCAAATCACCTGGATTAGGGAGACAAAAAAGGTGGGAGTTTGTTAACTGTAGGACAGAAAAGGAGTATCCTCGTTCTGGGGCTTCCATTCCCGAAGGTCCTGTGATGGTGGAAAGTGGTGTCAGTTCTCCAGCCGGCAGTGTAGTGGGTAGACTAATGGACTTGGAGTCAGGAAGATCAGAATTCAAGTCATGCCTCGGACACATTAACTCTATGACCCTGGACAAGTGATTTAACCTCCCTCACTTTCAGTTTCCTGGTCTGTAAAATGATAGTAATAACAGCACCTACCTTGCAGAGCTGTTATGAGGATCAAATGAAAAAAACATATAAAATGCTTTGCAAACTCTTCATCCCTCTCAAGCACTATGGAAGAAAATGTATTGGTTCAAGTACAGAGGCTGTTAGTGCCTAGCAACTGGTCTACTGAGGCCTAAGTGAACAAATGTTCAGCACCACTTCCTATACTTTATCCTAAAATACTCTGATATAATATATCCTCAGAAGAATTATTTTACCTGTTTGGGTCTGGTGTCAGCAGTCCCCACAGTCCTTATGGGAAAAGGGTTGGAGTCAAAGGTGATGGGCCCAAGCAGCATCCTGGAGGTGACTTGTCTGTAATATCTTTACCTAAATATCTAAATTTTATGTTACTAGCTTTAAGTTATATGACACAAAATCCATTTTAGTGCAGGGATTTTACTGGGGTCTTTCAGAAAGGAAAGGGTTCAGAAGCAATACTACCACTAGCATATACTCACAGACATCAGCAACAGAGGGAAAGGACCTATTAAGACAAACATCTTAAGACAGCACTTTCTGTCATAGCAAAGAGCTAGCATTCATCATCATTTGGGATATGGCTGAACAAATGACGGTGCATGAACTAATGAAATATTATTGTGCTACTAGGAAGGAAGAACAAGACAGATTCAGAGAAACTTGGGAAGTCTTGCATGAACTGATGCAGAGTGAAGTGATCAGGAACCAGTAAAACAATTTGTAAGACTATAATAATTTAAGGGGAAGCTCAGTGGGGCAGTAAATAAAGTGCTGGGCTTAGAGTCAGAAAGATTCATCATCCTGAGTTCAAATGAGGCCTCCGACACTTACCAGCTGTGTGACCCTGGGCAAGTCACTTTGCCCTGTTTGCCTCAGTTCCTCATCTGTAAAATGAGCTAGAGAAGGAATGGCAAACCACTGCAGGATCACTGCCAAGAAAACCCCAGATGGGATCACAAAGAGTCAGACACAACTGAAAAAACTGAACAACAACAACTACAACAATTTGAAGAAAAGTAATTCAAAAGGATTAAGGACTCTGACCAGTCTCAATTATAAAAGATGGCTGTTGAAACATGTTTCCTTCCTTTTGATGTAGGGGAGATGGAATAGAGATACAGAATTTTATATATTTATATATAAATATATATATATATACATACACATATACATATATGTATGTACATATGTATGTGTATATATATTTGATTAAACTTATTTGTTACAAGAGAGGGCATTTTTAGGGGGAAGGAGGTAATTATGTTGAGAGGGAATAGAGGGATAGTTATAGAGATTAAAAAAGAAGAAAAAAAGAATATCAATTAAACTTTTAAAAATACTTAGAAGAGGGCAGAAGAAAGAGAACACACAGGGAGGGCAGTTTTGCTATATATGTGCTAAATTTAACATGTATTTTCCAAAAAGAGTAAAATTAAGTCAACAATTTAAGTGCCTATTATGTGCCAGGTATTGTGCTAAATTCTGGAATTTCAAAGAAAAGGAGAAAAAATAGTCTCTACTTTCAAGTAGCTCACAGTCTAATGGTAAAGACAACATGCAAACAACCATGTGCAAACAAAATATAGACAAGATAAATTGGAAAAAAATCAACAAAGAAATGGAGCTAGCATTACAAGGGATCAAAAAAGGATTCTTGTGGAAGGTGGGATTTTAGCTGAGGTTTGAAGGAAACCAGGAGGCAGAGGTGAGGAGGAGGAGAATTCCAGGGATGGGGGACAGTATATATACCAAACAGTATGTAATAAAGATTCATGGTTTCATATATACAATCCTCTCTTTCTATCCTTCTTTGTATATAGAAATTTCCATGTTTATTTATAGCTGTCAGGTTTGTAACTTTAAAAAAGGAAAAGAAAATTTGAAGCAAAAAAAAAAAAGGCAGGGGGAAGGGAGATCCAGCTTGGATAATTATCTATTTTGTTACAATAGGCTTGTCCCTTTGACCCTAGTTTCTTCACCTGTAAGATCAGCAGTTGAACCAGATACTGTCTAAGGGCCCTTTTAGCTATAAATCCAGTGGTTCTGGCTTCACAAAAAAGTTGATGACATCTGGCTTAGTCTTTCTCTTTTTCTCTCTTGAAGATCTCCAAGAAAGAGACCAAAAACCTCCCTGCTTCAGTAGTGTATTCCACTGTTTGATCAGCACGATGTGCATGGTGTCCGTGACATCAACAATGTTCCTTCTTTTGCCCACAAAATCACACTTGCTTATTGGAAGCTGAGTTCTCTTTCAGTTCTCCTACAGAGTGGAAATAAGCATGCTTCATAATAGAAAAGAATGCAGCTCCTTGTCTTAAAAATGACACATGACTCAATACTCTATCTATAGCCATGCCAAAGAAATGACAGAATTGGTAGATTGAGTCACAATTGTGTAGATGAAGATGGAAATAACAATACTGATAGATAGTTTTTATATAGCACTTTGAGTTTTGCAAAGCACATTCGAAATATGTGACACTATTGGCTTAGGTGATAATGAGATTTTTCTGACAAGTGTCACCGATGGGATCTAATACTATACACTAATAGTCCATTTTTTAAAATGTCTTAATAGTATAGCAAATTCTTTTCTTTTCATTGAGAGAATATTTTCACCTAGCAGGAAGCTAGATGGTACACTGGAGAGAGCTCTGAGCCTGAGATCAGGAAGACCAGGGTTCAAATATAGCCTTAGAACCTTTCTAGCTGTGTGGCCCTGGGCAAATTACTCAGCCGCTGCCTGCCTCAGTTTCCTGAACTGTAAAATGGAGATAATAACAGCACTCACCTTCCAGGATTATTGTGGGGATCAAAATGAGGTAATATTTATAAAAAGCTTAGCACAGTGCCTGGCATATTGTAGGCCCTATATTAATATTAATTTCCTCCCCTGCCCTTCCCCTCATTTACAAATTGTGTGTATGAGTGTGTTCCCTTAACTTTCCCCTTTAAAAAAAGTTTTATTCATTCCTTTTGTGACATTATAGTCATTTCCAATATACCCTTTACACACACATATATATGCAATGAACTTATAACTTATAACAAAGAAAAAAAGCAAACAAAACAGTCACTGTAGTTGACAGCGTACTCATCATCCCATATCTGTGGTCCTCCACATCTTTCTAAAGGGAGAGAAGCACTTTCATTGTCTGTTTTCTAAGACTGAACTTAGTCATTATAAGTACACAGTGTTCTGCTTCTTTTTTTAAATTGTTGTTCTTTCCATTTACATTGTTTTTTAACTTTCTTTTTATTATGTACTTAATATCAAAAAACAAACTTTGCAACATACAAAATGACAATGCAGAGGCTTGTACAAGAAACTGTGAAGTACTGCTATAATTTGTTTTAAGATATATGTACATGTACATATATTAGAGATGTATAATTTAACAGAGCAATAAGAAAACCTCTGTTCTTTTCTTCACTTGTTTTCTTCTATGCCCTTAAATGTTTTATTGATTTTAGTAACTATCAATACCAATGAACCTACTACCACTATCCCCACAACTGCCCCCTGATGGCAGTTCTCCATTGTAACAAGTATACACAAACCCACACAATATACATGTATATTCATGCACATATATACACATATACATATGTACATTGTGTAAATACACACATGTGTACATACATATGTGTGTGTATATATATTCTAGAAAAACATGTCAATACCTTGGCCATGGCCATATCTGAGAATGTGTAGTTCAATCAGTATCTCCAGTCCATTACCTTTTCCCCAATAGGTAGAGGCATGTTCAGTCATCACTCTTCTGAAATCCTTATTATTTTATGCATTGATGTTCCAGAGCTGTTTTCCTTCCTATTACTGCTGTCATTAATACATAAATTGTTCTCCTGGACCTTATTTTGCTTTGTATTAGTTCGTATGTCTTCCCATGCTTCTCTATATTCTTTAGAGTCGTAGTTTCTTAGAGTACTCAATCTTTTAAATTAAAAAAATACTTGCGTAAGAAAGAAGGTATTTAGTTTGCCCCTTGTTGATGTAATCACAGAAGATGAGGGGTTGATATGTTTAAAAGGTGATAACACTTGGTAATCTTTTTTCTAAATGCTCACTTTTCTCCGAATGAAATAAAAGGGTCATACCATTGACTTATGGGAGATGGTCAAGCTTCCAGGTTATCTTTTAAAAACAGTTGGAGAGTCTATGTGAGGTTCATTTAGCAGCTGGAGCCAGCAGTATAGGAAGAACCTGATCCTAAAAGGCAATCTCTTCAGAAGGGAGAGGGAAAGGTATTAGGGGATTTCTCTTCCTTTCCCCAATCCATTGACAATTGTGACTTTGAAAGAGAGCTATTCAACTAATAGAAGACATCATATACATCAGGGAGCAGGGACACATTTTGACATATATGGATATAGAAAGGCAGTTATTTGAGGCAGTTTTCGAGCAGCTTCAAGGATTGGAACTTCTAGCTACAGAAAAGAGAGATGTCTATGGAACTGAGACAGAGAACTAACCTGGAAAATCAATAGTGGATCTCAGGAAAAGAGGAGACCCTGGGAGCCAAACTGGACACCCCGTTTAGCATAGATGCTATATTGAAAGGTGTTTCATACCAATTCCATGAAAAGTGCTTTCTTAAAGGTCTTTGAGGTCCCACAGGTCCAGAATAGCAAGTTGCCTTGGCTACACGTGTAGTTTACATGTATGTTTCAGTGCCATTATGTTCTGTTTGTATATACTTCCCGTGGATGTTATGTGTATTTGTAAGAGAGAGTGTACTTCAAGTTTACTATGCCATCTTAGTATATTAACTTTACTAAGATTTAATTGTGTCTACTAATTGTTAATGAAAAGAACGTCAGTGGGGGCTCATGAGTTATAATTGTAGAAGGTTGTCTCTTAGTCTACCCTTGAACTCTGGCGTCCCAAATTGCAAACTTGAGAGTGCCAAGTTGAAGAAGTAGCCCAGGGTGAGTGCTACATAGCTACTTACATATGTATTTATGTATACATATATGTGTATGTGCATACATACATACATAAGTATTCTATACTGGGAAGATCACATCTGGGAGATTATGTCCAATTCTAGGTACCTCCTTTTAGAAGGGACATGGATAAGTTGAAGGGCATCCACAGAATAACCACGATGTTGAGAGGACTTGATACAATGCCATGTAGGAATGATTTGAAGAAATTGGTGATTCTTAATCTAAAGAAACAAAGATTTGGGGGTAATATGATGACAGTCTTAAAGTAAAATCATATGAAACAGGGTTTAGATTTTTGTGTTTAAATCTAAAGTACAAAAGTAAGAGCAATAATTGGTGGGTGTTGCAGAGAGCTGGATTTGGGCTGAACATGAAGGACAAACTACCTTACAATCTGATCTATCAAAAATGGAATATGCTACCTTGAAGGGCAGTGAATTCTCTGTCTTTGAAGGTCACCTCACCTTCACTTCACCTCTGCTTCACTTCGTGGAATCCCTAGGTCCCTTCAGGTCACATCTCAACTGCCACTTCCTACAGGAAGTCTTTCTTGATACCAGTTTTTATGTACACACACACACACACACACACACACACACATCAAAATGACTTTCAACCATGTATATATTTTATGTTTCTTATCTGTGCACCGCACATGTTCTTTCTCAAATAGAATGTAAATTCCTTCAGGAGCGTTGTTTCAATTTTAGTCTCTGTATTCCCAGTACCTAGCATTGTACTTTGCAAATCGTCGGCACCTCATGAATGGTTCATTTGAATAATACTGAATCAGAGACTGGATAACCAATTTGAGAAGATGTTGAAGCCAGGACTCATCTATTAGACAGTGGTTGGGTTAGATGATCTCTGAGGATGGCAATTGTGCCCCAAGGTGCCACTCATGCAGTACACCTGACCATTGGGTAGTTGGTAGCACCACAACCTTTGCTCCAGATGGAAAGCTGGCATTAAAGTAGAAAGTTCAAAAATATAAATGAGGCATCTTAATGACTCAAGGCATTATTAACAGATCACTTTAATGAGCAATGCTTAAGAAAAGACATTTGTAAAATGTCAATTCAGAGCAAAATCAGAATAATCCAGATGGCTCATAGCATAAACAAGATCCTTGGCTAGCAAAACACCTCCTAGTCAAACTCTTAGCTACAGCTCCAGAGAAGTGTAAGGGTTTAAAATATCACTTCATATAGAGTAGGTCTACAAGCTCTAGTTCTAGTTAGGTGTCTGATCTTCCTCTTGCTTGCCTCTTAAGCTTCCTGACCTTCCTTCAGACACAAATAAAATAAAAAAAAAATCAGAGTGATTATAATCAGTTGAGAGGCTAGTACTCAAGTCTTCTTATGATATTTGTATTTATTAATCATTCATTAGCTATTGTACATTTCATTTCCACTGAGTATAATCCAATGAATGCCAAGTGGACCTTTCTTTTAATGGTTCATCTCTGTAGAATCCCTAAACAGGGGTGGGAAACCTGTGGCCTAGAGGTCTGCTCTTTGAAGTCTGGATTCAGTCAAAGGGCCATACTTGAGAACCTAGAGGGCCACATGTGGCCTCGAGGCCATAGGTTCCCCACCCCTCCGGCCTAAGACCACCACTGGCAACTCTTTCCATTTCAGCTGGTCAACAGCTACTGCTGTTTCTGTTGCAACCATTCTGGTAGCCATTTCTTGCTGCTCAGGTGCCTAGTAAGGGGATGAGATTTGGGCTGCTTTTGGTTATCTTAATGCCATGTAAAGGAAAGATGACACAAATGTGGGTGGCCCCATTCCGAGCACAGGCTTGCTAGGAGGTGCTCATAGATAGGTGCAGGGGGAAGTTTGGAAGAGGGCATTGTTACCAATCCTTCAGAACTCCAAGAGCTGTCCTTATACCTTGAAACCATCAGGAAAAGGAGGCATGAGGGTCAGGACTGTCCTATTAGTATATCCTCAGAATTCTGACTGAGCAGCCTATTAAAAGTGACCCTTATGGGCAATAGGGAGTAGGTAAAGGATATCTGTTCATTCTCTGAAGTTCATGTTTCAAGGGGAGACTTCTGCCATGCATTTTCAAAGGCCACTACATTATTATTAACTATTTATGAAATGCTTTAAAGATTGCTAAATGCTTTACACACATTATTTCATTTGATTCCCTGAGTATTTGTTCACTCCATTAAGCTAATTTCATTTCATCTGGGAAATGGGAAGCTGAATCATGATCACAGAATGATAAAGCTGAAAAGGATCTTAGAGATAATCTAGTATAACCACTTTATTTTACAGATGAGGAAACTGAGGCCATGAAAGTTTGTTCAAGGTGCCTAAGATCACCCAACTAGTAAGTGATAAAGGACCAATTTCAAAGCCAAGTTTGTGGACTCCAAGTTCAATGCCCTTTATACAATACTCCTGTTTGCTTGTTCTCTGGGTCTTCTACTAGCTAAAAACAAACAACAATAACCAAAAAAAACCCCAAAAAACTTGACTTTGGCACATAGTCAGATCCTTGCTTCGTGTTTTCTCATCTGACTTTCCAGTCAAATCAGGTCAACTCTCTGAACAGATACCAGAGCCACCTCCAGCTCAGAACAATTCCTATTAATCAAGGAGTGTTGAGATTCATCTTGAACACATGGTCTGGGAGGCCACAGTTCCTGTTTTCTTGCTGCACTTTGAATGCTGCAGAATGGGTCACTCATCAACTTCACTTGAGCTGAGAGCTGACAGGCAAATGGCCTGGCAGTCATTCTACTATTTAAAGCAACACATCAGCAACCATGATATATCAGCACTAAAACCTGTGCAACCTAAACTAAAAAGGTTTTCGCCCCACATGCAATCTTGAAAATAGAGAAATTACGTCATCCATTATGAATGAACCTAAACAAAGGCATCTTGGACGTGATGGACCCGTTTGTAACCAAGAATTCTGTTTTGTTTTGGTTTTATATAAGAAAATGTTCTAGGTTCAGTTCTCTGGGCTTAACAGCTGAGCTGCTTTCCCACTTTGTAATTGTAACATGAGACTTTAAAAAGAGAATTGAATGGGAGACCAGTAACTCATAAAGCAATGGGCTTTTTCTTTTCTTTTTTTTTCTGTTCAATAAGTTTAATTTGCCATTTCTCCAGGTGGTTCACAGAACCAGTACATACATGGAAATATTAGATATTACAACATTAAATTTCCTAATACTGCCTAGGATTCTGGTTCAGCAGATACATCCACACTGTTCCCTCAGACAAAGGAGAGTGAAGTGACTTTGTATGGGCAGTGATCAGCAATAATAAGGCCAATTCAAAACTTTGGGAATTCCCAGAAGTTGTTTCCTTTCTGTTATGTATCATTGGGAAAAGGGGAAGGCATTGTTTTCATTACAATTCAAGGAGAATGGTTCTTTGACAAAACAAGAAAATGATAAATATTGGAGAAGATGTGGGAAAATTGGAACACTAATGCATTGTTGGTGGAGTTGTGAAATGATCCAACCATTTTGGAGAGCAATTTGGAACTATACCCAAAGGGCTATAAAAATGTACGTACCCTTTAACCCAACAATAGCACTTTTAGGGCTATATCCCAAAGAGATCATACAAATGGGAAAAGGACCCACATGTACAAAAATATTCATAGCAGCTCTTTTTGTGGTGGCAAAGAATTGGAAATTGAGAGGATGCACATCAATTGGGTAATGGCTGAGCAAGTTGTGGTATATGAATGTAATGGAATACTATTGTGCTATAAGAAATGATGAACAGGTAGACTTCAGAAAAACCTGGAAAGACTTCTATGGTCTGATGCTGAGTGAAGCGAGCAGAGTCAGGAGAACGTTGTACACAGTAACAACCACGTTGTTTGATGACTAATATTGATAAATTTAACCCTTCTCAGCAATACAAGGATCTAAGACATCTCCAAAAGTCTCGTGATGGAAAATGCTATCCACATCCAAAGAAAGAACTATGGAATTTGAATGCAGATTGAAGCATACTATTTGCTATTTTTTTCTCTTCTGTTGAGTTTTGTTTCCTCTTTCTGGTGATTCCTCTGATTAGTTCTAACTCTTACTTACAACATGACTAACGTGAAAATGTTTAATAGGAATGTATGTGTATACCTATATCAGATTGCACACCATCCTAGGGAAGGAGGTGGGGAGGGAGGGGGAGAAAAATTTTAAACTCAAAAGCATATGGAAGTGACTGTTGATACATCAAAATAAATTAATAAAAAATAAATAAAATAAAAAAATAAAAATAAAAATAAAGTAGTCATAAAAAATCAGAATTCTAAAAAAAAGGAGAATGGTTCTTAATTTTTCTTACTAAGGCAGTTCTACCTAGCAAATATGAAAAAAAGGAATTATTAGTAGAGATCCCTGTGCTAGCCTAATTTTGAGTATCTATTACTAAAACAAAGGACTTTTATTGAGGTGCATTTTAACTCATGTAAGGGAAGGCACAAAAACTAAAATGAAACATCCAAGGGTAAGTTGAGAGCAGAAAAATGAAAGATGAGGGGTTTGGGGCAAAGGGATCATATGACTGGGTCCCATTTATTGGAGGGTCAGTCTCTGGAGCCTCAGGTGGAATGGTCTTTAGAGTTTGGCAGAAAGAAGGAGTGTAGAGGAGAGGTTATCAGCAGCTCTTTAGAGAGGCTGTTCTTGGACTTTGTAAATCCCATATTGTCCAACTCTCTACCTTTCTTTCCTCTGGTCAGTATGTCACACATCTAGGTTGCTATCACCTCCACAACAAGTTGAGGCAAAAAGGTTAAGAAGTCCCATGTTAAGGTATGGTGGGGCTGCTGTGGGCCGCATTAGTAGAGGGATCCCCTACATGGACAAAATCTGGATATATGTTAGGCAGAGTGGCTTCCTATAGATATTCTGGCAGGACACAGGGGAGGCAAAATCTTCAAGATTCTCTGAGTTGTTCAAATTTTCACAGCTTACAGAATTTTACTGCATCTATTTTTTCTAACTGTTATTCTTCCAATTCCAGTTCCCTGAAAAACCAGAAGTTGAATCACGGAGAGAGAAAATGAACATTGCCTGCTGAGCAGTCTTCTTTTCTCCACCCTGTGTTGTTTAAGAACAATGCTGGGGCTTGTTGTTAAGGGGGGTTTTAAATAGGAATTAATATTATGGGATGTTTCCATCCAAGGAGCTCCAGGGTTTAACATGCTCCTCCAAATAGCCTTTCTGTTTTACAGGTCTGGGGAGAGACAGCACAAAGGCAACTATTGACTTGGCATTCAGTGGCAAAAAGCAACACCTGGTTCCAGGGTCTATCGTCTCACCTCGAATCTCCTCTCTCCATCTGTACCTTCAGTTTATTACTTCCCTAGGAGTTTTGAATTGAGAACTATGCATTGTAGAATGCAGCAAACCAAATGACTTTCTCAGCCAGGGGGGATGTGGCAGCTGCTTGTATTTGGCTGGGCGTATCTGTATGTATCTGAATTCTTATGTATTTTTAAAGTCTTTCAGGATGGAGATGCGTTTATGATGTTTGAAGCACATAAGTTGTGGCCACATGCCACCAAAGATTATATTTAAAAAAAAAGGAAAGTATAGTCAATTCATCAGGGCATTTGATCTACAAGAATGCCAGAATTCTGTATTTGCAAACATTAGGGCTGTGATGCACTTGGTTCTTTTTGTTGTCATCTTTCCAGTTTTCATCTGGTTTAACTCGGCACACTTAGAGGTAGTAAATTCCCCTTCATTGGCTGTTGTCAAGGGATGACCATCTGTCAGATTTGTTTTAGAAGGGATTCTTGGGTATAGGTTGTACCAGATGGCAGCTATGTCACATAAGCAGGCTACTGGGCATAGAGTCAGGAAGATGAAAACAAATCCTCTCTCAGACACTTGCTAGCAGGGAGTCCCTAAGCAAATAACTTGGCCTCTCAGCCTCAGTTACTTCACCTGTAATATGGGGACAATAATCATAGAGGTGTTATAAGGATCAAAATAGATGACACATGTAAAGTGCTTTGGAACCCTTAAGGTGCTCTAGGTATGTGTGACTCTGAGGACCCTTTCAACTCTTTAAACCATTAAGATATGGCTGCTTTTATGATTTAAAAGATTAATGCAATGTTCTTCACCCTGTTTTTTGGCTAACTGAACAAGAAAACCTCAGGTGGCATCTGAGAGAAGAGTCCCCAAGAATAGAGGGGGCCAAATGATAGAGCATCTGAATCTCCTTAATGGAGAGAACAGTTGATAGCTTGGAACACTGTAAGATCATAGGATCATAGAATTAGAGCTAGAACTCCCAAGGCAAACCATCCCAAACTCCCTCATTTCACAGGTGAGGAAACTGAGGTTCTGAGAGACTAAGTGATTTATGCTCAAGGTCATACAGGTCATTTAAGCATCAGAGTAAGGATGTGAACCCAAGTCCTCTAACTCCAAAGCTACTGCATGAAAAATGAGGGGAAAGTTTCGGACATGTCAAGCCATTAGTTTTATACCCTGTAGGTGAGGATTTGGGAAATGAACCAGGACACCCTGTGATGTTCAACATCACAATGTAAATGTAAATTTAGTTTACATTTAATGTAAATTTAAAAGTATTTAAATGTAAAAGGGAAAGGCATCACTAGTGAGAACATTAGAATGATATCTTGGTTAGCCCATCTGAAGGCAATGGAGCAGAGCTCCGTTCTAACAGTTAGTTATACTATTGAAAAAAAAGAAAGAAAAAGAAATCTTCATAAATCATATGAAGCAATATAGGCATGTATCATATGACAACATTCCCACTGTGCCAGGGACATGCACAGCTGGGCAGGACAAGAAAATATCTGCACAAATAACTTCACTTTGCCCAAGCACAGCTGAAAGTAAACAGAGCAGATCCATGGCAAAAAGTATGAAGCCTGGGAATTTTGCCTTTGGCACTGCCAACCTCCCCTTTCTTCAGCCTTGTCTGCCTTCAGTGGTGACTTATCCTGCCTCCACCACCTCTGCCTTTTAGGTATTCATGGTCCTGCTGCTCTTTAAGCCTTCCTCCTTTTCCAAAAAGTACATACTCTGAGATCTATCATTTATATTAGTTGGTCCCTTGATAGATAACACTTTTGTGTTAGTTATTGTGTTGACTTATCTGGAGTTCGCATTTTTTCTCAAGTGATGGAATGAGAGGCTTTGTCTCCAGCTCAAGGATTTTAAGCAGATAGAAGGAAATTTAAGAGCATCTCTGAAATCACATTCTAGACAAGATCGTCCCTGAAGTTAAACCTGATTTAGTCCTCTTAAAGTGACTCCAATACACGGTTATTCTAAAGAGATCAGCCCAGCAATTCACACCAAAAACAAAACAAAACAAAACAAAACAAAACAAACAAAAACACCTAATTGATGAAAACTATCTATTTCCAAACCATTTCATCTTGTTGAATGACAAGTTCATTGAATTAGTGTATCAGTCAGTATATTTGAGATGGCAATGCAGATAGACAATGATATGTTGGGCCCAGGACTGGATAGAAGGAAAAGAGTAGACTGGATTATTTCAGAAACTGCACAGTAATTTTAAAGATCCCAAGCTACTCCTTGGCATAACATTCAATCTTTTCTTTTATTTTTTTTAAATTGTATCTTATTTTTTCCCAATTATATATCAAGACTATTTTTAGCATTCATTTTTACAAGATTTTGGGTTCCAAATTTTTCTCCCTTTCTCCTCTCCCCTCTTCCTAAAATGGTAGGCAATTTGATATAGGTTATATATGTGCAATGATTTAAAAGATGTTTCCATATTAGTCACAGTTGTGAAAGAAGAAACAGATCAAGAGGGAAAAACTGCTAAAAAATAAAGTAAGTGAAATAAGTATTATTCAATCTGCATTCAGAGTCCATCAGTTCTTTATCTGGATGTGGATAGCACTTTCCATCATGGGTCATTTGTACTTGTCTTGGATCATTGCATTACTGAAAAGAGCAAAGTCATTCACAGTTGATCATCACACAATGTTGCTGATACTGTGTACGATGTTTTCCTGGTTCTGCTCATTTCATTTTGAATCAGTTCATACAAGTTTTTCCAGGTTTTTCTTAAAATCTGCCTGCTTATCATTTCTTATTGCATAACAGCATTCCATTATTTTCATATGCTGCAGTTTGTTCAGTCATTTCCCAATTGATGGGTATCTCTTCAATTTCCAACATTTTGCCGCCATGAAAAGGGATGCTATAAATATTTTTGCATATGTAGGTCCTTTTCCCTAACTTATGATCTCATTGGGATACAGACCTAGTAATGGTATTGGTAGATCAATGGGTATGCACAGTTTGATTTCCCTTTGGGTATAGTTCCAAATTACTCTCCAGAATGATTGGATCATCTCACAACTCTATCAACAATGCATTAGTATCCCAATTTTCCCACATCCTCTCCAACACTTACTATTTTCCTTCTTTGTCATATTAGCCAATCTGATAGGCGTGATGCGGTACCTCAGAGTTGTTTTGATTTGCATTTCTCTAATTAAAAGTGAGTTGGAGCACTTTTTCCTAACCTATAGATAGCTTTGATTTCTTCATTTGAAAACTCCCTGTTCATGTCCTTTGACCATTTATCAACTGAGGAATGGCTAGTATTCTTATATATAGTATTCTTATAAATTTGGCTCAGTTCTCTATATATTTGAAGTATGAGGCCTTTATCAGAAATACTTGCTATAAAGATTGTTTCCCAGCTTTCTGCTTTCCTTCTAATCTTGGTTGCATTGGTTTTATTTGTGCAAAAGCTTTTTATTTTTAATATAATCAAAATTATCTATTTTATATTTTGTAATGCTCTGTCTCTTGTTTGGTCAAAAATTCTTCTCTTCTCCATAGATCTGACAGGTAGACTATTCCTTGTTCTTCCAATTTGCTTATGGTGTCAACCTTTATGACTAAGTCATGCTTATCTTGGTGTATGATATGAGATGTTGATCTATACCTAGTTTGTGCCCTATTGTTTTACAGTTTTCCTAGTAGTTTTTTTTTATCAAATAATAAGTTCTTATCCCAAGGGCTGGGGTCTTTGGGTTTCTCAAATTCTAGGTTACTATGTTAATTGACTACTGTGTCTTGTGTACCTAATCTATTCCACTGATCCACTACTCTATTTTCTTACCCAGTACCAGATAGTTTTAATGATTGTTGCTTCATTATGTAGTTTGAGATCTGTTATTGCTAGGCCACCTTCCTTTATATTTTTTTTCATTAATTCCCTTGATATTCTTGACCTTTTGTTCTTCCAGATGAATTTTGTTATTTTTTTTCTAGATCTATAAAATAATTTTTTGGTAGTTTGAATGGTGTGGCACTGAATAAATAAATTACTTTAGGTAGAATTGTCCTTTTATTATACTGGCTTGGCCTACCCATGAACAGTTGATATTTTTCCAATTGTTTAGATCTGACTTTATTTGTGTGAAAAGTGTTTTGTGATTGTGTTCATATACTTCTTAGGTTTGTCCTGGCAGGAAAACTCCCAAGTATTTAATATCATTTACAGCTATTTTAAATGGAATTTCTCTTTCTATCTCTTGCTGCTGAGCTTTGTTGGTCATATAAAGAAATGCTGATGATTTATGAGGGTTTATCATATACCCTGCAACTTTGTTAAAGCTGCTAATTATTTCAAGTAGTTTTTAGTTGATCCTCTAGGGTTCTCTAAGTATACCATCATATCGCCTGCAAAGAGTGATAGTTTTGTTTCCTCATTGCCTCATAGAATCATCTTAATTTCTTCTATTTCTTTCTCTTCTCTTATTGCTCTAGCTAACATTTCGGATATTATATTGAATAATAGTGGTGATAATGGGAATCCTTACTTCACCCATGATCTTATTGGGAAGGCTTCTAGTTTATTCCCATTACAGATAATGCTTGCTGATGGTTTTAGATACTACTTATCATTTTAAGGAAATCTGATTTTATTCCTATGCTCTCTAGTATTTTTAATAGGAATGGGTACTATTTTTTTGTCAAAAGCTTTTCCAACATCTATTGAGATAATTTCTCAATTTCTATTGGTTTTGTTATTAATATGGTCAATGATGTTGATAGTTTTCCTAATATTGAACCTACTTTGCATTCCTGGTATAAATACCACCTGGTCATAGTGTATAATTCTTGTGATATATTGTTGTAATCACCTTGCTAGTATTTTGTTCAAAATTTTTCATCTATATTCATTAGGGAAATTGGTCTATAATTTTCTTTCTCTGTTTTAGTTCTTCCTGTTTTCAGTATCAGCACCATATTTGTGTCATAAAAGGAGTTTGATAGGACTCTTTCTTGGCTTATTTTTCCAAATAGTTCATACAGTATTGGATTTAATTGTTCTTTAATATTTGGTAGAATTCACTTTGAACCCACCAGGCCCTGGGGATTTTTCTTAGGAAATTCATTAATGGCTTGTTCAATTTCTTTTTCTAAGATAGGGTTATTTAGGCATTCTATTTCCTGATCTGTTAATCTGGGTAATTTATATTTTCATAAATATTCATTGATTTCACTCAGATTGTCAGGTTTATTGGCATATGATTGGGTAAAATATCTCCTAATTATTGCTTTAATTTCTTCATTATTGGTGGTGATTTCGGCCATTTCATTTTTGATACTGGATAATTGGTTTTCTTTTTATTAATCAAATTAACCAAGAGCTTATCTGTCTTATTTTTTCTTCACAAAACCAGCTCCTAGTTTTACTTATTAGCTCAATAGTTTGTTGTTATTGTTGTTGTTTTACTTTCAATCTTATTAATCTCACCTTTGATTTTCAGGTTTTCCAATTTGGTGCTCAATTGGAGGTTTTTAATTAGTTCTTTCTCTATTTTTTTTTCAGTTGCATGCCCAATTCATTGATCTGTTCTTTCTCTACTTTGTTGATTTAAGAATTAAGAGAAATAAATTTTCCCCTAAATACTGCTTTGGCTGCATCCCATAAATTTTGGTATGTCACGTCATTGTTGTCATTCTGCTTAATTAAATTATTGTTATTTCTATGATTTGTTTTTTGACTCACTTATTCTTTAGTATTAGGTTATGTAGTTTCCCAATAATTTTTAGGAGAATTTTTTTTTTTAGGCAATTGGGGTTAAGTGACTTGCCCAGGGTCACACAGCTAGTAAGTATCAAGTGTTTGGTTGGAGGCTGGATTTGAACTCAGGTCCTCCTGACTTCAGGGCCAGTGCTCTATCCACTACACCACCTAGCTGAACCCCCATTAATTTTTAATCTATCTTTCCACTGTCCTTTGTTGAATGTAATTTTTATTGCATTAAGATCTGAATATCATTTCATATTTAATATTTAATTTAATATTTTTGCCTTTCTACATTTGATTTTGAGGTTTTTATGCCCTAATACATGGTCAGTTTTTCTGTAGGTGCCATGTGCTTCTGAGAAAAAGGTATATTCCTTTCTGTTCTCATTCAGTTTTCTCCAAAGGTCTGTCATATCTAAGTTTCTAATATTCTATTTACCTCCTTAGTTTCATTCTTGTTTATTTTTCAGTTGGATTTATCGAGTTTTGAGAGAGGACAGATGCAGTCCTCCACTAGTATAGTTTTGCTCTATATTTCTTCCAGTAACTCACTTAACTTCTCCTTTAAGAATTTGGATGTTATACCACTTGTGCACATATATTTAGCATTGATATTGCTTCATTGTCTATAATACCTTTTAGCAAGATGTTGTTTCCTTCCTTATCTCTTAATTAGGTCTATTTTTGTTTTACTTTGTCTGAGATCAGGATTGCTACCCCTGCTTTTCTTTTTGTTTTTTTTTTTTTTTTACTTCAGATGAAGCATAATAGATTCTGCTGTAGTGCTTTATCTTCACTCTGTATGTGTCTCTCTGCTTCACATGTGTTTCTTCTAAACTACATATTATAGGATTGTGTTTTTTGATTCATTCTGCAACCCACTTCCATTTTATGGGAGAGTTCATCCCATTCACTTTCATTATGATATTGGTCATTACAATGATATTGATCATTATAAAAGACTTTATGCATATGTAAGCAAAATATAATGTGTAGTTTGAGTTTAAAATAAAAAGGTAATACTCCCTGGGACAATCATGGAAGGCTGTCTGAAGGAGAAAACATTTGAGCTGGGCTTCATAGGATGGATAGACCTTCAGAAAACAGTGTGTGTTGGCTATTCCAGACAATGAAAACAGTATGAGCAAAAACATGGAGGCAGGAAAGTGTAGGGGCCCATAAGAAGGACTATGAGTAGTTTGGTTTGTCTGGGATATAGTAGGAAATAAGACTTGAAAAGTAGAATAGAGTCAGACCATGGAGAACTTTGAGTAGCAGAGATGGAAGAGTATTTCCAACAAGCTCCAGCTTCTCCTAGAACCTGGTACCCACCCTGCCCACAGCAGATTAATAACCACTCTATAATTAGTTTTAGAGAGTTGCCCAGAGCACTAAGAGTTTAAGGGACCAGCCCAGAGTTACACAATCAGTATGTGTCAGATGCAGGACTTGAACCCAAGTCTTCCTGACTTGAGGTCAGATTTTGATCCATTGTGCCATGTTGCCTTTCAAATACTATCTGCATACAAAGCAATCAAGGGGAGGGGAGCACTAACAACTGGGGAGGGGGATCAGGTAAGGCCTTCTATATGAGATGGGAGGACATATGAGCTGAGCCTTAAAGGAATCTAGGGATTCTAAGAAGTTGAGGCAAGGAGAGATGTGAGGGACACAGCCTAAGCAAAAGCACAGAGGTGGGAGATGGAATGCCAATTATGAAGAATAGCAATAGGCAAATTTTCCTGGAACACAGAATTTTTATACCCAGATAGAAGAAAGTAGTGGCCATAAGGTAGGAAACTGAAGTCTCAATCTCAATTCCTTGTAGTGTAAGATAAGAAAAACTCATATTTTCATTTATTGAGCCTTTGAATTAAAAGCCTTCCTAGTAGGATTACACTTCAGCAAAACTATGAGTCAGAGGTTTATCTTTGGTGCTTTGTTCCCCTTATTTAAGTGCCACTTATTCCACCCCTTAATATCTCTACCAGGTGCCCAGTGCTTTCGTGCTGCCATCATATACTTCTAGCCTTCCCTTCATGAAAACTTACCTGTCCTTATATCCCCTTCCAAGGGACTAGAGACTACCCAGAAAACCCCATCCATGCTAATGAATTGAGGCAGCCAAATTGATTGAAGAACTAAACTTGAAGTCAGAAGATTTTGGTTGGGATTCCAATTCTACCACTTACAACTGTGTGATCTTGGGCAAGTAACAACCTTTCTGAGTCCCAAATTCTCTATTCTATCTCAGAGGATCTGAGTCTGTCTTAGTAAATAATTATAATTAACTCACATTTACATTGTGTAAGCAATTAATCAACAAGCATTTAGTAATTATCCATTATGTGTCAGGCACTGTGCTAGAGAGAGAGAGAGAGAGACAGAGACAGAGAGAGAGAGAGAGAGAGAGAGAGAGAGAAGA
>NW_020954575.1:8308571-8434643 GCF_900497805.2 Vombatus ursinus | reverse complement strand
AAAGAAAGAAAGAAAGAAAGAAAGAAAGAAAGAAAGAAAGAAAGAAAGAAAGAAAGAAAGAAAGAAAGAAAGAAAGAAAGAGAAAGGAAAAAGAAAGAAAGAAGGAAGGCAGGCATAAAATATATATATGGTATTGTATAATATCAACGTATTTTATCTTTTAATACTGTAAACACCCCATAAAAGAAAAAAAGACAAAATTCAGGCTTCTTCTCTGGTATAAAGGGAGAGCCAAAAATTTTTACACAGATTTTCCAGATTGCAGGGGTGCTGTACCCCTAACCCCCATCATGGAGAAGGGATAACTGTATAGGTCTGGGAGTCCTCTGCAAAGACATGGTAATTGACTCCCAACAGCTAGCAAGTATCAGAGGGGGCATTTGAACCCAGATCTCCTGATTCAAGCCCCACCAGTTTTTCCAACATTAAGTTGTTCTTGAGGAACAAATGAAATAATGGATGCAAAAGTAAACCATTGAAAGTTTTGAAAATATATTATTAATAAAGTCTTAATAATCTACTCAAAAAGCACCATGATGTAGTATGCAGAGTTCCAGGCCTGGAGTTAGAAAACCCTATGTTCAAACTCACTTTTGACACTAGGTGTGGAAGCCTTAACATGTCTGAACCTCAAGCACTTCCCTAAGGTTATAATAAATTCCTAACACACCCATAGGGTAAAATAGGACCTCAAGCCCGTTACAATTCAAATTTTCTTAAGGAGCAAGGTCAGTGCTTTGATGAGTCAGGCAAATAAGGGACATAGTTTTGGGTCCCCATGAAGGAGTTCCTTTGAGCCAACATGAATGTTTCTCAATTCACCGCAGGTAGGCATATGCCCTGTCTCCCAGCATGTAGTTATTATCACTGAGCCTGAGGACGAAACCTCATTGGAAAAAGTAATAGATTTATGAGCTGGTCTTAGCAACTAACATTAAGTGAGACTTGGCTAATAATTAAATCCCCAGCTTAAAAGGCTTTAAAATTTGGTTCTGAGTGATATGAAAGCATGTTTTGTTATGCAGATCAGTACTGGGGACTCTAGGCTTGATCTTTCCCTCTTGTGACCTTTGCTGCAGCAACCTACTCCATTAAGCACAAGCCCCAGGCTTTCAGCAAGTTACACTTGGAGACCTTTAAAGTGTAACTCTCCATTGTACTGATCTTTCTCTACTTGCTGGGAATAGGCATGACATGTCATTAGAGGTCTCTGAATTTCACTATCATTGTTTCAAGGAAATGGAGCTTTCTGCAGGAGGAGGCGGCTAGGTATGAGTTGTTAATGAGTGGCAAATAGAGAAACTAAATTGATCAATGTTTATTGTGCTTCTTGGAGAACCTCACTATCATCCTCTAAGTTGCCCTACAAATGCAGCTGAAACCAATTTTTTACCCAGGTTTGGCTCTAGAAATTGTTTTCAGTTCCTGTGTTCCCTTAGCTTGGGCATTTTCTTCAGGCTTCAGTTCCACTTACATAACCAAATGAACAGCAAATTCATTTTAAAAGGAGCGAGTGATACTTAAAATTTATGACCCAGTCCTCTCTTCCTTACACATCCAGGTCAGTAGGAAATCAGGTTGACATCATGGGATACCTCAACAAAGTTCTTTCTCTACTTTGCTGGCTCCATTTAAAATCTACCCTGTGGATTTTTTTTCAGTACTCCTGTATTAGCAAAACAAAAAACTAAGAAGTATTTAAAAATCTTCTGTCTCCAAAGAGACCATCAGGACTAGACAAAAACACAATGGGAGTTAACCAATGGCAAATACACCCAGCCAGTCACTGTGCAGCACTATCCAACTGGCCTTTTGGCCATTTGTCCTAGATTACTATATCTGCTCCATTAACCAGCAACCGCTCTGCGCCAGGCTCATCTGTTTAGACATATGAACCACACTTTGGCTTCTTCCAGCCTAATTTTTTTTTTTATTTTGAAGATGAAATCAATGTGAACTGCCTCTCAAAGGATCATAGATGTAGAAATGAAAAAAGACTTTAGAGTTCATTTGATCCAAATCCCTCATTTTACAGATAAGGAAACTAAGACTCACACAGGTGAAGTGACTCATCCAAGGTCACACAGGTAGTAATTAACAGATGGAATATTTTAATTCAAATCCTCTGATTCATTCCCCTGTATCACACTGTCTCCTTAAAGTGATATACCACTATGAAGTATGTTGGGTACTTTAAAGAGGAACCCTCCATTAGGCAAAGTGCAAATGATAACCTGTGGAAAAAAAGTAAAAAGCAAAGGGAGTATTTGGATGGTTGTCAGAAGACATTGGCTTACTCCATGTACTGTCCTTCTTATATTCTCTAGGAGAACATAAGTTTCTTGGGGGCAGAAACTACATGCCTTTTGTTTTTTATCAGCAGCACCTAGCACAGTGCCTGGCATTTCAGGAGATGAGAAAAGGACTTGCCCTGTGATTTTTTTTTAAATAGGGAACTCCCAGTGTGGAAAGTCAATCCACCAGTGCAGATGAGCAGTGGATAATCTTAGAGTTTCCTGGAGGTACTGAGAGGTTAAATTACTTTCCCAGGATCACACATTCTCTTTGTGTCAAAGGTGAGAATTGAACCTAGGTAATAATGAGAATGATAATAAAAATAACATTGACATAGCACTAACTACAGTTATCCCTTCCACATCACGGGGTTTAGGGGGATGGTACCCCCACAATCTGGAAAATTCACATAAAATTTTTTGGCCTTCCAAGTACCAGAGAAGAAGTCTGAATTTTTTCTCTTTCTTTTATGGGATATTTACAGGACTTTATTGTAAAATATGGGTTAGGGATTTGTCCCAAGCTCTGGGTCATCTGTTGGCCTTCCAGTCTCATCTGTGGCTTCCACAAAACTCCCCAAAATTCCCATTTAGTTTCTTATACCAATTCCCACTGTATCGAAACCACAATGGAGAAAGTTGCAATGTGGAAGGGATAATTATAGATGCCAGGCACTCTTCTAAGCTCTTCACAATTATTATCTCATTTGATCCTCCCGACAACTCTGGGAGTTAGACGCTATTATTATTCCTGTCATACAGATGAGGAAAGTGAGGCAAACAGAGGTTAAGTGACTTGCCCAGGGTCGCACAATTAGTTAAGTGCCTGAGGCCAAATTTGAAGTGAGGTCTTCTTGACTCCAGGAACCCTAAGTCCAGTTTATTATCTAGTATACTATGGAGTCTTCTGCTACATAACATATACTACATGCTTAATTATTGCTTGTTTATTGATTCTCCCAAGCTGTTGCAAAGAAGTATAATTATGGCAATTGGAGTGGGGGGAGGGTTTTCAGGCCCAGTATTGCTTGCCATAGGTTGTCCCTACTCTAGACATGCCCCTTTCTTCTCTCTGACACCTCCTCCCTCTTCTGTAATCTGCCAGGAACCTTGTATGTTCAAAACGTCCATCTCCCCTGAAAGTTGCATGCTCCCTGAGTGCATGGTGTGGTGATGAGAGAAGCAGGGAGAGCTTGGTGCCATGATAGGCCAAGCAAGTCCTAGGAGGAGCCTTTCACAGTGCCATGCTGGAATCCTAGAATGGGGTGAAGTCCCTCACTTTGTGACGTTCCTGGTTGTATCACTTCTCTGCCAATACCTATTCTGTTCTGGAGGTGACAGCTGACAGCCTGGTGTCCTTCCCTTGGTGGGGATGTTGTTTTAGTTTCTGTTGTTGCCCCTGAATGATAGGAACAATGCTTGCTACTAACCCAAGGGAGATCCATGACAGTAGGCCCTTTCTCAGAGGTAGAAATTCTCTACACATAGCCCACGCAGACAGGTGGCCTACGCTGCCACCTGGACTAGCTTTTCACTTAAAAGGTAATGAAACCCACCTTAACGTTTAATTGCTCTAAGACTAAATCTCAAAGCAGAGGTAGTTTCCTGGTTGCCTAAGGTATAAAAGCCAAATGCTTGAGTAGTTTGGACTTTGGAGGCTTGGCTGACTTCCCACTTTTGCTGTACTACTCAATTTCCCAATTCACTTCTGAATGGGCAGAACATTAGAGCAGATACAGAGGCAACAGAGAATTATGCCCACCTGAATTATTACTGTATTCAATTCAATAAACATTGATTAGGCACCTTCTATGTACCAGGTGGTCATCTAGGTGGCACAGTGGATAGAGTGCTGGGCCTGGAGTCAGGAAGACTCATCTTCCTGAGTTCAAATGCAGCCTCAGACACTTCCTAGCTGTGTGACCCTGGGCAAGTCACTTAACCCCATTAGCCTCAGTTTTCTCATCTGTAAAATGAGCTGGAGAAGGAAATGGCAAGCCACTCCAGTATCTTTACCAAGAAAACCTCAAATGGGGTCATAAAGATTTGGACATGACTGAAATGAAGGAACAACAACAATGTGCCAGGCACTGTGCTAAGTATTAAGAATACAAATATAAAGAAAGCACCTGCCCTCAAGGATCTTACAATCTAATGGGGAAAGAAAAGACACAAAAGGAAGGTAAAAGGTGGGGAGGCAAGGGAAGAGGCTGCCAAGGGGTATCTGGCCCAGGGATATGATGTTCTGTGGAGTTAAAACCAAGCAGAGTAGCTGATGGAGAATGGAGAGTAATTGGGGCAGCTAGGTGGCACAGTGGATAGAGTACTGCTCCTGGAGGTAGGAGGACCTGAGTTCAAATCTGGCCTCATACACATGATACTTACTAGCTGTGTGACCCTGGGCAAGTCACTTAACCCTGATTGCCTCGCAAAAAAAAAAAAGAAAAAGAAAAAAAAAAGAGAGAGAATCCTAGAAAGTTTTGAAAGTTCAGAGCCCTCTGTACAGGACATTTTTGGGAGGAGTTTTCTGCTCTACCCTCTGCCCTCCAGCCAGTGGGAGAGGCATCTAAAGGTGTTGAGTATCAAAAATGAGTCAATCAACCTGGTAATGAGTTTTCAGCTGATCAGTTTATCAGGGGGAAGGTAAGGTATTCTGTGGAATATCTTGGTATCTTCCAGATATCTTTTCTATACTGTTGTTAAATAAACTTCCTTTTGTTCAATATTATTTGATCTGTGTATTGTTGCGGCTGCTGCAGTGGAGAGCAGGAGACCAGCTCAGTGCTCAGTAACCCGGAGACGCATGGATGAGGCGGGAGACAGCAAGGTGGCAGAAGCTCCGTTTATTGAGTGCAGGTAGCCATCTTTTATAGCCCTAGTGATGCATGTTCAAAGCGTGATCCCCCTGTGATAGCCAATCATCAGGTCTGCTGGAGCTCATGTCAGGACTCATCTCCCATCGAGAGGAGAGCCAAACCAACCATGGGAGCTGCATGTCAGCAAAGGAGAGGTCCTGGGAGACTTCCTTACTTTTTGCCACACAACTATGTTGTGACCCTCAGCTTCTACTGATAGAAGCTAGAACTCCCATGGGAAGGTTCCCTCAGCAGAGCTCTCATGAGACCGTGAGACATTCACCCTAACAGTGTATGTCTCATTATGTTCCAGTCTTGAGCCTGAGCCACTAGGCTAGCCTGAGTTAAGGCTGAACCAGAATGCCTTTCCTTCTTCTCCACCCTCCCAGCCTTAAGTGACTCCAATTAAACCAAGGCATTTTTCCTTAAATGTGCTAAATAAAAATCTATTGCTTTGAATGGCTGTACTACTCAATTCTCCTACAATGACTCCTTCAGTTCCTAGTAAAAGACTAGAATAATGATAGAATCCTGGACTGGAAATCAGGGGTCCTGGTTTCCCAGGTTTCACCATGGACTCTCTTCCTGACTTTGGTCAAAGTCACTTTGCCTTTTTGTAACCAAGCTGCTCCATCTTTAAGGTGAAAATGATAACCCACAGAGCATATCACATGAATGTTTTGTGAAACTCATGTGGAATATAAGATAATAGGTATGAAAATGCTTTTAAAATGGAGGAGAGGATATTTTTCAGTAGCTGAATTCAAATGCATATTTCTTGGAATCAAATGAGTATTTATCTTGACTTCCAGAAATTTTCGTCTCTTCCTGGGAAAAAAATTAAAATTTGGAGGAATATCAAGACTCAAATACATTTCATTCTTTAAAAAACTGTACTGATGTCTTTTGGTTTTGACATTACCTACATGTCCCTATGTATCACTCCCCATTTTTCTGACCCAGAGAGTAATCCCTTACTACAGACTAAGAGAGAAAATAAAGCATTTCAGCAAAACCACCCAAAATATTGAGCTAGTTTGATAGTATAGGCAATGCCCCACATCCATAGTTCCCCCACCTATGCAAAGAAGGGAGACAGATACATTTTCCCATCTCTTCTTCAAGACAAAGAGCAGCCACTATAATTTCACATTGTTCAGTTGAATTGAGAAGTCTCATGACATAGTAGTTCCATTCTCATTTTTGATATATAATGGCCTGGTGGCCCAGAGCAAGTCATCCTCTCAGTGTTCTAGGAAGCTGCAGAGAAGATGCTAACCTGCATTGATAAAGGGAGTTTCCTTCTCCAAGAGTCTCACCATGTAGATTAAATTACAAGCCTAATCCAGGTGAGTTTTATCTTTTTTTTTTCTTTTGCTGTTCCTTCCACTTACATTGTTATAGTTCTTGCATACACTGTTTTCCAGGCATTGTGGCATATTCATTAGCATACTAAGAAGGAGGGAATAAGCATTGATAGTAGCACCCACTATGTGTCAGTCATTGTGCTAAGTGCTTTATAAATATTTATCCTCACAACAACATTATGAGGTAGGTGCTGTTGTTATCCCCATTTTACAGTTGAAGTAACTGAGGCATGGAAGTGACTTGCCTAGGGTCATACAGCTAATATGGGTCTGAGGTCAGATTTGTTGTTGTTGTTGTTGTTGTTTTTTCTTTTTTGATAGGCAATGAGGTTAAGTGACTTGCCCAGGGTCACACAGCTAGTAAGTGTCAAGTGTCTGAGGCCAGATTTGAACTCAGGTCCTCCTGACTCCAAGGCTGGAGCTCTATCCACTGGGCCACCTAGCTGCCCCCTGAGGTCAGATTTGAACTCGGGTCAAGTGTTCTATCCATTGACTCCAGGTCAAGTGTTCTGCCCACTGCACTACCCAGTTGCTGTTAGAGTCAGGTAACTGAGATTAAAATTCTACCTCAGATACTTCCAACCTATGGATTCATGGGCATATCATGATTCTCTTATGCTTATAGACTCCTCATTTGTAAAATGGGGATAATAATGTGAATATCTTCTACCTCAAAGGGCTCTTGTGAGGAAAATACTTTATAAAACATAATGTGCTATAGAAATGCAGCTATTTTTTTCCTTTACCTCTTTTGCCCAGTGGTTTGGGAAGGAAGGGAATAACCATTTATTAAGCTTCTACTAGGAGCCAACACTGTGTTAAACACTTTACAAATATAATTATTCAAAACTCACAACACCCCTGTGAAGTTAGATGCTATTATTATCCCCATTTTGCAGGTGAAGAAACTGAGGAAGACAGAATTTAAGTAACTAGCCCAGGGTCACATAGCTAGGAAGTATGTGAGGTCAGATTTGAACTCAGGTCTTCCTAACTTCTAGCCCAGAGCTCTAGACACATGCCACCTTTTAACTCAGAGGAGTTAGCCTATACTTCCTATACATCCAGAACAAGCTAACTACCAACCTAAGTGGCCTCCCAACTAACACCAGTTTCTACTGGATTATACTATCCGCTTGATTACACTGTCAGTCTTCTGTCTGTTCTCCCCCCTCTCCACAAAAAAAAAAAAAAATGTGTTTCCCTAAGAAAATAGTACATGATGGGAGCTTCAATGGTCAGGCTGACCATACCAGGGAAATCTTTATTTGTTGAGGTTCAGTGGACAGGCACTCAGTAAGTGTGCTTGAAAGTAAAGACCTTGGGGAATATATTATTATTAGTAGTATAGATACTAGTATTAGTATTATTGCTGTTGTCACAAATATCACTGTAACTGATATTTAAATAAAATTAAATTGTTACTCATATAATTGTCACTAAAGATAACATGCTTTATATCATTATAACTGATCTTTAAATAAAATTAAACCATGGTTACTTATATAATTATTATTATAGATAACATACTTTACATCATTATAGCTGATATTTAAATAAAATTAAATCATGGTTACTTATATAATTGTCATTATAGATAACATGCTTTATGCTATACCTATATCAGTATAGCTGATATTTAAATAAAATTGAATAAATTTTACTCATATAATTGTTATTATAAATACTATGTTTTAATGTTTGCAAGGAGTATCAGAGTTCAATCAGTCTCGAGACTGACAAGAATTAAAAAAGATGCAAAAGAAGGTTTCTGAAAAGTATAAGCTAAATACCCTGAGGATCCAATTAAATTGAACTAGGCTACTTGAATCTCTAAGTAAGAGCGAGATCTTAGCTCAAGATCAAATTTGCCATTCCATCTTAGTTAGGGAGATAGCAAGTGACCCCATCAGTCAATACAGAAGACTTAATAATTGCCCCACACTTCAGTTTCTATTGATTTACAAATGTTTGAAGAAAGCTCTGATATTGACCTGACTCTCTGAATGTGCAAGCTTCTGATCTCTTCTCTCTTCTCCTCCCTTCCTTTTCTCTAGCATGCAAATTAAAAGCAAGGAAGAAAAACCTACAGTACTTCTCAGCCACTAAGAGGACATTAAAATATGATGATGCATGTCATCTTCTCTCTTGTGGCCTTCGTACTGGTGTGTACCCAGTGCCTGGAATGCATCTCCATTTGGAGAATCCCTCATTTCCTTCAAGACTTGTCTTAAGTACCATCTTCTACATTTTTCCTCATCCCCCTAACTATTAATGCCCTCCCTTCCTAATTACTCTGCTTTTAACTACCTTTTAGTTATTATCAATTTGCTCAGTGAGAGGCAAAAATGGGAGAGTGGCTAGAGAGCTGGCTTCTAAGGCTAAGACAACATTGCTTCAAGTCCCATGTTTGACAGCTACAACATGTGTGATCTTAACTTCCCTGTGCTCTACAAAACTCTCTGAGACTGTACATCACAGAGATACAGCCTTGCATTGGTGAAGGTAATTTCCTCACCTGGGTGTTCCTAATAGCAATGAAATCACAAGTCTAGCTTCTATCCTTATATTCTATTCTTATATTATATATCCTTATATCCTTATATTTCTATCCTTATATCCATATATCTTTATATATAAGTATGTGTACATGTATGTATATATGTTTTCTGCCCTGATAGAATGTAAACTACTTGAGAGCAGAGATAGTTTCATTTTTTTGTCATTGTATCCCCAGCACCTAGAACATTGCCTAGCACATAGTAAGCATGTTATGAATGCTTCTTGATTGAGGAAGCAAAAAAAAAAAAAAACCCACTATCTCATATGCCCACGTCTCCAATGAAATATTTCCTTTACCCAGCTTACAAATCTGTGTCTTATTTTATCCTCACTGTGTTTTGAGAAGTGTCCAGATACAATGGCACACTCTTGAGTCTACAGAAAATGGTTTTAGAATGATAACAGAAAGTATAAATGAATAATTCCATCTATGGTTCCATCTACCTGTTTCTTGCAAATAGCCATCACATACATCTCTAAGATTGTCATCTATCTTTGTTCCATTGGCTCCTAGAATGGTACTTCATTGAATTGATTAGTGAAATGGATTTTTTTCCTCACAGTTTGATGACTGGCCATTTCTAAAAATGAGAAAGCTTCTTGGTCAATGAACTGTGACTTTGGCATAGTGGTATTATAAATGGAAAGACAAAAAGGTAATGAATGTCAATGAGCCTGACAACATCAAATCTATTGAGAGCCAGATGGCTTCTGTGGTCTCTTCTAGCTCTGAATCTACGATCTTTTTCCAGGCCTACGAGTTCTTGATGTTGTTTTAATGCTATTTTATAAAAGTCATGAGTGTGCCCAAGTCATTATTGATACTATGTCTCTCCCCAGTTTCACCCACTATGTACCTTCACATTTCCCTATGAACCCACCACAAATATGATTCTTCTGATATTGCTTTGTTCCATGATTCATAGCCATGTAGCATGTCAAGAGCACGTCCACTATTCATTAGACTCCTTTGGCAACTTGTTACCTCCAGAATCAATTGCAAGATCTTTTTGGCCTTCAAAGTCCTTTGTAGCCTGCCTCTCCTTACCTTTCCAATCTTCTTTTAACTTATACCTTCCTGCCCATCCACCACCACCCTCATTCACTATGCAATCCAGTGATAATGGCCTCTTTGCTGTTTCTCAAACAAGACCCTCCATTTTTTGACTCTGGGAACTTTCACCGGCTGTCCCCCATGCCTGGAATGCTCTCCCTTCTTATCTGTCTCCTGGCTTCCCTGGCTTCCTTCAAATCTCAGCTAAAATGCATCTTTCACAAGAAATCTTCATCTTATCCCCCATAATTGTGCCTTCTCGCTGCTGATTTTTTTTCCAATTTTCCTTCTATCTATCTTGTTTGTATGTTGTCTCAGTTATACTGGGGGCTCCTAGAAGAGATTGTCTTTTGCCTTTCTTTGTATCCCCAGCACTTAGCACAGTGCCTGGCACATAATGAACACTTAATAGATATTTATTGACTGAATGGTTACTACTCAAGATGGCTTTTTCTAGCAATGAACAGCTTGGAATCATTGAAAGCCCCATGCAGCTCTGTAAATGAAATTCAACCTCAGCTCATTGTCCATTCTTGGTTCTTCATGGTATTCAGGAGGATAAGCTGATGTTCCACACCTATAACATCTCAAGGAACTACTCTGATATTTTGGGGCTGTTCATTTTAAAACAATGAGTAGTAATTCACTGAACACATTATACAGTATATATGATGTATTATTGTCTAGAATTCAATGTTGACTGACCAGCCATAATTTCTATACCAATTTCCATCCAGTTGAAATGACCTTTGGATATCTTTGATCCCAGGATATCTGCCCAATGAAAAAGGTATAGCCTACTTCAGCCAATGTGTGATAGCTTTGGCAACCTTTTAGTTCCCTGTCTGCAATAGCTCGGCATTTGTGTCCCATCCATAGAACTCAACATCTATAGTCAAATCATTTGAGAGCTTGGCCACCCAGTGTGCTTCTGTCTCTTTCCTTGAGCCATCTGGAAATCTTCCAGTGTTCCTTTCGAAGAAGTAAGGAACTGTGGCATTCTACAGCTGGCTCCCGATGTGTCTGTTGAACTTCACATTCTTCTTATCTCATTCCATTGGAGATTTTCCTTTGACTGCTGATGGCTTTCTTTGGAAAGTAGTTTTAGAATGACCTTTATCTAATAATTAACCAGGAAAGAATTAACTTAGCAAGTTGGGATCAAAACCACTAGGCCACAAAAAACCTTTCTTGTCTTTTGGACTTTCCAAGTACGAATATTTTTCTTGCTGTCCTTAGTGGTGCTGCCAAGATTTTGGTCTCCATTCCAATACAACAGACAAGAACCAATCGGCCAGCTCTTTGGAAAGAGTTTGTTGGTGAGAACATATGTTGCTAAGTGATAGGCATCATTTGTTCCTTTCTGGTTTTCCTTTTTATCACTGGCATGGAAACTACAGTTCCTTCCAAAAGAAGAGAAGGCTGAGTCAGATTTCTGTTAGGACAATAGAGAAGTTGGTTTCTTGGGGGACACAGCTGAAATGGATCCAAAGTTGAATATTAGGGCAACCTCAAATTCCCAAGGAAGGGAGGGAAAAAAACAATTTTGGTTCTCCTAACCCTGAATTTTCTCAAGGCTAGAATTGTCTTGTCTTGCCTTCCTAGAGACAGGTGTAGTATAATCAGAACCAGTTTTCACTCTCATTTACAAAAAGAATATACTTTAAGAAGACTGGGACAGTAGAAAGAGAACCATTCAGCAGAAGATGTCCCTGGTCTCTCTTACTGTCCTTTGTCAAGCTGTCAAAAATTAATCTTCCTTTGACCTAAGTATGCCACTTCCACAGCCAAAAATATCCACCTATTCCTTATTTCCCACAGGACAAAAGCTGAACTCCTTAATGATAGTTCCTTCCCTGGGTAATTAACTACAATTTATCCTGCATATATCTAGTTTGTACACAGTTCTCTGTGTGCTATCTCTTCCCCTTTCTCGTATTAGATTGTAAGCTCCCTGAGGTCAGGGACTGGGTTTTTTTTTTTTTAATTTTTTTTTTTATTCCTAGAATATAGGCCAATGCCGAGCACATAGTAGGTGCTTAATAAATGCTTGTTGATTTACCCTGGGGTTTTGAGGGCCTAGACAATCTGGCTACAGCATCTCTTTTCCACTCTTATTTCAAATTGCTTCTTTTCATGCACATGATGTTCTCGATAAATTAGACAAACTGTTCACCAGTCACATTTTGCCATCCTCTACCTCAATATATTGGGAAAATTGTCCCACACGCTTGAATGACCTGAATGCCTCCTCATCCCAGCTTGTTGAAATCCTTCTTTTCCTTCAATGTTCAATTCAGCTACTTCTACTACAAAGCCTTCTCTCATTGCCCCAGCTGAAAGCAATCTCTCCTTCCTCAAAATTACCTAGATCTGGATTGCTTCTTTGCCTCACCATCACATCCTACTTGGTATTATAATAATCTGTATATAAACATAATTATATACATCTATGTATGTGTGTATATGTATAATATTGTAACAACATTTTAACTAACATTTATATAATACTTTGAGTTTCACAATGCATTTTTCATATTACCTTAATTGATCCTTTAAACAATCCTCTGAATTATATTTTTTTATTATTATTATTCCCATTTTACACATATGGAACTTAAGGCTGAGAGACAGTAAGTGACTGCCCAAAGTCAAACAGCTAATAAGAGCCTGAGGCAGAATTTTATCTCAGGTCTTCTTTGACTCCAGATCTATCACTTTGCCTCCTAGCTGTCACATCCCCAGTAGATTATCAGTTCTATGAGGGCAAGACTCTATCATTTTTTTCATATTTTCATCACCAAAACAAAACAGAATACATTGCATACAGTAGGTGTTTAACAAATGTTTGTTGTATAACCACAATAGGAGAAATAGCTTTCATTCTACCAATTCTTGCAAAGATAGGGGAAAGTGAGGAGAGCCCATTTTTAGAAAGTGAATCACCCAGGCTCCTCTATGTCTGTGAGAGATGACATAAAAAAAACTAGGTGATGGAGAGTTAACCTTTGAGCCAAGAAGACTTGAGTTCAAGTTTTGCCTCTGATACACACTGGCTATGTGACTCAGAGCAAATCACTGAATCTCTCAAGGCTTTAGGCACCTCTCTAAGATTATAAATTGCTGAAAAGATGCTGAGTTGTTACAGAGATTTTTCTAACCTGGGAGTTGCTCGCTCTCTGTCCATGACCATCTCTAGTGTGAATACTGCCAGGGCTCTGGTTCCAGGCTGTGCATCTGTCTCTCCTCATTATATTGTTTCTAGGCCTTTCCTTTTTTTCCTGTTCTATCAAAGTAAGTCAGTTCTCCAAAAGTTAGCAACCATACTATTTATGGAAGAACACTTCAAGCTGTTTAACCAAGTAAAAATTAAATAAACATGGAACTGCTAAGCAATTGAGCAAGGTCATGCACTGTGGTCCTTTCACACTTAGCCATGAACCCAGGATGATGACAGGCAGCTGGGCCAACTGCATCAGCAATAGAAATAGGCATGTCATGTGAAAAGCAGAACCAGTCAATCTCTTCCCACCTGCCCCCCACTACTTAATAGTGGACATTCCATTTACTGAAACAGAATGATTGCCTCATGAGTAAAAAAAAAAAAAATCAAATCACACTGTGCCTGAAGCCCTAATTCTTAGAACCTAAGATTTAGAAGGGACCTTAAAGGCCATCTCTTCATTTTTTAGTTAAATTTTCTTTCTTTGATTAACAAAGATTGATTTTTCCTCCCTCTGAAAGCTCCCAGCATTGAAAAACCTTTGTAAAAATATGCATTTGTTATTCGGTAGTTTTTCAGTTGTGTCCAACTCTTCATGATCCCGTTTTGGGATTTTCTTGGCAAAGATACTGGAGTCATTCGCCATTTCCTTCTCCAGCTCATTTTACCAATGAGGAAACTGAGGCAAACAAGTTAAGTGATTTGACCAGATCTGTGATTCAGGAAGCAAGATTTGAGCTTAGGAAAATAGAGTCTTCCTGACTCCAGGCCTGGCTCGCTGTCCACTGCACCACCTCATTGCCCATTCCTTAAGCCTGTAATAAGGAATAGTAATACTAGTAACACCTTAAAAGATTGCTAGGAGGATCAAACAAAATAATGTACATAAAACACTGTTTAAACCTTAAAATGCTATATTCACGTCAGTTGTTGTTGTTGTTGTCATCGTCCTTTGGGAAAGAAAAAGATCCTACCAACAAAACACCTTGTGATTATTTAAAGCTACAGAAAGAAAACTGAAATGTGAGTCATGAGATCCAGATTCTAGCTCCAAACATACTTTTTTTCTTTCTTTTTTTCCTTTCTTCCTTTCTTCCTTTATTGCTTTCTTTCTTTTTACCTTCCTTCTTTCCTTTTTCTCTTTCTTTCTTCCTCCATCCCTCCCTTCCTTCCTTCCTTCCTTTCTTTCCTTTTCTTCCTTTCTTTCTTTTTCTTTCTTTCTTTCCTTTTCTTTCTTTCTTTCTTTCTTTCTTAGACTCTTAAAGAAGAGAAGGCTTACACATAACACTTACTAGCTGTGTGACCCTGGGCAAGTCACTTAACTCCCATTGCCCAACCAAAAAAAAAAAGAAGAAGAAGAAGAAGATAAGGCTTGGAGGCAGCTAGGTGGTGCAGTCAGGAGGACCTGAGCTCAGATCTGGCCTCAGACACATAATACTCACTAGCTGTGTGACTCTGGGCAAGTCACTTAACCCCAATTACCTCACCAAAAAAAAAAAAAAAGAAGAAGAGAAGGCTTGAAGTGGTGTGGAGAACAAGGAAGAATGAAAGAGGAGAAAGGATATGATTACTAGTTCAAATATTAGGAAGACAAGTAGAGTTATTCTACTCCTACTTCAGTTTGAGAGCTTAGGCAAGTCACTTTCCCTCCCTTGGTCTCAGTTTCCTCATCCCAAAAAGTAGGGGATTTAATCAGATGCTTCCTGAGGTCCCTTCATTTGTAAAATCTCATGACTCTGAGAAAGTATCACATTCAGCCATAGATAACTAAGACATTTGGTGCAAGAAATCAGTAATCATGTTATTAGAGTCAATTGTTGGTTAGCTACAAGTAGGTTATTTTGCTGGTTAACTATGACAATTAAAAAAAAAATCCTGACTAGCTTTTCCCACCACTCAGCAGACTTCTGGATTATCTCTCTGACATGAGGTGGCAGGAAATGAAAACCCTTTAAATGTCAGCCTGGGTAAAAACAACTCAAAAAGTAAATCTACCAAAACCACATAATGCATTCCCAAACCAAAGAGAAATTAGTTTTTGGATTTTCCTCTGTTTTGGATTTTCTGTGGCACTGCTTCACTCTAGCCATGCAGATAATTGAGAATTTAATGCAAAGTTGTCACTATAGAAACCAATAACTAATGACTCTGCAGGCCAAGCAACCTTTGGCCTTCCAGAGTCCAAACCATTCTCTGAGAGTTTAGTTTACAGCCAGAGAAGATCAAGGATAGTGACTAGACCTGGGATTTTATCAATATAGGGCACTCCCAAGAAAAGTGCACCAATTAAGTTAGCACCTTCTCTGCAAACCTATAGTCTTTGCCTAGAGCAAAGAGAGATAAAATGACTTGCCCAGGGACACACAACCAGTATGTGTCAGAAGTAGGGCTTAAATTCCTGTCTCTATCCATTGAACCATACTGCCTTTCTTACTGTCAGAGCATGCAATAATATCAGTTATGATCATGTACTAGGATGATTTATCATAAGACCATAGATTCCAAATTAGAAGAAATTTTATGGGTCATTGAGTCCAAATCTCTCATTTTACATATGAGGTAAATGAGGCCCAGAGAGATTAATAGCTCACCCAGGATAACACAGCTAGTAAGTGTCTGGAGTAGGAATATGAAAACAAAGACATTAGGCTAGAGCCCTGTTATAATGGCTACTAAAAATAGTCTGCAAAAGTAATACTTCAATGCCTGATAGTGGCATGGAGGTGGCCATGTGTTCCCAAAATTTATGACATCAGAGAAAAAACCCTGGCAGATTCTACCAAGCACATTTCAAGTGTGGTCCAAGGAACAGACCACGTCAACCACCCAAGGGCCAGACTATAATAGCTAAGTCTAGAAGAGTTTAGCACCAACAGGTTAGCCATCACATACTGAATGTTTCGGTCATGGCAAGCCATGAAACAGAGAAAAATTCAAAAAAGGACCCTCGGTCCTCTTGGGCCCCTTTCTGCTTTTGTGGTGGCGGTGATGGAGTGTTCTAAGAATGGCACAATTTTTATAGTCTATCCATAAATGTTGGTACTCTCAGCGTGAGATATTTGTCCAACAACCAATGGCTTAATATACTACTGGAAAAACCAAACCATTTCCATATGGTTATTCTTGCTGAATAAAACGAGACAGAAAGAAGTTGTTGCTATATGATAGGTGTCAAACAAATCAACAAGTATTTATAAGCATACCTCATTTAATTGCACTTTGCTTTATTATACTTCACAGATACTGTGCTTTTTACAAACTGTACATTTGTGGCAACTCTACCTTGAGCAAGTCTTTTGGTGCCATTTTTTCGATAGCGTGTGCTCACGTCATGTCTCTGTGTCACATTTTGGTAATTCTTGCAATATTTCAAACTTTTTCATTATTATTATATCTGTTATGGTGGTCTGTAACCGGTGATCCTTGATGTTACTATTGTAATTGTTTTGGGACGCCATGAACCGTGCCCTTAAAAGACAGCAAACTTAATAAATGTTGTGTATGTTCTGACTACTCCACTGACTGGCTGTTCCTCAATATCTCTCCCTGTCCTCGGGCCTCCCTATTCCCTGAGACAAAACAATATAAAATTAGGCCAATTAACAAGCCTACAATGACTTCTAAGTGTTCAAGTGAAAGGAAGAGTCAATCAATGTGGCAAACTTCATTGTTTTCTTATTTTATGGAATTGCCACAGCTACCCCAGCTCTCAGCAATCACCACCCTGATCAGTCAGCAGCCATCAATATCAAGGCAAGATCCTTTACCAGCAAAAAGATTACAACTTGCTGTAGGCTTACATGGTAGTTAGCATTTTTTAGCAATAAACTATTTTTAATTAAGGTATACTATTGCACACTTAATAGACTACAGTATAGTGTAAAAATAACTTTTATATGTACTAGGAAACCAAAAAATTTTTGTGATTTGCTTTATTGCAATATTCACTTTATTGCAGTAGTCTGGAACCAAACCTGCAATATCTCCAAGTATGCCTGTATTTAAGCACCTACTATGTGAAGCACCATACTAGGTATTGGGGATATGGATATAACAATCCCTACTCATGGGGATCTTGGATTATAATGAGAAAGATAACAAAGATATACATATGTGTGTGCATGAATGTATAGGATAAATATAAAAAGAATAAACAAAAATTACAATATAGTTGAAATACAAGGTAGAATGAAGGCACTGGAAATTAATGTAAAAGGCAGTGGTTGGTCTATATCTTGACAAAATAGAGGCACAGGAGAAGGAGTACGCATCAAGTATGTGACATGGCCAGTAAAAAGCTACCAAGATGGAAGATGGAATGTCATGTGTGAGGAACAGAAAGAAGGCCAGTTTGGCTAGAATGGAGTATGGGAGGTGAAGGTAATGACTAATGAGGCTGGTAAAATTGGGCCAACCTTTAAAAGTTCAACAAAAAAAGTTTATCTATATCACTCCAGTTCTCTTCAGAGGAATGAATGAAAGTTGGAGGAGTGGGTTTCATTGCATACCCAAAGGCGATAGTCATCATCATCCCAGGGCTTACTTTATCATTGCTCCTAGCAGTGTCCTTGATATTCTTAAGCAGACCATCATGAAGACACATATAATCTATGTGCCAGTATCTCAGAGGATGGAGAGAGAGAGAAATACTATGAACAGGATCCTCTAAACTAGTAGTTCCTATTAAGCAATTCATAAACCCATTGGGGTTCTTGATGATCCTATAATGGATTTGTGTTAAAAATGCTTTAACCGTGTTGAAAGCAGTATCATATAAAGAAATAATAACTAAATAACTCTGTTAGTTCACAACACATTTTTTGTTATTTTTATTATAAGAGGTTCACAGAACCAAAATACTTTGGGAACCAGAGCTCTAAACTAAGTATATACCTTAATACTTAGTAGCTTGAGAGTAAGGATGAGTATAGAGGAGGGCAGTGAAAGCTATATAGGAAAATATAGTTTGGGATTCAGAAATGAAAGAAGTCAAAGACTGATAGATTACTCAGAAGCTTCATGCTTATAGCTCATGAATAATTTCTTCAAGAAGAGAATTTGAGAGGTGATGGATAGATATGGCAGACACCTAAGAATATCAGAAAAAAATTTTAAAAACTCTTTGAACATACATGTAATGACTGGTTATTGACAAGGAGACATTTCAGAATGTCTAAATTCCGTCATACTGTCAACTTGTTGAAAAAAAAAAGAGGCCAAAATTAATATCAAATCAGAAAAAGAAAAAATGTGAAGCCATTGATTGTAATTCCAGTAACCTATTTAATCAAGCCTCTGAAAAATGGGAAACTGATAAAAGTAATGACATTAAATCTGTCACCATTTATTAGAAAACAACAGCTGCTATGAAGAGGCCAGAGGAACCCAGAAATCTTCTCATCCAGCACATATTTGATCTCCTTTCCAAGAGGAGAAATATGTCAGCCAAGGTCTAAAATATAAGCTCACTAGCAAAACATGCCAAAGATGAATGCTAGAGATTACACACAGTATAGCCTTACAAAATAACCAAAGTCAGTGAAAAGAAGCCTACAGAAAACTGAAATAAGACTTAACTAAGCCTTCACATTTAATGATAAAATGAAGGCTAAGAAAAAATCAGGAAATGGGATAGATTTGCAATGTTTCTCTGATGATCTCTTCTCATCATCAACTGTAAAGAACTACATTCGGTCTTCATGTCCCCAGGCTCTGATGACCTTTATCAGGAAATGGCACTTGAGAAAAAAGAAATGGGAATAAGGGTCAGGATTAGCATAGACCCGACAGAAGACACGAAGGATCGGTGTCAAATGTAGATATGTATTCTGGAGGTAACGTGGCTTTAGAGACATTCAGAAATTGATATTCAAGATACAGCATAGAAGATTCCAAAAAGAATGAAGATCACAACATTATTTTTTAAGTGTCATTTGAAAAGATATCAACAAACTGACCGATATGCCTACCTTCCACTCTCTAAAATCTTTATGAAAATGGTCTATGTATGCACTGAGGACATTCTTTTTTTGTTTGTTTTTCATTTTCTTTGCTAGGCAATGGGGTTAAGTGACTTGCCCAGGGTCACACAGTTAGTAAGTATCAAATGTCTGAGGCTGGACTCAGACTCCTCCTGACTGCAAGGCCTGTGCTCTATCCACTGCACCACCTAGCTGCCCCAGACTGAAGACATTCTTGATGGAAAATAGGAGAAGGGAACAGGCAGGTTTTTGCAGACAATTTTCTATAACAAGCCACATCTTCACAGTCACACAACTGACAGAAGCAGAAAGAATGCAAGTTCTTGATTATTATTTTTTGATTACCAAACAGCCAACAAACAAGTATCTTTTGACTTGGTAAAGCAGGACGCCAACTACAATGTTCTCTAACTAGCTATCTCTCATGTGTGTGCAAAGATCATAAAAATCCCTTGATAAATGCAACCAAAGAGAAAGCTTTGTTCAATGATCCTCAAATTATCAATAACAATTTAGGCATAAAATAAATATATACATTTTAATAAAAAATATGTATAACACAGCACTCGGGTTATTCACCCATGTGAATCTGGATCCTAATCCAAATGCAAGACAGACTGAATATAAATGCTGAGTTTCAGTAGCTGTTCGTATTTGCAAATGATATTGTGCTAACTGCATGAAGCACCAGAATATTACAGGGCCTTGTCGATGAGAACAACAGGCACTCAAAAGAGATTGGCGTGGCAATTGATGTGGAGAACAAAATGAATGCAGAATTCGGATTGTACAGAATGAGACATGAAGTTGAATGGGTAGCCCATTGAGTTAATCATGTTAATATATTAGGAACTATGTCATGGATAAACCCTTTGATTGGACAATAAGCTTGGACAAAAACTAAATAGGAGGAAGACAGTGGGCTAGATTGCATTTTGGAAAATTGTGCAGCACTTTTAATGATACCAATCTGCTATCTACCACTTCCCACAGTTTCCTCACCATAAGTCTACTCTCTGACCAAGTCTACCCCACTAGAAACTTGGACATTAACCCTGATATTTGAACTCTACTGATGGTTCCCTCCAAGCTCTGACAGGTAGTTTCCGTGATGTTCTTTTCTCTCTCTTCCTTTCTTCCCATCCCCCTCCCCCAGCATTAGCACAGTGCCTGGCACATGTAAGTGCTTAATACATATAACTAAATATCTTAACTACCTATCTTCCTAACACCAATATAAATGGCATCTGTACAACAGCACATCATAGAATACCATCTCTGAAGATGGTAGGGAGCAGGAAGGGACCTCAGAAGTCATTTAGCCCAATAACCTCATTTTACAGATGAGGAAACTGAGGCCCAGAGAGGTTAAATAACCTTCCCAAGGTCACAAAGGGAGTAAGCATCAGAGATGGGCTTTGAACCTAGCGCCTCAGACTCCAGACCCAGTGCTACTTCCACTGTGCCATGTTGCCTCCACCAAATTGCAAATTGCCCCAAGGTCAGTGGAAAAACACAGTGTGTGTATAAATAGGCCACAGCATGTGGACAATAAGATCTTAACACAAAGATGGCCTAAAAGACATCATGTAAGTAACCTAATTATTAATAATATTAGAATGTAAGCTCATCAGGGGGAAGAACTGGTTTTGTCTTTCACTGCATCTCCTGTACTTGATCCAGTGTCTGGCATATATCTAAGTGTTTAATTAATGCTTTATTGATTGCTTGATTGATTGATCAGAAAGGGAAGTGATCCATGACAGCAAGGGATAAAAGGCCAATAGCAAATAGCCAGAAAATTTGAAAATTCCTAAAGACCCTTCAGAAAGAAGGAAAAGGCAAGAATTGATCACTATCTACAACAATAGGGGCAGGAACACTTATATCAATGAAGACCATATACACATTGGAGGACAGATCTGTGAAGGGATAAGAAGGACAATAGCTTTATAAGCATTTTATGGTATAGTACAGTGTTTAATCAGTATTTACTCCAATGTTTTGTTCCTCAAGAGGTAGAGTGGCACTATGAATGTAAAGTCAGTCTTGGAGTCAAGGAGACCTGAGTTCAAGCCCTGCCTCTGATGTATACTAACCATATGTACATACTAGCCATGATCTTCCAGTTCCCCCTAGGAAACTTACAACAACTCTAAGTAAAAGATAAAGGCACGTATAGAACATAGGCAACGGTTACAGATGAGTTGCCAGTCGTCATAGGTAGAAGAATCATCCCTACTGAGAGTTCCCTACATAGGGGGAATCACAAGTGTAGACTAGAAAACAGAAAGCATTTGTTTCTATCAAGGCCATAATATGACTGTCAACATAACCGCATTCATGGCATAGCCAGTCACATCGTAAAGGATTTACTTTATCAGAGCAGCCCAGACATAAGGGATTTCACACTGGAGCATGAACTTGCGCTACTTACATACGACTGTGTCCTTTCTTGAAAGAAATAGTTACTACTTCCAGCCACTGGACGCAGATTCTTTATTTGAGTGAAAATGTCACAGCAGCAAAAGAAGGAGTCGATTCCCACTGCCCTTGATTCTCACAAGGAACAGGTCTTGTTCACTTCCTTTCTGGACTGAGATACCCAGAACAGTGTCACCAGCAGCACAAGTTCCCATTTCCCAGGGCTTCCTCATGGCTGCCGTGGAGAAATCCATCATCTGAATGGACAGCAAGAATGGACTTCGTGGCTCAAACCAGAAAAATTAGTCTTTGACCTGAGACAACAGCTGAGGTTAGCACATGACCAGCTCTGAACTTAGAGATAAGGAGCTAATACCCTTTCCCAAATAGGAGGTTTGGGCCATAAATATACTGGGCCAAGCCATCTTTGTCAGAAGGCTCCTGACTCGCTCTTATTCTTTGCTTGTTGATCACAGCCACAGTTTCATTGTTAGCACACTTATCTGCCTAATAATATTCCAAGTGCAGTTTGAAAAAATGGGCGTTAGACAGCACTTGAATCTCTTCCCATATGACATTGCTCCCAGATTAAATTCAAGGCTAATTAATTTTAATTTAATCCAATCCAACAAACATTTAAGTAGAGAGACAGCATGACATAAACAGAGAGAACATAGACCTGGGTTCATATCCTGCTTCTGAAATTTACTACCTGTCTTTGGGCCAGTCCCTTAACCTCTCTAAGACTCCATTGCCTCATCTATAAAATAAAGATGGCCTAAATGGTTTCTGAGACCTTTCACTTCAAATTTATGATCATATATGTGACATCTAGGTAGTACAGTGGATAGAGTGTTAGACTTGGAGCCAGAAAGAGTTGAATTAAAATCCTGCCTCAGACACTTACTAGCTGTGTGACCCTGGGACAAATGACTTAACCTCTCTCTGCATCAATTTCTCCATCTATATAATGGAGTTGATAATAGCACCTACCTCCCAAGGTTGTTGTGAGTTAGCATATGTAAAGTGCTTTGCAAGCCTTAAAGCACTGAAGAAGAAGAAGAAGTAGGAGGAGGAGGAGGGAGAGGGGAAGGAGGAGGGGGAGGGGAAGGAGGAAGGGGAGGGGAAGGGGGAGGGAGAAGGAGAGGAGGAAGAGAATTCAAGTCTTCTCTCAAACCTACTGTGTGAAGATGGATAAATTATATAACCTCTCTCAATCTCAGATTACTCACCTGTAAAATGAAATTAAGAAAAGTCATTCTTCTTAGGATCATTATGAGGTCTAAATATAAAGTGCTTTGCAAACCTCAAAGGGCTCCACAAATGTCAGCTCTCATCATTATATTATTAACATAAGCATTATTATCTTGTTTTCATGTTTTATCAGTTGCATCCAGATAAAAATGTTCCTAGTATATCATTTTCCTGTTATTCTTGTATGTTCAGTGTTCTACGGGCTGTTGCACAGATGGATAAAATAACTGCTTTTTATAATTGAATAAAAGTGTTGGCATGCAAGCTCATCCTCTGTAGGGTCACTGAGAGCATCTCAGGGCAACTAGAGCAGCAGCCAGGATGGAAGAAATGATAGATACCTCAGCCTTTCCCCACAAAGTTTTGACTTTCTCCTCTATGTCTGAATTTTGAAGGTTTTTCATTCCATGGAATTGGGAGAGTAAGCATGAGTATTTAGTGTGGTGATGTCCATCAAAAACATTTTTCTCAAATTTTTATGGATTAATGTTATGTCTGAGCAATTGTGGATAACAGTTTGGTCAATGATAATGCTCTATTTCCAGTAGAGTTTATTTATTGGATTCTCAAGAATATTTTGATATCCATATTTGTAGTATGAATATTTACCATCTGTAAATTTATTAAAGATGGTGAGCCTCTGATACCTCATATTTTACAAAGCATCCAGTAGGTGCTAAATTTTTGCAACCTGCTGTAATGGTTGTATGATTTCTATCATTTCCTTTAATAATTATCATTGATCACTAAATCTGGTTTCTTTGTGTATAACCCTTCTGTAACTTCTGGTAACAATTTCATGATCCTGAATTGCTATCATAATCCCCTTGTTTCTACAAATAAATTTGCATCATTCAGCTATTTGTTTGAGACTTCTTTGTCAAAAACTGAGTTCGTATAGACATAGGATGTCAATGCTTATTTAATGTGGAACAGGGGTTCTAAAGTGTAGCATGGTTAGATATCTCCCCATCCAAGAGAGACTACAATTTCTTCCTTGAGGAGAACAGAAAGGCCATGGCTGGGTCCTTGTTTTGTGCTCATCTGTCTCCAAAAGAAATGTCAGACTATATCAAACTAGACTCATATGTATCTTTCCATCTAAAATATAGCTGGTCTAGGAGTATAAAAGTTTCAGGGGGGAAATGCTTCCTTGGTTGTTCTTAAGTACAATCCTTAGCTCACAATTGCCAGTTTAATGCCCTCTCACCAAGTATTAGTGACACAAAAGACCACCACAGATAGTGAATATTGAATAAACACATTAATCCAAGCAAACACCAAACAGAAATCAGAGAGTATGCCAAAAAAGAACATTCAAGAGGAAATTAGCTCTTTAGCTAGGAGTGAGCTGAAGTCTTTATTCATACCAAGACAGAGGAGTCAATTCATCCAAAGAAAAGTTTCTGAAGTTTCTAAAGAGGCAAGCTGAAAACTGGGGACATGTTGCAGAGCCAGCTTCCCCTCTCCATCTACAGTTTCCAAAGTCTCACCATCTCTCTGACCCAAAGAGTCACTGTAATCACCCATGTGTCTCTCCCAAGAAACTCTGCCACCAATGCCTCCCCTTCCAGAGGTATGTAATGACACCTCAGCATTCTCTCCACTAATTAAGAGTCACATCTCATTCCACGTACCAATAACACCCAAAATGCTCCAGGCTTAGTTGGAAGCCTAATTACATGGATGTTGCCTATGGATGGCCTTTTGATTCTACTCTTCAATCGTAGCTATTTCATAGCTCCATCAGAAGTAAAATACGTCCAGTTAGAGTGCACTTGACAAATCCAGTAGTGTGTACCCACTGGCAGCTTTTACTATTACTGAGTGGAGTGTATTAATTTGTTCCAAAAGTATTTCTGTACATTTTAAACCTGTTTGTCATGTGCTATAAGCGTTTAAAAATCCTCTTTCTCCTTTTTGATGAAATACCGTGAATCTTTCTCCAGCTGCCTTAAGGCAATGTCATTAGTATTATACAGGGTTTTGTGTAGGTACACTTCAAATTTTCCATTTTGGAGTACCAAAAGTGCACATGGAGACTGATATTGTACAGGTGATGATTGTTCTGAATGTGCTTTCCATGGTGAGTTTTGATTGCAAAATGTCGGGAAGTATTATTATTATGGCAACCCAACCATTGAGTATTAAAAAGCAGCTGACAGCATTTTGGGGTTCCTTAAAAATTAGATTTGTGATCTTGACATTTATTGTCTTTAGATGGATCTTTAAAAGACCATCCCTACCATTTGGGCCTCTAAGCAAATAAATGCTTGGACTTCAAAGAAGTGGCGATATGTATCTTTTTACACATGGGGAAATTAATTCTCTACTTTTTGAATCAGAAGGAAGATACTCTGTTTGCATGTAAGGATACTTCTGAATGGGTTATAGAGATGTCTTCCTGAGGTATGAAGCTTCTCCAATCCCTTAGAAATTACTCAGTGCCTCAGAATTGTGAGAACATTTTACATTTCTCCCAATAAATATATTGTTACTCCCACACACATACCACATATTCTACATTCCAGCCAAACTGTCTCCCTTGCTGTTCCCTAGACATGATATTCCATCTCCCATCTCCAAGCCTTTATATAGGCTATCTACCATGCCTGACCTTATCTCCACCTCCTCTTCTGCCTTTTGGAATACTCTGCTCCCTTTAAGGCTCAATTCAAATGCCACCTTCCACAAGACATCTTTCCTGATATATTTTTTTAATTATTTCAACAGGGTTAGAGGAGCCAGGGAGTTGCTTGCCAACCAGACTAGGCAGCTTAGCAGTATTGTTGGCTTCTAAAGCTCAGTGGTGGTTGCTACTTTCTTTTCTGTGCATTGTTTTACGGTCTGGGCAGAGAATAAGCTCTGAGCCAGACCTCTGAGGTTGCCATGTGGTGAGGCAGGCACCGGCAACCACAAAGGGTGAAAACCACTCTTTGGGAGATGCTGGTGGCTTAACTATTTCTTTGGCTTATTGGTGTTGATAAGCACAAAACATGAGGGCCAGACTAGCCCACATTGTTTTCCTGTTGGTGGTTAAGATTCTGTTCATCTGAAAGCTCTCCCTTATCTCCCAAGAATCTCTCCCTCCTCTTTCTGGGAATGAACAGAAAATTGTCACCGAAGTTCTTCCCATTTCTCCTGGGCTAAAAGTCCACACAGCAAGATTCTTGTTTAATTCTAACTATTCAACCGGCTGTCAACATGAGATACAGAATGAAGAGCTGGCTTCGAGGCCAGGAAAACCTGTATTCAAATCCTAGCTCTGACATATACTGGCTACGTGTCTCTGAACAAGTTACTTAGTTTAGGCAATTCTTTAAAACTGTAGTTCCAGAAAAGATGCTTACCTTAATTGGTAGATAGAGTTTCATCACTAGGAACTCTGCACTAGTGAGATCACAGATCCAATCCATATCTCCATAATAAAAATAATAATTATTATTATGTGTAAATACATGCATGTATTCAACCTAAATCATTATTTTTGTTTTTTAAGTTTGCAAATCTTAAGCACTTTTTAATTAATCTTCCCTTCCCATTACACATCTCCCCATTGAATAGTTTTTTTTTAATCTGTCATATCAATATAGTTAAGCAAAACAATCCTACCTCACTCCTGTCAAAAAAAAAAGTGTGTCTCTTTCTGTATCTTAAAATTATTTTCATGTCTTGAGGAGGGGTAGAAGTAGTCATAGCCATAATAAGTTTCCCTGGACCTGAGTGTGATATTAGATCTAATCTCGTTGTTACCTATCAGTAAAATGGGGTCAAAGTCCCAAACACACAAAAGTACAAATGTTTGCCCTGCCTCTGAAGGTCTGAACCAATATGACATGCCCTCCTTTCTAGAGGCAAATGTTGAACTAGAAGAGCTCTGTCATCTTAGCTGACTCTATAGTTCTGTAAGTGTGTGCTTGAAAAGAATTGACATCCTTCAATAAACATACATGCAAGATGTGATCAACCTTCTACTCCATCAGATTCCATATTCACATCGTGAAATGCCTCCTTCACCTCATTTTCAATTTCTCCATTTTTCTAATTATCAACAAGTCAACTTTCTTGAGGAAGCTGCCTGAATTTTTGCTTCTGCCTAAAATCAGTCTGAAGTCTCTTTCTATTATAGGTAAATAAAGATAGTGATGGGGACCAGACCTCTCATTTCGTTGTCATAGGGCAATCCTGATGAGGAAACTTTTTCTCTTAGTGCAGGTCAATACCTTCTCTGAAAGCTTAATTTGTCATGCACCCATTTGGCAATCCGATAAATCTTAAAAAATCCTCCGAATAATGTTTTGAAACACATAGAAATATGAAGGAAATTTATTAAATCAAAATAGTTATCAAAATATTTTTAATTCATTGACCCCAGTTTAAGAACCACTGTTTAGAGAGCTGTCTAGTGCTCTGAAAAGATGAGTGACTGGCAGAGTCACACAGCCGATATGTGTCAGAGATGGCATTTGAACCCAGGTCATTCTGGCTTCTGGGGCAGCTCCCTATATCCTATAACCACACTGTCTTTCATATTGTAGATAAATAATACTTCAGCAACTGAAGAAATCATGGAGACAGAGCAGGTCAATGGAAAGAGTATTAGATCCTAGATCAGAGAATGTTGGGGTCAAATACCACTCAGCTACGTACTATATTGGAACATCTAGCATGTCACATACCTAGGCCTCCATTCCCTCATCTGTAAAATGAGAATGTTGGACTTCATGACTTCTTAGGTCCCTTCTGGCTCCAAGTAGATGATTATAGGATTTGCAGATTGAAAGGAACATAGTATTTACTGAGCCTCTTCATTTAGAGATGAAGAAACCAGGAACCAGAGAATGGCTTGCCTAAAATACAAGCACTCTTACTCCAAAAGCAATGTTCTTTCAATGTACTGCATCCTTGGTTTGTCATAGGCATTCTGATACTTTTTTCTAAATTAAGGAAAAGATCTATATGGAATGTACATCCATATCTTACTAGCTATTTTTATGCATAGATTCACAGGCTAAATAATGCATGGAAGGGGGAGAGAAGGAAGGGCAGAATGGAATAGAATGGTAGGTAGAAAGCTGGATTTGGAGTCAAAAAGACCTAGGTTCCTATGCTGCCTCAGATGTTTACTAGCTGTGTGACCCCAGGCAAAATTCTCTGGGTCTCAGTTTCCTCCAATATAATAATAATAGCTAGCATTTATGCAGCATTATAAGGTTTGCAAAGCACTTTATATATGGTATCTCATTTGAGCCTCACAATGACCATGGGGGGGTGGGTGTAATGATTTCCCCCATTTTATAGATGAGGAAACAGGCTCAGAAGAATTAAATGGCTTTCCCAGGGTCATGCAGTTAACAAGTATCTGAAGAAAGATTCAAACTGAGGTCTTTTTGACTCTAAATCTAGCTCTCTAAGGACTGCTCCTACATAGCTGACAACATCTGTAAAATAAGGGAGTTGGACTCCATCATTTCTAAGAGCTCTGCTAGCTTTAAATCTTTGATCCTATGACTTCAATCCTATAGGCATTCACTATGCACAAAACACTGCAGTAGTGGAAAAAGATGTATGCATAAATATTTATACAAATTAGAACTGGTAACTTCATTGGGATGAACAAATGAAGTTTCATGAGATATCTGAAGGGGAAAAGTTCACTTCCAACTGAGGGAGAGGTGAAGAAGGTAATGAAATCCAATTTTATTCCAACATTTATTAGGTGTCTAATATGTGCCAGGCATTGCTCTAAGGACTGGAGATATAAAGACAAAAATTAAAGTAGAGCCTTCCCTCAAGGAACTCATATTCTGCTGATAGGAATGAATGAATGAATGAATGAATGAATGAATGAATGAATGAATGACACATCTGTTAGGTGTTTACCATGTTCAAAGCACTGTGCTAAGCATTGGGAATATAAAGAAAAAAATAAGACAGTCCCTGCTTTCAAGGAGCTCACATTCTAATGGGGGAAATTGATGATTTCAACTTTAGGACAGATGACAAAAGTCCCAAAGTCCTTAGGGTGCAGCAGCAAAGCAGATGGTGTACACAGATAAATAATACACATCTATATGTAGGAATTTGGGTAGGTGTACTAATGACTTAAGGAATGCCAGAATAGCCTTTCATTGAAAGCAGTGCTGGAGATAAACTTTGAAGGAAGTTGGGGATTCTAAGTGATGCAGATGAGGAAGGAGAATATTGCAGAAATGGAGATTAAACCATATAAAGGCAAGAAGTCAGAATGTGAAATATCATATCTGGAGAAATCAAATGAGCCAGTTTGGATAGAACATAGTGTACTTGAGAGGGAATAATATGTAATTAGTCTTGAAAGATAGATTGGAGCCAGATTGTGAAAGGTTTTAAATGTCCACAGAAAAGTTAGCATGTTACCCCAGTGGTGACCAGTAGGAAACCACTAAAGCTTCATGACCAAGAGAGTGGCATGGTTGGACCTGTGCTTTAGGAATATCAATTTAATTCCTATATGGAAGATGGTTGAGGGGAGACTTTATGAAGGCATTTGAGCTAAATAGCAATAATAATCCCTGCATGTGTATTTTTACATGAACTATCTTTCTGAGAGTGGTGTAGTAAATAGAAGGCCAGCCTTGGAGTCAGAAAGACTTGGGTTCAAGTCTTGCCTCTGACATACTAGCTATGTGATCCTGGGTGAATTGCCCGGTTCTCAGTACCTTGGACAACTCTTTAAGGCTATAATTTACAGAGAAATCATTTATCTGTATTGGTGGAGGAAATTTCCTTACTGGGAAAACTCCTTCATTGATGAAAACACAGGTCCACACCAAATATATGTACGTATTTCTGTTAGGATTTCTGTTTCAAATATTATAACAATAAAATATGGTCCTTTGACCTCTTCTTGATGACCAAGTTTACCTAGAAAGCAAGTAGTAATGACTTTTATACCACAGGATCCATAAATGGTGTTTCTCTCTTCAGATAGGTATGTTCAAATTTATCACCAGTGTATTGAATCATTACAAGAATAAATGAGTCAAAGATTTTGTAACCAACTCTGGGCAGGTAGGAAAAGTAATGCATAAAGTTACTATTAGCAGAGCTGCCATCTTGAGACCCAAAGACCAGTGCAACAGTCCAACAATTATGGATGGTGCCAGCAGGATTCTAGAGTGTGTCACTCAGTTGCCCAAGTACAGTATTCTTACCTACAAAAAATGAATAATCATAGTATTGATCTCTGGTGATTTTAGTTTATCTTAATTTAGTTTGGTTTCTTGAGAAAGCAACTTTGGCATTAAGACCATAGGATCATAGAATTAAAACTGGGAGGGACTTTATGAGTCATCTGGTCCAACCTCTTCATTTTTACAGATAAGGAAACTCGGGCCCAGTTTCACATAAGTAGTAAGTAGTAAATTTAGGATTTGAACTCAGGTATTGTACCTCTGAACTAAATACCCCTTCCAGTAAACAGTATTTATTGTCACCTGAAGGATAAGAACATGAGGATATAAGTTTGCAAAGGATCCAACCCCCAAATCTAGAGATGCAGCAAGATCAGGAGATGGGCAAATCCAGCAGCCTTTGGGATTTTTTTAAAGCATCTCAAGTTATTTTTCAGAAGTTCTGGTTTGGCAAATTCCAAAACTCATTTTGCCAAGTTCTTCTTTCCCCCTTAATTTTTAAGCCCATGTGTATTTTAAGGGAAATTTAATCCGCATGTTTCTGTTTCCTTTACACTTAACTCATAAAAATGGCTTGTCAGAGCTATGTGGTGTCCAAGAAGTCTTTGGAGCCTTTATAATGATATTTTTGAACCTTTCCCCCCTCCCTCCCTTGGAAACAGGAAATTGTGTTTCACTGAAAGCAAATGAATCAAATAGCAAAAGACTCAAATTCAGTATTGATAGTTCAGACACACAAGTTTAAGGGTCTATAAGCTTGGAAAAACAGGCTTCTTCTACGGTTGCTCTATCCCAAGATCCTTAGGGGGCAAGGAAGGAGAGATTACTACACACCAATGGCTTTTGAAAGACATAATGTTGTCTCTCAGCCCCTATATCTGTGGAGAGTGTCGTAAACTCAAAGTGTCTAGCCTACTTCTGCCCCTCCATTGTGAGATCTTAACACACTTACTTGAAATTTTGGGGCTTCTGTTCCTCTACCTAGAAGAGTGTTAGATGCCCTCAGAGCACCTGAAAATAAATGTCTAATCCCTGGGTTCTTTCAGCTAGCTGACAGAATGGTCTATATAAAGTCAGGGAGGTAGGACATAGGATATCATGTAGCCACAAGTAGACCACAGCACTCCTAAGTGCAGCCTAAACCAGATTTAAATGTAATTGGGAAATATTCAACTAAATGAAAATATAATAAAAGATAGATAATATTAATATGTGGTTTTCTAAGTCAATAAGCAGCCCACAGGGTTTAGTGGTCCCCATTTCTACTTGAGTTTGATACCATTGGTCTAGACCAATAACTGGGCTTAACCCTTGCCTATAATGACACTGTTTATCCAGTTACTCATCTGGCCCACTTCCATTTTACATGTGAGGAAACTGACCCTTAGAAAGGTTAAGTGACTTTTCTAGTGTGACACAGGCAAGGTGGCCTGGCCTCCAGAGAGTCTAGCCTCTACCATCTCAGGAATTAGATTAGAAGGAGTGCCAAGTGACTCATCCTAGATCACACGGCTAATAAGTAGCAGAAAGATAAAAACTCAGAAAGATTAAAAACTCATTGGACCTTGGCATTCAGTATGAATGAAGACTGGGAAAGTCAGGACTCCCAATACTGTGGATCTCGATCTCTGGAGTTTGAAAGCAGAGATGTTAGAAAAGAAATTTGAACCTGTGTTGACTCCAAACCCAATGCTCATTCCAATCTATCCCCTTATGTTTGAATTGCAGTCTTGCCCATCATTGACCATGTCATCTCATTTGAATCATTTAACTTCCCTGGAGCCTTGGTCTCCTTCGTTTCCTCATCTGTTTGCTGCTCCTCACACACAACCTTCCATCTGACCAACTCAGCCCCAACTTGCCTTTCCAGCCTGATTGTATATTTCTCCCATTGTGTGTTCTTCAGTTCAGCCAGGATATCCTCTTTCTTTGTCACAAATGACATCCCACCTCCTGTTTCCATGCCTTTGAATGACAGGAATACAGTCCTTCCTCACCTCTGGGTGATAAAGTCTAGGGTTACCTTCAAAGCTCCAGTCAAGTTCTACCTTCTCCATAAGGCTTTTCCTGATCCCACCAGTGCTAGTGCCTTTCACCACAAATTACTTTTGATTTATCTTTTGGGTGTATGTGTGTATATAATAGTATTATGTTATGTTATGGTGTGTATATAATAGTATTATGTTATAATCATATACCAATTATATGATACATTATAATGTATTTTATTATATGTTATACTTTGTAAAATATAATGCCAATTATTTGTAATATGATACATTATCATTTATATTTTATATAATTATTGCATGTTATACGTATCTTTATATGTGTACACGTTGTTTCCTTCCAAGAGAACATAAGCTCCTTCAATCTCATTTTTGTCTCTGTATCCCCATCACCTAGCACAAAACCTGCACATGGTAGGAACTTAAATGTTTATTGATTGACTGCTCAGTAAAATGAGGACAATAGTTCTTATACTGCCTAATCTCACATCACTTCCCTGTAATGAGCAAAATAGATGTAATTAATGGAATACCAATGGAATATTGGGCCACTAAGCATGTCCCTGGCCATGAAGATGGACTCTTTGGGCTTCATGAATCTTTCTTCCCTACTCAAAGCTACACCTGCTCTAGGACCACTGAAGTATTTGTCTTCATGAATGGGACCATCAAGAACTATTCACTTTCAGAGCAGAGACAGCGTGGACTGGTAGAAAGAGCGTTGAATTAGAAGTCATACATACACTAATGATATGCCTTTGAGCAGATGGACTAATTTCATTGAACTTTGGCTTTCTTATATATAAAAAAGTGGACAGTAATAGTCATACTAGAGAGTAATATGTAAAGGGCTATATCGCATTGTTAGTAGTGGTAGTAACAAGGAAGAGGTCCACTGATCTTTGGACAGATAGACTGGAGGCAAGGTGTGGAAAAAGAAGGTTGAGTATCAATTAAGGACAAGGCATGGTTTCCTCCAAATTTTCATAAAACTGCTTTGCATTCTAAAAGGGAACATTAGCTTTTGTGCTACTCCTCCTAGAAAGATCCTGGAAGTAAATTTAATTATACTTCCTCCAAGATGACTTTTAAAAGTGGAAGCAAGGGACAGAGTTATATTTGGTTCTAATAAAATCCAGTAGCCATCCCTGGCCTCAGTCAAAAATGGCAATTTGTGTTGTCAACATCTCATCTCTGTGATGTGGAACCAGCCTGATATCTTCCCTCTGGTCTTTAGATGCCTTTCATATGCATACCCTTAGCCACTATGGTCACCAGTGCCATGTGACCAGGTACACAGGGGACGTCTATTTTCTATTTCCAGAAAAAAAGAATCGCTGACTGTATCTCCATGACATCAAAACAAGGAGAGAAAAAAAAAAACACCAGTGCAGTTATTTAACATTATGTAGACTCCCCCTATACACACACACACACACTTTTTAATTGGTCCCTGTTATATCATCATGCACAGTCTTAATTTAGAAAGAGGCAGAATAATGTAATATTGTTTTTAATGTCCAAATACCTTTGGAGCTACCCACCACCCTGGAGAAACACATTGACATAATAGATGGGGATATTGACTTAGAGTCAAAAACACCTGGGTTCACAGACTACCTCTGACACTTACTAACAGGGTAACCAAGGGAAGACTATTTAACCTTTCTAAGCTGCTATTTTCTTTTTTGTAAAATGAAGACAGTAATCGTTAAAAGGCCTACTTCACAGAGTTGTTGTTGGGCTCAGATCAAAAGCATCATGCAAAGGGGCAGCTAGGTGGCATAATGGGTAGAGCACTGGCCCTGAAGTCAGGAGGACCTGAGTTCAAATCCGGCCTCAGACCAAACACTTGACACTTACTAGCTGTGTGACCCTGGGCAAGTCACTTAACTCCAATTGCCTAAAAAAAAAAAAAAAAAGTATCATGCATGCAAATTTCATCCAAAGCATGGGGTAAACATCTGCCGTTAGTATTACTTGTGTGACTCTGGGCAAGTCCCTTTACTTTACTGTGGGTGGGTCTCACATTCTTTCCTTCATAAAATAAGAGAGTTGGAATTGAAGAGCTCTAAGAACCCGTCAGTACTGACATTCTATGATTCTAGGCATCTGATTGGAAAACAAATTAAAAAAGAAATTAAAAAAAACAAATAAAAACCTATACCTAAAAAGCACTGCTTGCAAAAACATGCACTGGATATATAATAATGATAGTTTGCATTTATGGAATACTTTAAGATTTGCGGAGTGCTTTACAAATATTATCTCACTTAATCCTCACAACAACCCTGGAAGGTATATTATTAACTTCATTTTACAGAGGAAGAAACTGAGTCAGGTACAGGTTAAGTGACTTATCCCAGAGTCATACAGCTAGTAAGTGTCTAAGGCTAGATTTGAACTCAGGTCTTTCTGATTCCAGGCTCAGTACTCTATGCACTATGCCACCTAGCTTTCTATATGCTATTATGAATACTGTGGATCTGAGCTAAGCATCTCTTTTCTTTTGATGAAAATTGGGTAGCATCTTCGCCTCATCACCAGGAAGAAACAATATAAAAATAGCCCTCATGCCCTCTCTTTGGTGTTAACAGTGATCACTAGAAATCCATCTGCTTATTAGTAACTTTTATCTTGGCCTGCACTAAGGCATGTTTGTGCTTTTTGACCAGATAGATAATGAACTTTAGGACTGGTTTACTCTATTTCCACCCTTCCTTTTGTCATAAATGAAGACTAGGCTGGCTTCTGGGGAGGAATGACTCCTCCCAAATTTGGAATTACTCTCCAGAACTTGGGCTAAGGCTTAGGGAATCTGACTGAAGCTATGGTCTACAACTACAGTAACCAAAAGGTTCTGAGCACCATTCCAGTTATACCTTATGCTCAAACCAACCAGCCCAATACAGCTAGACAGGAGCTCAGCCAGCAGACTTTGGAGCCTTCTGTCCATGTCACTACTAATGGGCCACTGTGTATGGGTATGTAGTATTCTATCTAAGTGGCTTGGCTGAAAATCAATTCAACAAATGTTTATTGTGTCTATTGTGTACGAAGGACTGTACTGGGTAAAATACACATTTTTCACTGAGATGTGGGCTTTCATTGAGCTTATGTTCTAGTATGCAAAATAATACATAAAATATATATGGAAGATATAAAGTACAATGTGAGGTCCAAGGGGTAAAGTTTGCTTCTCTCCTTGGTGTTGACAGGCCAAGGGGAAGGTTGATAATGAACAGATGGATCTGTAGGTATCAGGTAAGTCTTGCTAAACTGGGGAGAGAGCCATTCTTGGCTATAGGAAATTAATTGCACGAGAGTAGGCAGTGAGGTGGGAGAATGTGAAGCATATATAGGAAATGGTAAGAAGTCAGGTTTGACTGGAGCATAGAGTACACCGAGAAGGATAGTATGGAATAAACTTAGAAAGGTAGGAAAACACCAATTTCTGATAGGACTTGAATGTTAAGGACAGGAGTTTAAACATAGGCCCCAACCTATCTTTCCAGCCTTATATGATATCACTCTCCCTCCATTCTGCAATCCAGTCAAATTGGCCTTCTTTTCCTTTCTCACCCAAGATCCTCTTTCTCTCAGTGTTCCTTTGCACTGGCCATACTTCCCCTCCACCTTATGTCTGCTTCATGGAATACCCTCCTCTTCCTCTTCCTCTTCCCTTAAGATGCAGCTCAGACACCATCTTCTACATGAAGTTTTTTTCCCACTCATCTCTTGCTACCTCCTCCCCTGCTAGTGCCCTCCCTCCCAAATTACCTTGTATTTAATGATTTTGTGTATATTTGAATTTGTTTACTTTATGCTTGGTGTCTTCAAAGTCTTAGGGCAGTCTTAAATTTTAATAGCTACTTAAAGTCATTAACTTTTAAGACTGGCCTAAGACTTTGGGGACATTGTGTATTTACACTGTACACATTTATATAGGGACTTATTTTCTCTCCCATTAGAATATCAGTTCCTTCTGAATAGGAATTATTTTAGTCCTTGTACTCGTAATCCCAGCACCAAGCACTATTTCTGGCACACCACAGGTACTTACTAAATGCTTATATGACCCATAATGGGTTATGTGAAAATTAGAAGGTTGAAGGCAGGGACGGTTTTGGTTTTGTCTTTGTATTTCCAGTGACTAGCACATAGTAAGTGCTTTATAAATGCTTTTTGATTAATGTTTTCAGAGACATTCTAAACTTTTGAAATTGGCATCAAGGAACATACCCATTCCTTTCCTTATTTTTTTTTCCCTTGGTGATACTATCAGAGACAAAATCATGATCTGATTGTTCTATGTATGGGTCTCATGGGGGACAGTGCTCACATGATCATGTTCTTATGTAAGACCAGTATTGAGGTAGTTTTATTTTGAAAAAAAGTTTTTTACATTGTTTTGTTTTTTTCAAAATCCTTGGAATTAGGCTCCAAAATGAATCTGTCTTATTCAAAGTTTTACTCTTCAAGGGTTAACAAGAAAATAATAATGGTAACAATAGCAGACATTGATGTTGTGTTTACCATTTGTGATGTGCTTTGCATCCATTCTTTCATTTGAGTGCCCTTCAAAGCCCCTAGAGGTGGGTTCTCTGGATGTTAGCATCCCCATTCTTTTGATGAAGAAGCTGAGGCTCATAAGTGACAATCCCATGGTGACATAGTTAGTAATTGTGAGATGTGGAGTTTAAACTCTAGCCTTTCTGACCCAACAACCTAACACATATCAATGTCCTTCCAAAACTATGGTGCCCAGAACTGCACAGAATTCTCCAGATGTGGTTTGGTCAAGGCATCGTAGAGTGGGGCTATTGCTTCATCATTCATGAAATAGAGCAGAGTAAATTCCATCCACCACACTAGTGTATATTGTCATTCTGTGCATTAGGAAAAGCAAATATAGGGCTGTTCATTGTGATTGTCTTGAGGGTGAGGGTTGAAAAAACATACAAATAATCAGAAACCTTGTCTGTACTCTAAACATGTGAAATCAGATTTTCGTTCATAGTCACAGCCACTGTTAACGGTTAGAACTTGTGTTATGCCAACCCATAAAGGTGCGGCCAGCCCAATGCTTTTTGGTTCAACAGGGACTTCCAGCCTCTTACCTCCATTTTTTGCATTTATTTTGACTGTACTTTGTATTTATTCCCATTATGCATGCTTGTTTCTCTCCCCTCCCCCTCAAGAAAAATATAAGCTTCTTGAAGGCAGGAACTGTTTTAATTTTTGTTTGTTTGTTTTTTAACCTTCAGTGTCTAAAATAGTTTCTGGAGCATGGTATGTGGCAAGGCAAGGCAAGAAACATGTAATGAGTGCTTACTTTTTGTCAGATACTATGCTAAGTACTGGCAATACAAATTTAAAAAAAAAGAAAGACAATTCTTGACCTCAAGGAGTACTCTAATGGAGAAAGATGATGCACAAAAGTGAGCTGAAAAGCCTGAGTGAGACAAGAGGTATAGAGAGAGAAGAAGGCGCCCATTTGTAGATATGGCATTCAAGTGCAGAAGGGCAGAAGTACATCAGGAAGGGAATAAAGGTTGGCCTCAGAAGGAACCCACCAAGGAGAGAAAGTGGCTAGAAAGGTGGAAGGGTGTTGTAATGTGCAGAGGCTTCAGGCACCAGGAAGCTGAGGCCTGGTGGCAATGATCATCAGGATGTAATGCTTAACAAAAGTGTGTTGAATTCAATTAAATTGTTGCCCAATAGGCTGGTCTTTCTGTAACCATGTTTCCCTGGTTATCCCTAGCTTTGCACTGTCTCAGTGTCTGAAGGTATCCTTCATGATATCTCAAAGCATTTCCTCTATCTTAGTCAACAACACTTAAGATTATCACAGACAGGAATTTGCCAGGAAGGAGCAAGCTAAGAGTGATAATAGGTCAGGAATTCCCATGTTTTGGTCCCTGACATCTGCTCTTTGAGTTCCCTGCTATTCATTCACCTGTCTCCTTGGGCCCCTACAAGCTTCATACCCATTGATCTTCACTATGTGTCTACTTAGAGGTAGCTATGTGGTACGGTGGATAGACCACTGAGCCTGGAATCAAGAATTCCCAAGTTCAAATCTGGCCTCCACCAATGACTAGCTGTGTGACTCTAGGCAAGTCATTTGACCTCTGTCTTCCTCAATTTCCTCAATTATAAAACGGGGATCATAATAGCACCTACCTGATAGGGGTGTTGTGTGGATCCAATGAGGTGATATTTGTGAAGCACTTAGCACAGTACCTAGCATGTCATAAGAGCTTAAGAAATGCTTGTTTCCTTCCTTCCTTACTATTCAGTTGGGTCTTTCCCAGATGGTCATCTGCTTGAGGCTTTACAATTTGATTGTCCACCTAAACCTTTGCATTGTTCCACTGCCACAATGTCTGAGACAAGTGTAGCCTCTTACATAGTTGATGAGTATAGCATATTTAAGTTAGAGAAAAAAAGAATCTACTCTTGGCCTTTAGCCAAATCTGTCAGAGACACTTTTTTTTTAACGGCACAAGCATTCTACTTGGAAAGTGAGATTTCTGACCAAGAGAATTCCTCCTGCTAAATTAGATAAGCTTCTCTCTCCCCGCCAAAGTTTCCAACTCACATTTTATAGTAACAATGAAACCAAAGACGAAGAAATTCCACAGCATCAATAAAGCAAATGTACATAGTTTCAGTTAAAGGTTTTTAGGATTATTAAGCAAAGAGGTCATTATTAATGAGAGCACACATCCTTGCAGAATATTTGCAGTGATCCCTTCTTTCAGTCTGGTCAAAAGGATACAAAAGGGACACCTCTCTTGATTTGGTTAACAAAAAGACATTCCAGTTCTGAGTTTAGTCAAAATAAACAAGACATTCTCACTCTTAGTTTGGTCATCATAAATTCCATCTATTGATCTAACTACAAGTTCTTTCTTGGGGAATTGGATTGTTCTCTAAATCAAGTATACTATTCAAGAAAGACTGATTATTTATTTGATTCAAAGGAGACAAGGGAAATAAGAAAACCAGACTAAAGACATCATAATACCATATATTCTTAATATTCATAACACATAAAGAAGCCGTGGTGCTATAGGCTTCCACAGAATCATAGGTTTTTGAACGTGGAAGGGCCGTTAGAGGTCATCTATTTTTATTATTATTGGTTTAATTTTATGGTACCTTTTTCAAATGATTATAGATTTAGAGCCAGATGGAAACTTAAAGCCCTCTAGTCTAACTTCTTCATTTTATTAATTTTTTAATTCAATTAAAATTTTTTTTCAGGTCCACATTCTCTCACTTTTATTTCCTTCTACTTCTACCCCCACCCCATTGAGAAAGCAAGGAAAACAAACCCCATTACAAATATGTATCATCAAGCAAAACAAATTTCCATCCTGGCCATGTCATGTTATATATTTTTCCCTACAATTCATTTCATTTTTTCTTTAAGAATTTAAATGCTATGCTATTTGGTGGATATATGTGTAGTACTGATCTTAATTTATTTTCTGTGGTACCTTTCAGCAAAATGTATTTTTCCTGTTTATATTTTTAATTAGGTCTATTTTTGCTGTTACTTTGTCCAAGATTGTGATTGGTATCTATCCCTGCTTTTTTTTTTTTTTTTTTGCTTCAGCTGAACCATAACAGATTCTGTGCCAGTCCATGTTTTAACTCTCCATTTATCTTTCACTTCTAGTGTGTTTATGGTAAACAACATATTGTTGGATTCTGGTCTGTAATATATTTTGCTCTTCTCTTCTGTTTCATGGAGGAGTTCATCCATTCACATTCACAATTATGATTGCTGATTTTTACTTCTCTCCATACTATTCTTTTATCTTTTGCCTTCCCTTTTTTTTTTGCCCTATTCCCTCTTTAAGAGTTTGTTTTGTTTCTTAAGCCATCCTATAATCTACCCCCTCTCTTCCCACGCCCTTTCCCTCTTGTTTCCCTGTTGAGTGAAATGTATTTCTGTACCCAATTTGATGTGTGTATGTATGTATGTATGCATATTCTTCCTTCCTTTGACCTGTTCAGATTAAAATGAGGTACAACCGTTGCCCACTCCCCTGACTCCCTCTTCCTTGTTGCACTACCTGATTATGAGAGATAATTTTCCCCATTCTGCCTCTCTTTTTCCACCCTACCTCTAGTGTATACCTCTTCTCTCCCTTTTCATTCTTCTTTTAAGATCATCAAAACATAACAGAATCACTCCCAGGTCCTTGGTCTAATTCAACAATCTCTATGACTCCTGATGATAATGATAGAGTTCTGAGAGGATACATACATTATCTCCCTGTGTAAGAATGCAAGTAGTTTCTCCGTGTTTTGTCCTTTATGATTTCTAGCTCCTGTTTACCTTTATATTCTTTTTTTGACTTCTTTGTCTGTAATGTTAAAGTTTCCATATAACTCTGGTCCTTTCATCAGAAATGCTTGCAAACCCACTCTTTCATTAAAGGTTAATTTTCCCCATGTTGGATTATATTCAGTTTTGATGGATATTTTGCCTTCTAGAATACAATGTTCCAAGTTCCCCACTTCTTAACATTGGTAGCTGCTAAATCTTGTGTGATCATAACTGTGGCTACTCAGTACTTGAATAGTTTCTTTCTAGTTATTTGTGGTATTTTTTCTTTGGCATGAAAGCACTGAATTTCATCTATATTATTCCTAAGAGTTGTCATTTGGGGGTTTCTTTCAGGAAATCAGTGGTTTGTTGTTTTTGTTGTTGTTGTTGTTACTGTTGTTGTTTTCTATTTCCACTTTTACCTCTGGTTATGAGATCTCAGCATTTTGCTTTTATGATTTCTTGAAATATTACATCTAGGCTCTTTTTTTTGTCATAACTTTCAGATAGTCTGGTGATTTTTTTTCTTGATCTATTCTCCAAGTCAGAGTTTGTTTGTTTGTTCCCTATGAAGATTCATTGCATTTTCTTCTTTTTTCCCAGGGTTTTTAGTATTCTTAATAACATATGACATCATTACCTTCTATTTTAATTTTCAGGGAGCAAAACTTTGTACTTCTTATTCCAAACTGCTAATTGTCTTCCCATATCTTTCTTCCATAGCTCTCACTTCTCTTGTCATTTCTTTTCCCTCTACCACTCTCATTGGACAGAATAACATCCCATTATATTTATATGCCACAATTTGTCCAGCTCAATTGTCTAAGAGTCAATGAAAGGCACTCCCTTGGATTTTAGTTGCCTAAAATTGTCTAACTTAATCTAACTATTTAAATATATGCCTTTGGTTTGAGCAATATGCCTAGCTGACTAGTAAAAAGTAAACACGTTGATAGGGGGTTCCTGAGATGTGATTTGAGGAAGATTCCAATCTACAAAGCTCAGAAACCTTATAATAAATTTCTGGGGGCTCTTGTGCAAGAAACACCCCAGGTACTCCAGTAAGGGGCAAATAACTTAATTTAAATAGTCAGATGAACTCTTCTCATCTCACTGTGAGTTTGAATGAAGTCATAGCTGTTTTTCAGCTAATTTGATTCTAATCCAATCAGCCAAAGTAGCCACACTTTCCTCCACAAGCCACAAATGGGGCACAGTGAATAAATTAATGTTAGGTCAATGAAATCCAAATGCATCTAAGTGTCTGGTTTTCTCACTATAGTGTATTTAAGAAAAGTGGAGAACAATTAAAATACTGTTTTGTTTTGCTTTTTTAATTTTTCTCAACTGGATTTAAGAAGTTAATTGAGTTTTAAAAGTGGGATGTCATAAAAACTTCTCACCTCCCAAGACATTTAAATAGCATTCAGGAAGAACAGATCAAGTGGCCTGGTACCTAACATGTAAAGGTTAACTGTTGAGGTTCTAAGAACCTAACATCTTCCTACCATCTTCCGTCCCACAATTCACCCCAATTTTAGCTCTCATTCAAAACCCAGAATAGATTATCCTGCTTAAGCTGGCTGGACCAAGGACGAGGCCACCACTGCAGCTCTTTTCAATCTGGTTTGAACACAAAGTCTAACCCCCTCTTTTAAAAAAGAAAAAAAACCTAAGTGAATGGAGGAGTGAGGCATTGAGCTTCTAATTCCATTCAATTCATTTTGTGTCCCGAGAGATTCATCCTGTGGGGTTGACAATGAATACCAGGAAGGAATTACTTTTGTCACTTGGCATACATGACTACTAAAATAGCACAACTCAGGCATAAATATACCTACTCTGAGGGATCAGAGAGGGACCCAGGAAGATTCAAGTAGAAGAAATGGGACAGGGGACAGATGGTACAGGTAGGGGAGGTAAGGCTGGGCAAAAGCTGGAAGGGACGATGAAGAAAAAGAAGTAACATTAAAAACCCATGGAGGTGAATCTTTATTTTTAAAATTGAATGGCCTGCTCTGCTAACCTTTTCCTACTTCTTTCAATCTCTGCTTTTTCCCTTTATCTTTCTTTTACTTTCTCAAGTAGATCATATGACTCCTGGCTGCCTGAGCTCTAGGTCATATGCGCCTGACTTTCACAGAATAAACCTGAACTAGTTTTTTCAGGGGAAAGAACAAAAAACCCCTAAAAATCTCTGCAGCTGATAACTCACTTTAGTGAGTAAAGTAACCTTAGCAGTGAAACCTTTCCTCGATAATTTGGGATGAATTTTTAATTGCTGCTTCTCATGGTACCCCCACAAGGCAATTATTTACTTTTTGTCAGGTCACTGCCTACAGCTGTTTGGAAGGGCAGATAAAATTAATTTTCTCACCTCTCGTCTACTGGGAAACTTAACCTTGTGACAGTGAATAGCCACTGAGACTCCTCTGCTGTATTCACCTTTGAAAGCCTAGAGTACAGAAGTATGGAGCCAACAAGAGGATTTTTTTTTCATCTGACCTGCTTGCGATGGGTTGCTTAGGTGAGAAAGACAAACAACTTGGCCAGAGGGAAGGTCTCAAACAAGAGATGTAGTTATAAGAAGAGTATCCTAAAATGAAGAGAGGAAGTTTTCTGTTGTGGAATCAGTTTATACTGCAATTAACAAAGGGCAAAAGGACTCTTTCTGAAATTTTGACTCAGAGGTCCAGAATTTCAGTCATTGCCTCTAGTTCAAACCCAACCCAAAATAGTCCAGGAAAAATTTGTGAAAAAAAAGCAGCAACAACAACAACAACAACAACAACAAAAAAATCTCAGTTGGCATCCAGGAAAAAAAGAGGGGAGGGGGGATTGGAAGAAGATGGGGAGGAATTTCTTTTATGGCTTGAGTGACCAGGAAAGCTACCAGGATTACTCATGCAAATCGCCACCCACTGAGTAGAGATGCCTAGTATAATCAGAAACAAGCAGACACTCCTATGCAATATTGTAACTGCCTAAAAAAGACCCAGCCCCACCACTGGAAACACTCCGTGGGCTTTGTCCTAGGAAGACCCTGAAGATCTGGGGCCTCATTATGAAACAAGGCATAACAACATTAGCCCAAAAGAGAGTATTTCTGAAAACACATTTTAAGAAAGCAGATTTCAATCTATTTTGGGAAAAAGAGAAGGGATTCATGAGTTGATACCAGAGCCCAAAGATTTGTCTAGGACCAAGGCAGAGTTGACCAGAGAGAAACAGAGCTTCACAGGGTCATTTTATGACATTGGCAGTCGTACTCCATGTGTCAAGAGCTTAATTTACATTTTGCTTAGAAAGTGGCCAGAAAAACTTTCTAATCTACAAGAAGTTTTCACAAGAGTTGGGAATAGAGACCTACTGTGTCACTATGTAGCAACTTCCCTTCTCCTCTTATGTAGAGACAGCAGAGACTTCTCCAGTCTTTAGTGCTTTGTAAAAAGTATAAATACCACCCAAGCAGGCTGGTTCCTGGAGGGGGGAGGGGGCTTCTCCACCAAAGATCTGTTTATTTTGCAGTCAACAAAGGGTAAAGAAGCCCTTGCTGAAATGTTTGTTTGGAAATCTGGAATTTAACCATATACCACTAGTCTTGGTCATTTTGTTTTGTAAGATGACAAGCGGAGAATGATGACGACTCAGTGGTTCTGAGGTTGGTGATTTGTTTGTTTTTTTAATACACTTCATTAACACGTTTGTCGCCCTGAACCAGGGTTTGGTGTTAGGAACATAGTTAACTCTTATATATTATCTATTGCCTCCCCTAAAAGGTTCCTGGATGGTCAACCCAAGTGGTCAAATTTAATTTGGGCCAAAAAACAGCTGTACTGTTGCTGTTGACAATTTCATTATTCAATGATATTGAGCTGGGTAATTCATTTCCAGAGCCTGGCGATATCTCCTGATCTGGCTAATGGCTGAATGTAATTTTGCAAGCTTTTGACAATGAATATCTCCCCTTGTGTTGGGCTTTGCCCTAATGTGGAGAACAATGATTGCTGCCATTAGGAAACAACCATGTAGCTCTCAGCTTTTTACAGCAGGTTGCCACCCCAACCACAAAGGCAGGAAACATTAGTGACTGGTATGATAAGCTATACATGTTTCACTTCTATCCTTAGCCCCAATGTGTTTTTTTTTAATTTTACAATTAACCTTCAGATGACCAAGCTCTCTCCTCCCTTTCCTAGCCTTATGAATGTTGGAAAGTTAACCAAAGGTTCCTTGGGGTTTTCAAGGTATCATACACCATAATATTTGTCCTCAATATGTTTACCAATTCATGTATAAAGAAGGAGGAACTGCTTGTGTAATAAGAAACTTGTCTTATATCTGTCATACAAGACCCAGCCCATACCTTTTTATAAAAGTTGGGGTAGGAGGAATATAAAATGTGTTTCTCTTCACTACTAACGATTCTTATTTTTATTCCACCTTTTCCCAAGATTCACCGATAGAAAATATAATTTAGTCAGATACCCAGTTCCCAGGCAGTTCCCCATTCAGCACCCACCTAGATTCTTTTGGGAGAATCTGCATTCTGATGGTTCCACTTCAATCACTAAATTTCACAATTGGTAGTCCTTCCATTCTTTTCTTCTTTTCTCACTCTTTTCTTCTCAAGTGTTTCTGGTTATCATGGGTGGTGGCCAGTTGTCACTACTCAAAGAAAATATGAAGACACTAAGATAATGATGGTCCCATGTTTTGTGCCTCCGAGTTCATCCTTCCATCCTAATATTACAGATCTGTATTATCTGACCACAAACAATTGAAATCCATTTGGAAACATTTTGGTGGATTCAGAAGAATGGTGACTGATCAAGAGATAAAACAAATATGTATTCTATATTCTGATGTCCTTACAATGAGCATCATTAAGAGACATGTTCCTGTATTTTACCAGGCAAGAAATTATTTCCTTAGAGGGTTGAGAGTCTCACATATTAACAAACTAGCATTCTTTTCATTGTTAGGAGCCTTTTGACTTATCGATTTCATGTCCTTGCACTTGCATACTGAACATTCAACTTCAATGATTTTTGAGTTGCTGACCTTTCTGTTCAAGGGACTGTTGTAGGTATTGGTGCAAGGCAGTGGTTCCCAGCTTTTTTTTTCAACACTTTATCCTCTACTGATTTCTTTTATTTCTTGAAACACTCATACCCCTTCTTTAATTTCTACAGGGCATATTTTTATTTTTGAATACTGTAGGACTCCCATAGACCTATGATTATGATCTCATCAACAATCCATTTGGCAACCCACCCATAGATTCTAGACTCAGGAGCATGGTGGAGCCAATTCATTCTGGCTCACAAGAGTTGATTGTTAAATTTTCAGTGTTGGCATTTACACTTCAGAAATCAGCATGCTACAAATCAAGGTGTGATTTATTATTTTGTTGATTGTCTAGACATAAGAAAGTGATGGAGAAATTTTTTTAAATGCAGATTAAACTTAAAAGTATATTGTAGGTACATTTTGTTTTCCAAGAGAGCCAGGTGTTAAACATTAATCAGTACACCACCTGATTCCAGTTCCTGTCTTCTGATAAATTCTACATAGGAGTTTACCCATGCCAGGGACATTTCTTACTTTCTTTTGATGTCACTTGGATACCAGTGGAGCACAGGAGCTACCCATTGGTTAGATCTACTTGGACTGTCTGACCAGCTCATTTTTTTCTCCCAGTTTTACATTTCTTTGATAACATCCTTTATACCAGGTCTGCATAATTGTTTGGTTTTTAAAAATATGTTTCAGCCTGCCTACCCCCTCCATGCCTCTTTCCATCACTCTTTGAGTGATCCTCAACTTCAATGAAAGGAAATTGAAATTGAAATTGATTTTGTGTTGAGATTTCCTTGAGAATTTTGCACCAAAAGAGCAACAACAAAAATCAAACCCTTAACATAATTGGAGACACAAATCCAAGGTCAGGATTCAGTCAGTGGTGAAGGATTTTTAATTGTAAGCAAAGGATTACCCCAGGAAAGTTTTAGATAAAAGTGTTCTGGATAGAAGGCAGTATGTCTAAGAATCCCTGTGATCAAGCAGGCTGTAGGTCATACCTCCTACCAGTCTCCAACTGAGAGGTCACTGATTTTAAGCATTATTTATTATTGTGACAAAATCCCAGAATAGCAAAATAATTTGCATAATCCCTTGGATTTGTTTTAAGGAAAACTGACCTGGGCTCTTCTCTTCTTGCCAAACATCCCCAAATTTCACCTTCCACCTCACATTCTCCATGCCTTTGCATTGGCTGTCTTTTATATCTGGAATACACTCTCTGCTCTTCTCTATTCCCTACAATCCTTAGCTTTCTTTTCAAGGCTCAAATCAATTATCACCTCTTAAAGGAAGTCTTTACTAATTCCCTCCTGCTTCCCTCCTACCCCTAATATGTATGCACAAATAACCTGGCATTTAACTATTTGTGGACATGTTAGATCTCCATCCTAGAATGTAAGCTTTTTACATAGAAGATGCTTAATAATTTTCTTGAATTATATTGGAGAACTGTGTGAATATTACTGAATATTGACAGATGAAATGAAACCCACATGCTGCTTTGTTTTGTTTGTTTTACACAAAGGACCTATTGACATGAAACTGGGTGACACAATAGATAGATTTCTTTCAGGAGGTAACCAGTATTTGCCTCTGGTTCTAACAGCTCTGGGAAGTTTTAAGATTCTCGAAATAGATATCTGGGCTCTTTTCTTTTTATTTATTTATTTATTTTTTGGCATGGCATTCAGATAGTCCAATGACTTTTAAACTTTTTCTCCTTGATCTGTTTTCTAGGTCAGAGTTGTTGTTGTTGTTGTTTTCCTAAGAGATGCCTTAAATTTTCTTCTATTTTTTCAGCCTTTTGACTTTGTTTTATATTTCTTGTTTCGTCTTGGAGTCATTGGCTTCTATTTGGTCTATTCTGCTTTTCAAGGAGTTTGTTGCTTGGGCAAGGTTTTGTACCTTTTGTGCCAAGCTATTAGTTCCCTTTCCAATTCCTTCTTTCATAGTTCTCATTTCTTTTCCAATTTTTTTTCCTCAAGTGCTCTCATTCCATTTATAAAAGCATTTTTAACTTTTTTTTTTACTCTTGTTTCATCTCTTCCAAGAGTTTTAGTTTGGTTTTTGCCAAAGCTGTTTTTCTGAAGCTTTGCTTATAGATGTTTTGGAGTCATCATTTTCTTCTGGGTTTGTATCTTGAGCTCCTTTGTCATTATAATAGCTCCTTATAATGGATTCATTTTTGTTTGCTCATTCTTCCAGTCTGCTTCCTGACATAGGACTTGAGGTTAGGGCTGAGTTCGGTGGCGCTTCTGGAAGGAAGGTCTAGGCTGGACCTGTTGCTGCTTTCTTTTTTTGGGGGGGGGGAGGAAACGATTGTTGTATTATTCCAGGATCTCAGTGACAGGCTGGGGACTTGCAAACTTTCAGGGCTCCCAAAATAGTCTGATTCAGAGCAAAGTCTGCTACCACCTTGTCTGAGCACTGCAAGTTCCTGAGCCAGGTTTTGGTCTGTGCAGCTATACCCTGCTTCTACTGACCAGTAGGAAAGCTCTGTTGATTCAGAGTAGCAGGCTCCCTTCTGGCCTTCAGTTTTAGCTTTGGCTATTGCTCTGCTGGCTGGACTAGATGTTAGAAATAAGAGCCTCCCTTGCACCTGGGGTCTGAGCTACACTGCTGCCTCTCTTTGTGGCTTCTGAACTTCCTCCTTTCTTTGTATACCATCTAGGACCTCCCTCCTTGAGAATGTCACCCTTGTGTGCATGTTTCCTTCTGAGTCTTCTCTGGGTCTGTGACTTGGAACTGGGGAGTGGGCAACAAAGCTACCATTTGGTACTGTCCTTGACTCAATGCCTTGGTATGAGTCTAATGGAGCCCTGGTAGGTAACTGAGACCTCCTCTTATGTTGGTGCACACCTGCAGCAAGTTCCTGGGCCAATCCATTCCCCAATGTCTGAAGACCTCCTTGTCTGACTCTCTGTGTTAAGTTGGGCTGGAGAAATGAGTCACTGTGATATTTTTTCTGGATTTCCGCATCAGCATTCAGTCTGGCACATTTTCTAGATCTGTTTAGAGGATTTTTTTTGAGAAGGATGCTCACTGCACTGCATCTTACCATTGCTCCATCTTGACTTCATCCCACCAGTAGGGAATTTTTTTTATTAGTTTATTTTGATCTATCAACAATCACTTCCATAAGCTTTTGAGTCTTAAATTTTTCTCTCCCTCCCTTTCCACCCACCTCCCCAAGACAGCACACAATCTGATATAGGCTATACATATACATTCCTATTAAACATATTTTTGCATCAGTGATGTTGTAAGTAAGAATTAGAACCAATATGAGGAACAAACAGAAAGAGGAAACAAAACACAACAGAAGAAAAAAAATAGCAAATAGTATACTTCAATCTGCATTCAAACTCCATAGTTCTTTCTTTGGATGTGGATAGCATTTTCCATCATGAGGCCTTTGGAGATGTCTTAGATCCTTGCAATGGTGAGAAGGGCTAAGTCTATCAACATTAGTCATCGCACAACATGGCTGTTACTGTGTACAACGTTCTGCTGGTTCTGCTCACTTCACTCAGCATCAGTACATACAAGTCTTTCCAGGTTTTTCTGAAGTCTGCCTGCTCATCTTTCTTATATCACAATAGTATTCCATTACATTCATATACCACAACTTGTTCAGTCATTCCCCAATTCATGGACATTCCCTCAATTTCCAATTCTTTGCCACCACAAAAAGAGCTGCTATAAATATTTTTGTACATGTGGGTTCTTTTCCTATTTGTATGATCTCTTTGGGATACAGCCCTAGAAGTGCTATTGCTGGGTCAAAGAGTATGAACATTTTTATAGCCCTTTGGGCATAGTTCCAAATTGCTCTCCACCAATAGGGAATTTAAAAGAAGAGGCTCATGCCTTCCTGGGAACCCCTACTCTTCCTCTCTCAAAGTTTTGCCCTCCCTGTCTACTCAAACTTTCCTGGAGTATGAAGCCTAGAGAAAAAGGGGGTATATTTGGGTCCAGGTTTTGCCTGAAAAGCAAAGTTTCTCCATTCTTCCTCAGTGGTTTGTCCTGAGTCATGAGATCAGGAACCACTGCTCTGGAGGAGGGATTAGGTGGCCCTACAAATGAAAAGCATAGAGCTAAGCCCTGGGAATCCAAGGAGAATATGAAGACAGTGTCTGCCCTCAAGGAGCTCAGCGTCTAATTTGGAGAAGAGAATACCTATAGAAGAGTTCAGCTGCCGTATTTATGGAAAGTACAGAGATCCTAAAGGAATAGTAGCAAGATTGATGGCAGGAACTGAGAGTCAATATGCATCAGGGTGTCTTTCTGGGAGGGGAATGGCATCTAGTAGGATAAAGGAGAGAAAGTAAGTGGGGTCCCACTGGGCGCCGATTTGGTTTGGAGCTTTCAAGGCCCTTTGGAGTGGATCTGGGGTGACTTGCCAGTAAGAAAGATCAAATTTTAACAACCAGACTAGAAAAGGAGTCAGGAGCCCTGGGTTCTGCTCTCAGCTCTGATATTAACATGGATTTCCCCTATAAGTTACCTTCTATCTACTCTGTATGTATCTTGATCACACCTATTTATTGCATTGGAATGTAATTGCCATGAGGACAGGGAATAGATTTGCCCTTTTTTGTATCCCCAGCAATAATGACCATGCCTAAAACACAGAAGGTACTTAATAAAGGCTCGTTGACTGATTAGGTCTCCATTTCCTCCTCTGTAACATGAAGAAGTGGTACATGACAACTGTCATTGGTCTTCCCAGCTCCCACAGTCTGTGAATCTGGGATACTGACACTGCATTACACTCCACTTGAGCTCAGCCTCAATTTCAGTAATAACTGAATAAAGCTTTTCTGTGACCTTGCCAAAGTCAGTCTCAGTTTCCATCTCTATTAAACAAAAAAAGTTGGCTAAATGATTCCTCGAGTTCCTATCCAGCTCTAGCTTTGTAGTTGGGATTTGGTTTGGTATTGGTTGAGAGGAGAAAATAGGATGTAGGTTCCTTCAGACCCCTCACCAAGGCTGTAAGAATTACCCTTCTGACCTTTGCCAAGAGTAATTAAGTTCTTTGAATGTCAAGTATAAAGAAAAAACTGACCTTTTACTTAGGTTAAACTTAGCTAAAACAGCTATCCAAACCATGGCACTCTTCCATGGGGGGAAAGGATAAGAGCAGCTTTCTCTTTATTCGAGCATCTCTCTCCCCCTTACAAGGGGATGGGAAGAAGGGAAGAAACATTGAGCAAGTATTTATTCTATGTGCCAGATATTGTGCTAAGCTATTTACAAATATCTCATTTGATATTCACAACAACCCTAGGAAGTGGGCGCTATTATGATCTCAATTTTATAGTTGAGGAAACTGAGGCAGACAGTAGTTAAGTGACTTGCCCAGGGTCACACAGCTACTAAGAGATAACTATCAGGTCAAATTTGAACTTGGATCTTTCTGACTTCAGGTCTAGCTCTCTAGCCACCATGCCACTGTGGAAAGGTGGCTGATGTCCATCGCCACCCCCAACCAAGATTGTTTTCCACTGGCTTCACTCCCAGGGTGGTTTTTGGAGCCTATCTCAGATGCAAAAGAAATTCCTAGTTATAGTTTTCATAATACATATTAAAAAGATAGAAATAGGAACTGGACCTGGGAATTTCATTAATATAGGGAATTCCCAAGTAAGGAAACTTCTATCGGTACAGGTGGGTGCCTTCTTATCTACACAGTCAGTATATGACAGGCACGGCTTACAGCTAGGTCTTTCTAGCTTTGAGGCTGTCTCTCATTGTACATGCTGCTGTATATTTAAGACTGCCCTGAAATCAGAATTTATGGTACAACTGTCATCAAACTAAGTGCTTGTTTGAAACAATTTAGCACCTCCTGACCCTGAAATCAATTCACAGTGAAATGATCCCGCCAAATCCTCAAGAATACCCAGTTATTATATAATAGCAGCTGTCTTGACACAATGTCACCACACGTCAGACGTGGCTGAGCCTGAGGCCATGGCTCTATTATATTGTACAGTGTTTCTTGTCTGTGAAGATTTTTTTTGCATATAAAATTAGGACAGTGGGAAATAAACACATGGACTGTGTGTCATTTAATTGGAAAATTGAGAAAATGAGGATAAATGTAATTCATTCCCAAACTCTCTTGACCTGCCTCAGAGGGCATATGGTACTGAGTAGATAGAGAATTATGATAAAACGTTGAAGCCACATATAAATGGGGCATTGTGACCTGGCTGAGGACAACGTTGAGACTTAGAGGCAGACCTAGCAGGCTTACATTCCTTTCCTCCGTGTGCTGTGGGGGATCTTGGTACATAGCAGACAATAGGGAATTCATAACGAGAGAATTATAATGATGACTGAAAGGAGGGTCTGCAACCAGAACAAGAAGACTTTTCAGAAGTAGGGGATCTGACTATCCCAGAGTGATGCCAGTGGAGAGAGGCTGCATGGAACAAACAGTTAGGAAATGGTTCTTGGAAAGCTTTCCAGTGAAGAGTTCAGAGCCATCTCAAGAGAATCCCATTTCTCCAAACTTCGAAGTTGGGAAACCTCAGATGGCTCATTTTGGATAAACATTCTGTCATAAAACCTCCCCAGGCATCTCCTAAGGACCATCTCTTTCTTAAGAGTCCTTTCATACATCCTGTCTCTGAGTCCAAAGAGAATGTCAGAAGAGCCTTTTGGGGGTTATTTTGGGACCTCCGAGTTTTAGTCTCAAAGGTCAACTGGTGCTTAAAACAAAATAATCAAGAAATAACATGCCAGCGAACAGTCTGAACCTTTTGAAAAGGTCTGATTGGGGTTGAATAGGACATGCTTTTTCTTCCCTCCTTTTTTCTTTGTGTCTTAGAAATAGAGAGGGAGGAGGAGGAAGGGTCTTACATTCATTTCTAACAACTTCACACACTCAAGGAGCCCTGTCTGCATGTTCTGGTACACCCTGGGGTGTTGGTTTTCTTTTCCTATTTTTTTTGTCCCTTTATAAGCAGCTTTCAATAAGTGGCATATTTTCCTTTGGGGAAAGAAAAAAAAAGAATCAGAGTAATTAGCAAGGAGCCGACACCCTACGGAAGGGTTGGGGAGATTAGGGAGCAGAAGCTGCCAGTCAGTACCTCCCTCCTGGACCATAGTGAGGAGCAGGGCTGGTTTCTTCCCATAACTTATTTCAGGAACTGATGAAAAGGGCCCCAAATTTAAAAATTCTTGCTGAAAAAAAGTGAAAAATTGTTAGAAATACATCAAAAAGTAATCAATTTAAATTTTCTCGTTGGAAAATAACCACATAGAACTGACCACACATCATAAACACATTTCCTGTGATAGATGGGCCTTTTTGAAAACATGGGCAGGACTATGAGTAGAGGATCGGACATTGCTTATTCTTGATATTTTGCCTTAAAACTAGTTTACAAAATAGCTCCTGGAATTTTAAAAAAGAAAAAGTTAGCATATCATAATGCATATATTCATTCATTTAATAAACATTTATTAAAGACCAGTTACTATATAAGACAGAAAACAAAGATTACAGCAAAAATAGACTTAAGATTCTCTGCCCTTAAGAAATATGTCTACTGGTGAAAAACAACATGCATTCCAATAAATAAAAACGAAATATCTGCAGACCAAATAAAAAATATTGAAGGGAGGAAGCTAACAACTGAGGGAAATAAGGAAAGGCTCTTCTAGGAGGCGTCACTTCAGTAGAGACTTGAAGAGAGCTAGAGAGAAAACAGGTCAGGCATAGCAGACAGTCTGTGAATATGAAAGTGATTTCAATAATATTTATTATAAATTTACTAACCTTCATGAACTCAAACATCCAAATGCATAAATCATAGAAATGTATTCCTGAAATCAGACATTTTTGTTCACTCCAGTTTTTTTAAAAATGCAAATTAATTTTAATAGACATGCAATGTACATAGTGGATAAAGGGACTAGCACTGGAGTCAGGAAGACCTGAGTTCAAGTACTACCTCTGATGTATTCTAGCTATGTGACCATGAACCCATCACTTCTTAGTGATCTAAGACTCTGAGTTACTATTCAGCTTTAGAGAACAGAGTTTCCACAGCAGAAGTTCCCTATACTGATAAAATCACAATTCTGGACCCATCTAATTCGTGTTAATAATAAAGTTAACTAAATTGTTCTTTTTGTTCCTTTAAACCTTCTCTATACCCTTGGGTACAATATAACCTCTTCGAGGGAAGGCGTTGTTTTCACATTTGTCCTTGGGTCTTCCTAGTCTAGCAAATTACATGGCACATAATAAGCATTTAATGAATGCTTATTGTCCTAAACTGAACTAAATTGAATTCTGAGCTTTTCTTCTCTAAGTATTTCTCCAAATTATTTTGTCTGTAGTATTGTACTTGTCATTATTATTTACATGAGAGCTAGTGTGATACTGTTGTTTGGATTCTGGTATCTTTATCTCCATTATTTCATATCCAGTTTTCCCAGATAGCTTTGTGTTCTTCATTTGTGTCACTTCTTACGGTGTAATAATATTCTCTTCTATTCATATAACACAATTTATTCCACTGTTTTCCCATGCTAAAACACTTGAGTTATTTCCAGTTTTTTTTCCTTATTGCAAATAAGACTGCTAACAATATTTTCATACCAATGGGTCTCTTCTTTAAGGTTAATAATAGTATCATAGGATAATAGGTTTAGAGCTGAGAGGGATCTTAGAAGTCATCACTTCTAATCTTGGAGCTAAAATGGCAGAGTACAAGCCAGGACCCACATAAACCTTCCCAACATTCCCCTCTAAACCACTTTCAAATAACATCTCAAATCAAATTTTGGAGTGGCATAACAACAAAAGTCAGAGACAGCCATTTTCTCCAGCCTAAGACAACTTAGGAGATCCACAGGAGAGGTCTGTAACACCAGAATGTAACACCTGCACCAGAAAGTGGCAGCAATAGCAGCAGCTTCGGGAGCTCTCAGCCCAGAGATGATTAGGGAGTCAGACAACTGATCAGAAAGATATTGCAGGGGACACTTTGCTGGCACTGGGTGCTTCTGGCACTAATTGGGCAGCTCCATTGCCCATAAGTAGTTCTGAGTCACAGTTCTAGGACAGAGAGGAATACTTGTGATCACAAGAGAGCAGAGGACTTAGTCACAGTTGCAGGGCCAAGAGAAGCACTAGCATTTATGGCTGCAAGAAAGCAGGGGATTTGAACATGGTTCCAGGGCCAAGAGAAGTACTAGCATTTATGGCTGCAAGAAAGCAGGGGATTTGGACATGGTTCCAGGGCCAAGAGGAACACTAGTACTCATGGCTGCAAGGGAGCAGGAGCCCTTCCTGGATAAAAGCCAGAGCACAGACCAGGAGAGCAGTGATCACACCTCTCCCAGCATAACATTAACTCTGAAGAACCAAAAACTTGTAACCCAGAAGTAGCTCTGAAAATAGCAACACACACACACACACACACACACACACACACACAAACAAACCTCCTGAAGCTTAGTGCAGTATCTCCCTACCTCCAAGTGAGCAGAGCCCAACTTTAACATGAAATTCAAAGTGAAGAAATAGGGTGGGGAAATGAGCAAACAACAACAAAAAAGAACTTGACCATAAAAAGCTACTATGATGGCAAAGAAGACTAAGACATAAACTTAGAAGACAACATTTTAAAAACAGCTACAAGCAAAACCTCAAAGAAAATGCTAATTGGACCCAAAGCGAGGAAGAATTCCTGGAAGAGTTAAAGAAAGAGCCAAGAATAGTAGAGGAAAAAAATAGGAAAAGAAATGAGAATGATACAAGAAAATTATGAAAAGAGAATTAACAGCTTGGTAAAAAGAGGCACAAAAAAGTACTGAAGAAAATACCACTTTAAAAAAACAGAATTGATATAATGGTAAAAAGAAGCACAAAAATTCACTGAAGAAAATAACTCCTTAAAAAGTAGAATTGATTGAATGTAGAAAGAGATGCAAAAGCTCACTAAAGAAAATAATTCCTTAAAATTTAGAATTGGGTAAGTGGAAGCTAATGACTCTATAAGACTTCAAGAAACAATAAAACAAAGTCAAAGAAATGAAAAATAGAAGAAAATGTGAAATATCTCATTGGAAAAACAAATGACCTGGAAAACAGATTGAAGAAAAATAATTTAAAAATTATTGAACTACCTGAAAGCTATGATCGAACAACAACAACAACAACTAGACATCATATTTCGAGAAAGTATCAAGGAAAACTGCCCTATCTTAGATCCAAAGGGTAAAATGGAAATTGAAAGAAGCTATTGATCACTTCCTGAAAGAGATCCTAAAATGAAAATTTCCAGGAATATTATAGGCAAATTACAGAGCTCCCATGTCGATGAAAAATATCACAAAGAGCCAGAAAGAAACAATTCAAATATCATAGAGCCACAGTCAGGATAACACAATATTTAGCATCTTCCACATTAAAGAAGCAGAGGACTTGGAATATTCATGTTCCAGAGAGCAAAGCAGCTAGAATTGTAACCAGGAATAACCTACTGAGCTAAACTGAGTATAATCCTTCAGAGGAAAACAAAAAAAGGACATTCAATGAAATAGAAGATGTTCAAGCATTCCTGACGAAAAGCCCAAAGCTGAAAATGAAATTTGGCATTCAAACAGAAGATTCAAGAAAAGCATAAAAAGGTAAACATGAAAGCATTTAAGGGACTTGACAGAGTTAAACTGTTTACATTCCTATATGGGAAGAAGATACATGTAACTCCTAAGAACTTTATCATCATTAGGACAGTTAGAGGGAGTCTGCATAGACAAAGGGCACAGCTGTGAATCAATTATTTTGGGATGATCTCCAAAAAAGGAATGTAGAGGTGAGAAAGAGGGATACATTGGGAGAAGAGGAAAGGAAAAACAATGGGGCAAATTTTCTCATATAAAGCTGGCATACAAGGCAGAGCTTTTATAGTGGAAGAGAAAATGTAGTAGCAAAGAATTGGAAACTGAGGGGATGCTCATCAATTGGTGAATAGCGGAACAAGTTGTTGCTTGTGACTGTGATGGAGTACTATTGTGATTTAAGCAATGACACAGGAGGAGGGGGTTCCCGAAAGAAAAAAAAAACATGGCAAGACCTATACTAATTGATGCAAAGTGAAGTAGGAAGAACAAGAGATCATTGTGCACAATAACAGCAAGGTTGTAATGATGATCAACTGTGAAAGACTGGGGTACTCTGATGAATACAGTGATCCAAGACAATTCCAAAGGACTCATGATGAAAAAATGCTATGCACCTCCAGAGAGAGAACTGATAAACTGAGTGCAAATTGAAGTATAATTTTCACACTTTCTATATTTTTTCTCATATGGCTAATATGGAAATATGTTTTGCATGATTCCACATGTATAACTGATACATTGTTTGCCTTCTCAGTGGGCAGGGGAGAGATGGGAGGGAGGAAGAGTCTAGAACTCAAAATTTAAAAAAAATAATGTTTTAAATAAATAAATTTTTAGAAGAAGCTATCACATCTAACCCTCACTAATGATGTGACTGAGGTCTAGCAAGGTTAAATGACTTGCCTGAGGTCACATAGATAATAAGTGACAGAGCCAGTATTCAAACTAAGGTCCTCTGGCTCCAAATACAGCACCATTTAATAATAACTAGCATTTATATATTGCTTCAAGGTTTACAAAGCGCTTTACATATGTTATCTCATTTTATTCTTATGGCAATCCTGGGAGGTAGATATTATTATTATTATACTCATTTGCGTATAAGAAAACTGAGGCAGACAGTTGTTAGGTAACTTGCCCAGAATCATACAACTAATAAATATCTGAGACCAGATTTGAACTCAGATCTTCCTGACTCCAGGTCCAGTATTCTATCCACTGGGGCACCTCATTGCACCAGTCAACCACCAGTAGGCTTACTAGACTTCCCCAAGTTTCCCTCCATGAATCACCAGAGAGATTCTCAGAAGCCTTGTGGCTTGTTCAGTACTGCCCCCATTCAATAAATACTTACAAACCTCTCCTATGTGTAGATCTCTGAACTCGATGCCATGGAAGCTGATTGTAGAGACAAGACAAATATACAAGAATCTAGTAGGAAGCACATGTCTGTGCACGAAAACATGATATTTTACATTTGTTCTTTTTTTTTTTTTTTCTAGGCAATTGGAGTTAAGTGACTTGCCCAGGGTCACACAGCTAGTGAGTGTCAAGTGTTTGGTCTGAGGCCGGATTTGAACTCAGGTCCTCCTGACTTCAGGGCTGGTGCTCTATCTACTGCGCCACCCAGCTGCCCCTACATTTGTTCTTTTAGCAATTATTAAGCACCTACTGTGTGCAGGGCACAGAAAGGCTTTAAGAAAGATAAAATTTACATACATTCCTCATGGAACCAACAGTGTAGTTGAGGAATAAGATCAAATAGATAACAATATGCACAATACTACATGGTGTATGTATCAGGGAGTTGCAAAATGCTACAGTGCTAGGGAACTGAACTGCTAGGAAAGGATAAAGTAAGGAAGTGATCCAAGTGGCTCAACATAGTGTGGCTTAACAGAAGAGTTTGAAGTGAAAAATTACTTGAGATCAAATCTTGCCTCAGCAACTTACTATCTAGAGTCAGCTAGGGGGCATAGCAATGATTAGAGCATGGGACCCAGAAACAGGGATATCTGAGTTTAAATCTGGCCATGAACAATAACTATCCATGTGACTCTGGGCAAGTCCCTTAACCTCTGCCTGTTTCAGTAACCTCATCTGTAAAATGGGAGTGGCAATAGCACCTACCTCTCAAGGTTGTCATGAGGATAAAATAAGATAATATTGGTAAAGTGCCTTGTGAATTTTAAAGCACTATATAAATGCTACCTGTAATTATTATTACCTATGTGAGCCTGAGCAAGTCAAAAAACCTCTCTCAGCAGCTAGGTGGTGCACTGGAGTCAGGAAGACCTAAGTTCAAATCTGACCTCACATATTTCCTAGCTATGACCTTAGACAAGTCACTTAATCTTTGCCTGCCTCATTTTCCTCAACTATAAAATGGGGGTAATAATAAAAACTTACCTTCCAGGTTAGTTCTGAGGATCAAATGAGATGATATTTGTGAAAAGCACTTAGCACAGTTCTTGACCCATGGTGGCTCTATATAAATGCTTATTCCCTTCCATCTTTCCTTAATCTCTTTTAGCTTCCAATTTCTCAGCTATAAAATGAGAGAGGTTGGATTGAATGGCCTCTAATGGGCCTTTTCAGTTAAGTAACATTAACTTACTTGTAGTGAGAAAGGATATATCTGATGATAGAATGTAGAGCATGTGATCCCAAAGACCATCTAGCCTCCTCATTTTACAGATCATGAAACTGAGGCTTAAGGAAGTAAAATAATTTGAACAACATTACATTGATAGTCAGCAGAGCCCAATTCAAACCCAGGTCTCCTGAATCCAAATTCAATATGCTTTCCTCTCAACCACCCTGGCTTTTGTGATGTGTTATCCTTCTGATAAACGACACACATTTTCCAGCTGTCAAAGCACAGCTACAGAATAGCCCAAAGCTGGGAGACAGTTTTTCTCTGTATGAAGCTAACTGTTCCCTGTGAGAACTGAACCTATAACCTGGTCAGTCATGATGAGCACTGCATTCTAATCATTAGAGCTAGCCCAGACAAACTGTTCTATAGATCTTCAAAAAGCATATGGCTTGGTAAATTTCCTCATCTTGTCCCTACCCAGAGTCAGCATAGCATGGTATATAGAAATCTGGCCTCTAATCCAAGAAGATGTGGGGTCAAATTCTACCTCTCACATACTGGTTGCTGAACCCTGGCTAAATCTTTCAATCTCTCAGTTAATCCTCTGAGACTTAAAAATTTCATTGGCAAAAGTCAGATCTCATCTGGGAGTTTCATGTGCCAATAAAATCACAGAACCAGTCCCTAATCCTATTCTATATCCACCTTTACCTATCTCATATCCAGGTACAGGATTGGGGGAAATGCTTCTCCCAGACCTTGATGTCTTTTTAAAAATTTATTATTCATTTATTTTTAACATTCTTTTCAATTTAAATTTTGAGTTCAAAATTCATGCATCCTAATGTCTTAAAGATTGTTGTAGCTATCTCATAGTAATATGTTGGGTTTCCAACAGTTCAAGGACAGATGGTTGATGATCATCCATTTTCCAAGGACTCTTGGCTCACACAACGGTAGGCAGTGAAACAGGAGAAGACTTGCTGCAAAGGGGTCACCTCATCCCATGGAGAATCTTTCTGTCCTTAGCTTTGCACTGAAATTTGAGTTTATCTAATTACACAGCTCCCAAAACTAACCCTGGACTTGATCATTTGGAGTTATCTGTTTTTCCATAATAAGAGAAATTTGGGCAAAGCCCGATTAGGGATTCGGTCATCCCTTCATCCAACAAGCACTGGTAAGTTAATGAGCAACTATTAGTGCTAACTATGCTAAACACTGGGGATAAAAAGAAAGGCAAAAAACTCAAAGAGCTCACATTCTAATGGGAGACAACATGCAAAAACAAAATATATATAATATACATATATGTGAATATTGTGTTTATTTTATACATATATGTGTACATTTAAAGAATAAATGGATAAATGGAAAGTCATTTCAGAGGAAAAACACTAGCAGTAGTGGTGGCAGTGGCTGGCAGAGGAGACTGGGAGAAGCCCCAAGCAGAAGGTGGGCTTTGAGCTCAGGAAAGCCAAGAGATGGAGGTAAGGTAGGAGAACATTTCAGGTATGTGGGATTGCCAGTGAAAAGGATACAGAGTTCAAAGGTGAAATATCTAGATGGCACAGTGCCTGGAATCAGGAAAACTTGAGTTGAAATATGACCTCAGACACTTCCTTGCTATATGACCCTGGGCAAGTCACTTAACTCTGTTTGCCTCAGTTTCCTCAACTGTAAAATGAGCTAGAGAAGAAAAAGGCAAACGACTCTAGGATCTCTGCCAAGAAAACCCCAAATGGGGTAACAAAGAGTCAGACACATCTGAAAAATGACTGAATGAATCATATATGAGTTATAACAAGAAGGCCAGTGTCACTCGATTGTGAAGTATGTGGAAGGAATTTAAGTGTAAAAAGACTAGAAGGGTAGAAAGGGGCCAAGTTACGAAGATCTTTAAGAGCCATACTGTAGGTCACAGACGGCCACTGAGTTTATTGAGAAGTGGGTTGACGTGGTTAGATCAGCCCTTTAGGAAGATCAGTTTGGCAGCTGAGTGGAGGATGGGCTGGAGTGAAGAGGCACTTGTGGCAGGGAGATAAATAGATGGCATTACCACCTCATTTGCCAGCTAATAGCCTATTTCAGAGTCACAACTAGCATGAGATAACCAAAGCTTTTCGCCAAGGCAGCAAAATATAAGTGGGATCTGATTCCTCTCTAGAGTGACTATGTCTCACCCAGTTTTGACCACCCCTCATCCTTGCCCTCTAGACACTTGTTATTGGATGCCCCTTCCTCTCCAATTCCCAAGATGGTAAAGGTCAGACTCTGAAGTACAGGGCATACGGTCTTTAATGCTGGCTGTGTGACTATGGGAAAATCACTTGACCTCTCTGAATCTCACTTTCCTCATCTGTAAAATGGAGCAGTTAGATATGATGGCCTCTAAGGTTCCTCCCGTCTATGATCTATGAGCCATAAAACATTACTGTTAATAAGATTCCTCTGCAACACCCTTCCCCCACACTGAATTTGTCCCTGGAGAAAGAATTCCTCTTTATGTTTCTTTCCTCAACTGTGATAGGAAGCAATTTGCTGGGAGCCTCAAGGTTTGCAGCTCCCTGAATCAGGATGCTTGCAGTAAGGTTTCTGGGGTCTTAATAGATCCCAGGAGAGAGAGACAAAAAAAAAATGTCCCAGGGAGAGTTTCTGCCATGCTGATTGGACTGAGGAAAAGTCATAAGTAATTTTCTGCTCCAGGCCACTGGGGAGTTTTTGTGAGTGACTCAATGCTACCTGCAGGTCTCTGCTTGAGAAGTACCTCACACAGTTCCCCAAGGGAGCCTGTCGGTGTTCCATGCTGTCCCCAGAAAGCAAGGAAGGCATTTTCAGAAAGCTTAGAAGTGCTTTCTCTGTGTTTGCTGGCTGATGGTTCTGTTGATTAGCCCTGTAGGGTGGCTGTTTTCCACCAGGTAACTTTCTCCAGCTTTGTTGAAGCATTGGGTTCAATGTTTGGTGGCTGATTTGGCTCTAGGTAAATCAAGACCAAAGTTATGTCAATTAAGAATGTTGAACATGTTTTCCAAAGGCACTGCATTAGTATAAGCAGCATAGCACTCAGTAGGCAGAGATAAAGTCTGAATGGAGATCTTGAGAGATGCCTAATTTTATGCTGTTGCTAGGAATATCTGTGTGTGTGTGTGAATGTGTATGCGCATGTATGCATGTATGTTTGCATGAACTAAATGAGCAATGTGACTCAAAAACTATAGGTGACCCTCTTTTGCTCCTTTCCCATTTTATCTTAGGGAAAATGTGAAGGATACCCCTGTTTGCAGCTTTCTAGGGAATGCAATGCAGATTCCTGGCTAAACTTGCAAACCACAAGGCTGGGCTGTGTGGCAAGTCAGGTATTTCCATGTGTTGCTTCTTTCATTGAAGCATCAGGGAACCCTCCTCCTGAAATAATCCACGTTCTCTACAGGAATGTGTCGTAAGCCATGCATACCAATCACTTCCTCAGGACCAGCTGTTGCAGAAACTCAAGCATCATTTGAGTAGCACTGGCTGGAGTGTTCTGTCTGTCCTTCTTAAAGTTGTCCCCTACTCATGCTGGGAGCTGTCAGGTGGCAGTGCAGGCCTTCCTTGGCTGGGGATATGGCTTATGGCTATGGGACTCTGGTCTCAAGCTGTCATAGAGGTCAGTGGGGCTACTTGGCCCCAGAGAAGCCACAGCTCATCAGCAGCCCTGAATTATAGGATGCAATCACAACCTCTGAATGATTTTCCTTCCCTACTGTTAATTTAGCACAGAGATAACATGCTGATTTGCTGCCTTCATGCTCACCCCTGAGTGACAATCAACTACAATTCAGTCTTGCCTTCACTGATTCCTTTTGGTCCTTGCACACTTTCTGGGCCAGTTCTCACAGATACAATAGGTGAAGCATGCATTGAAGTCATGGCATCTCTTGACTACATGAGCAAGAGCCTTAGAAATCAACTCTTCTCAGAGCCGCAGTCCTGAGAATACACCTAGAATCAGAGCCAAACTGTTTGACTCTCTCTCTCTCTCTCTCTCTCTCTCTCTCTCTCTCTCTCTCTCTCTCTCTCTCTCTCCCCTCGCTCTCTGCATCATTTGCTCTTTTGTTTTGCTTTGAGAGTACCTCAATAATCGTGGACTTGTGCTCTGGTGGGTAGTGAGCCTGTTTGTTTCTGATTCTTCATGCAGAATAGGAAGGAGGTTCACTTGCTTTGCACAGAGACTAAGCCAGAGGCGAAAGCAAAACCAATGTGATTTATTGAATGAAGACACTGGACAATTACCAACAATTTGTTCCTCTTCTGCCTCATCCAAGCTAAACTGGTAAGTAAATCCTATTACCTTATCCCATCATGTTGAACATGGTGCTTGCTGGGTCGTTTTTTAAAAATGTGTGATGATGCATGTTTAAAGATGTGATCTATTCATCTTCTAAAGAGTTAGCTGGGGGGTGATATGTGCAGGGCGCACACACGCACATGCACACACACACACACACACACTGCTTTTCAGGGACACAAACATTTCTACACAGATATACTGGGGCACAAGGAGGAAATCTATGCATTTTTTTAATTATTGGGAGCAGCAAGCATTAGAACGCTGTGTGTTGTTGCCTTTGAGAATAAAAACTGATCGCTGTCACCCTTGGTTTTACCATTCCCTGTCGTTTCCCAGTCTGCTCCCAAAGCACCTATCAAATACCTGTTGGATCAGTTAACTGTTGGATCCCAGAAGGCTGAAAAGGACCAATGCCAATCTGAGCAAACAGCTGCTTCCCTGACTCTGGTTTGTCAGCTGAGTATGGAGGCTAGAATGCCAGCATTTAAACGATCCTAGGTGATCAGGAACAGAACTGTCTGAGCAGACCTAGTGCTAGGAACCTGGTGATGTTTCAACATACTTTTTCCCCAGGATAACAGCAGCACAACAGATGGCTATGGGCAAATCTCTGCCTTGGTCTTCTAACATTATAGGGTTCATATTCTTGAATGTGAATTTTTTTTTCATTCACACAGAGATCAAAGGGATTCACTGAGTATAGATAGAGTGGGGACTGCTGCCCTTCTGGGATGTGTGGCAGGCCACTAATGTGGCTGTGGGTTGCACAATTTGTCTTTAATGCTAAGCATGTTCCTGAACTGGGCACCATGAATGGCCACAAGAATGACCCAGCTTAATTCCTTCACCTTTCAAAACAGATAGGAGCTATGCAAGGAAAAAGGGATGTAGAAAAACGATTGCTTCTTCTTTCCCCTCTTTATCATGGGCTTTCGTTTGAACTGCTACCCCTAGGTTTTATGGAAGCATCAATCCAGCTCTCTTGTGCTAATACTTCTAGGTCTGAATCCATATAAATGTCATGTAGAGTTGAAAGTTTCATTTGGTATATTCTTTCTGTAGTATATCACTTGGCTGTTAAGACAAAGTTGTGACTATTAATTCTGACTAGGACAAAAGAGAGATTACCTAGAAACAGAGAACAACATATTTCTCAGAATGGGAAGAGTTAGGAACTGAAGATGGGGAATTTGGGGTTGACTCGCATAAGAGAGGCAAAGCTTTGTACGGTACCCCAGGATCCAGGGATGTTGATCATAAGGGCTATGCCATCCTCCACTTTGACATGAAAGTTTCAGAGATGATGGAAAGTTAATAAGCAATTAATAACCTAGAGAATCTCCAGAGAATGGCATCTAGGATGGAAACAGGCCTTAAGTTCATGCAATGTGACTTTAGAAGCTTGGTGATTGCTCCTAGAGATGCTGTAGCCAAAGCTACTGAAGACCTTGAAAACAAAGTTCTTGCCACCGAAGTGCTTGGCATTGTCAAATGTCTCAGTATCAGTGAAAATAACACTAAAGAAGAGGCAATACCCTTTGCTTTAACACTTAACCGTAAGAACCATGAGACCTTTCCATCTGACTTGTAGGTGAAACCTTCCATATATAGCGTGTCCCTTATCAGAATGCAAGCTGCTTCAGAGCAAGGACTGTCTTACTTTTCTATGTGTTATCTCCAGCATTTAGCAAAGTGATTTGAACATAGTGAGTACTTAAAAACTACTTCATTCATCCATTCATATGAGGATGTATTGAAGGAACTGAGAATGTTTAGCTTGGAGAAGAGAAGATTCAGGGAAGACAAAGAAATCTGTCTCCAGGTACTTGAAAGGACATCACCTGGAAAAGGGATTAGACATTCCATTTGACATCAAAGAGGCAACTTTATGCTTACTTTAAAGAAAAACCTTCCATTTAATTTATTAAAACTATTTAAAGCCGGAATGCCATAGGCAATAATAGTATTCCCCTCACTGAATGTCTTCAAACAAAGGCTGGATGACTTCCCTCTTGCAGGAGGAATTCTTTTCTAGGTGTGGAACTAAATGACCTTGGAGGAGTCCGTTCCAACTTGAAAATTCTGTGATAGATGAAGGAAGATGGAATGGTCTTGGCAACAAGGTGGCCCAATGGATAGAGCACTGGCCCTGAGGTCAGGAAGACTTGAGTTCAAATTTGGCCTCAGATACTTGTTAGCTGTTTGACCCTAGGCAAGTTAGTTAACCTCTATCTGCCTCAGTTTCCTCACCTGTAAAATGAGGCCAATACCTTGAAGGATTTTTATGATGATTGAAAAGTGTTTTTGCAAACCTTAAAACCATGTAAATTCTAGCTGTTATTATTGTTTATATAATGTTATGTTAATGCTAGCTAGCTTTTATATGACCCACTTATTAGATCAATTGGCAGGGAGTCAGAGACACTATTCCTGATTCCTCAGCTAATTGTCTGATTTGGGTAATATCATTATCACAGACTGAACCTTAAAGATTATTGTAGCTAAAGTCATCATTTTATAGAGAAAGACACTGATCCTTGGAAAACCAAAATGACCTATCCAACATCATAAGCCAATTAATTGCAGAGCCAGAAATGAAACCCAAGCCTTCCAACTCCCAGGACAGCATTGCTGTTGTCATCATTGTTGTTGTTATTGTTATTGTTGTTGCTTTTCCTCTCTATACCTTACCCTGCCTATATCTATAATCATACTGGCCCTTCTCTAGTCAGTGGGCTCACATTGTCATAGGATTCCTTAGGTAAAAGAGACCTTAGTGATCACCTACTCAAACCCACTCATTTTGCAGGTGAAGAAACTTAGGCCCACAAGTAAATAGTGCTTTAGATAGTTAAAGAAAGGTACAATGGAAACTCAAAATTATCATCCCAATTCTTTGAACCAAAAACTAGGCTACCTGACTGCCACATATCAGGCTCTGCCAGGTCCAATTCAATTTCAAGTGTGTATTATTGCCTCCTCTATACAAGACAAGAAGTGGCCTGTCATAGTGAATAGAGAACTGGAGTCAGGAGTCAGAAAGACCTGGGTTCAAGCTTTACTTCTAATACATCCTGGCCATGACCTTGAAGAAGATACTTAACCTCTCATCTAGGGCAACCCTGTAAGATTATCAATTGCAAAGTAGTTACTGATCTGCTTTGGTAGGTAGGGCTTTTTACCAGTTTCCTATACCAGTAAAAGCATGTGTCTAGGGTCAAAATTGTCCAAGTCATTGCCGTAGGCAATGGGGACACTGGCATAAAAGGGAATTAATCCTTGCTCTCCAGTGGGTGAAAGAATCCATTTCCTCTTCACCACAAACAAAAGTTGTGAAGAGAGGCCTTTCTTTGTTATGTATCTCTGAACAAAGCACTTCCTTACCCAGGCAAGCCAGAATGAGCTAAAGAGTAGGAGAAGAAATTAGCATTCATCTAAACCCAAAGAACAAAGCAAACAAATAAAAACCCAGAATCAATTAAAAAAAAATTTTTATTTTTTTTTCATTTTGAACTTCAATACTTAAAAAAAGAACATTTCCATGTATACAGCACAACACAAAAAAAGATTCACCACAGAACAATGAATTTACATTTCACACTGTTTACTTTAAAATAAAAACTGCAATAAGTACTACATATTGTTTTCAAAGCTACTCTACTTTCTATGCTTCCTTCTAAATTTTCTTTTATTCTCTACTATTCACTTTTTATATTTTTTCCCTCCCTCCCCACCCCAAAAATTTATTAAGTGCCTACTATGTGCCAAGCATTATGCATATCCATTACAGAGGCAGTTAGTATAGTGGATAGGGAGCTGGACTTGGAGTCTGAAAGACTTGGATTAGAATCCTGCCTTTAATACTTATGACCCTAGTCAAGTTACTTACCCTCTACATACTTCAGATAATTAACTCCATTTATTAAGTCATAGATAGGGAAGCTAGATGGCACATTGGATTGAGTGCTGGACCTGGAGTCAAAAAGATCCATCTTACTGAGTTCAAATCTGGCTTCAGATACTTATTAGCCATGTGACCCTGGGCAAGTCAGTTTTTTAAAAATTTATTGTCTGTTTTGTTTTGTTTTTTGTAAATAGCATTTTATTTTTTTAAATATGTGTAAAGATAGTTTTCAACATTCACTTTTTATAAAATTTTGAGTTCCAAATTTTTCTCCCTCCTTTCCTCTATCCCTTCCCAAGAAGGTAAGCACTTTGATATAGGTTATGCATGTGCAATCATGTTAAATATATTTTCACATTAGTCAAGTTGTGAAAGAAGAAACAAAACAAAAGGGGAAAACTATGAAAAACAAAAACAAAAAAAATTGTTTAAAGTGAAAATAGTATGCTTCAATCTGTATTCAGACTCCATAGTTCTTTCTCTGGATATAGATAGCATTTTCCATCATGAGTCTTTTGGAATTGTCTTGGATCATTGTATTGCTGAGAAGAGCTAAGTCTATCACAGCTGATCATAGCACAGTGTTGATGTTACTGTTTACAATGTTCTCCTGGTTCTTCTCACTTCACTCAGCATCAGTTCATGTAAGTCTTTCTAGGTTTTTCTGAAATCTGCCTGATCATCATTTTCTATAGCACAATAGTATTCCAGTATATACATATACCACAACTTGTTCAACCATTCCCCAACTGATGGGCATGCCCTTACTTTCCACTTCTTTGCCACCACAAAAAGAGCTGCTATAAATATTTTTCTACATGTAGGTCCTTTCCTCTTTTTTATGATCTCCTTGGGATACAGACCTAGCAGTGGTGTTGCTAGATCAAAGGGCATGCACAGTTTTGACACAGTTCCAAATTGCTCTCCAGAATGCTTGGATCATGAACATTTAAATTTTCAAGAAAAAAAATTATATCCCATGTTGTTCACATAATGAAATGCATTTTGATACATTTTAATAGCTATGAAATTGGTGATCCATATAAGTTATCTATTACACATCTCATTTAACTGTAAAAGTTAATTCATTGGACACTTCTGGTTAAGATGGATGCATGAAACTTCATGAAGGAACCAAACTCTCCCACATTTACTCTGGCAATGATCTAAAAAAAAGTTGCCAGATAAAATAATGATCAAGAATCCAAAGAAACACATTAGCTAGATACTTTATCCAGTTTAGGATTGCACAAAATACAGCAGGAAGCAACAAGACCTGAAAAAAGCACCCCACCAAGAAAGCCAGCACAAGCCCAAAGGAAGAGGCTAGAAGCATAAAGTAGCTTCCAAGCAGGGAAAGCCCCAGGGTGGATGGAAGACCACAGGAGAGCCCAGACTAGGAAGACCCCAAATTCTACCCTCATTCTGGGGATGGAAACCTGAAGCAGCAACATGATAGGAGACAACTGACCATAGACTTTTGACCAGTGATACTAAAGCCTGCCAACTATCTGAGAAGAGACTTATTAGGGGAAGTGGAAACAAATGAAAAAAAAAAAATTCTCTGAACATTGAGGCCAGTACCAAAAATATCCCTACCACCCTCATCAAAAGTGGCAAGAGGGAATAGCACTCTGCCCTAGCACAAAAATGCAACTCAGGAACTAAGGTTAGAGATTTGAGTAAACAGAAGAAAATGTTGAACATAATGAAGTTACAAGATGGGTCAGGAAACACCCAAAAGGAATACCCAGAAGAAAAGAATAATTCCACAACTGCAAGTAGAGCCTCAGAGAGAAAAATAATGACTTGGTCATAAGGACTATAAGAGTTTCTGGAAAAAATGAAGCAAGAGATTAAAATAATAATAATAATAACGGGATTGTATGTGAAATGAAAGTTCTGGAGAAAAGAATCGAAAGGAAAATTAGTAGAATAGAACAGAAGATAGAAAAAACTTACTTAAGTAATGGACTCCCTGAAAAATAGAATAGACCAAACAGAACTCAATTACTCCATGAGACAATATGAAATATTAGAACAAAATCAAAAGACAAAAAAAAAAGAAGAAAATAAAAAGTACCTGCTAGCAAAACCAACTGACCTGGAAAATAGGCTAAGGAGAGATCATTTAAGAATCATTAGACCTCCCAAACCATGATTAAAAAAAAAAAGCTTAGGCACTTTTGTTTGTTTGTTTTGAGACTTGGTCTCCCAATCTCACCAAGTGCAGTGCTGTGGTCATTCATCAGCCATATCCCAATACTGAAACTTTAACTTCCTCTATTTTCCTCATGTGATTTACCTTAAGCAGCCTAGTAGTCCTCTGCTCCTGGGTACTCACCACATTAGTGCTAGACTAAGTGTGGACACCTAATCAGCTTTGATTTGATAGGGATTACAGGATTACAATTACCCCTAGCTGGATACTATATTTCAATAAATCATAATTGAAAACTTCCCAGATTTAATACAACCAGATGATGAAGTAAAAATAGAAAGAATACACTGGTCACTTTCTGAAAGAAACCCTCAATTAAAAACTCCCAGGAATATGTCATAGCCTAAAATCCAGAGCTTCCAGGGCAAAGAAAAAGTACTGCAAGAAGTCAGAAAGAAAAAATTTAAGTGCTAAAGAACCACAGTAAGGATCACACAAGACTTGGCAACAACTACTTTAAAAGATAGAAAAATCTTGGAATATGATATTCCTATAAGTAAAAGATAAAAGTTTACAATTAAGATTAACAGCCTGAAAGGCTAAGTCTTATCCTACAGGGAGAAAAATTAATTTTAATGGAATGGACTTTCAAGCATTTTTGATTAAAAGACTGGAGCTAAATAAAAAATTTGAATTGCAAACACTATAGCTAAGAGAAAAGCTAGAAAAGTAAATATATTTCTATATTAAATGTGTATTAAATTATGTATTTAAATATATTTGATCTATTGGAAGGGACTAAATGATGAAATGCTAGCTTCTCTTCAAAATCATAACATTTTCAAGCTAAATAAAGGGAATTTAAAAAGTCAAATTCAGAGTCTGGACATGGTTTTGTTCTGTTTTATTGGTTTGAAAAGAGGAAAAAAAAGAATAGAAAAAGGAATGCTAGCTCAGAAATTAGGAAGGGAGTTGAATTTACTGCGTCTCACAAGTGGGGTACAAAAGAATAGTATAAAATATAGAGGAAAGCTTGAGGAAAGCAGACATATAAACCTCACTCTTCTTTAAAACTGATTTTAAAAATGCACACATTCACACAAACAACCAGGAAAACACACAAGACTAGCAATGGAGAAGGAAGGATTTTGGATGGAGGGAAGAGTCAGGAAAAAAATAGTCATAAGAAAAACAAACCTTAAATTTAGAGGGTGGAGTATAAAGTGGGGATTAGAAGGAAAAATCCACAGTGATTTAGGTCAAGGTAAGGGGAGGAAAAGAGAGACAATGGAGTGGAAGCAGATCATTTCAATTATAGACCACTAGTGTTGACCACATTTCTTTTTACCACCCCCATCTTTAAAAAGTGAAAGGAAAGGGGTAAAGAGGGGTAGAAATATAAAATAATATAATAGAAGGAAATTTACATTTAGCAATCAGAACTGTGAATATGAATGTGGTGAACTCACCCATAAAATGGAAGAGAAGAGTGAATATGAATTAGAAAGCAAAATTCAACCGTATGTTGAAACAGATTTGAAACAAAGATCCATACAGAGTTAAAATGAGAGACAAAGCAGAATTCATTATCTTTCCAGCAAATTCAAAAAAAGATGGGATAGTAATCATGATTTCAGACAAGACAACAATAAAAATAGACACAGTTAAAACAAATAAGCAAGAAAACTATGTTATGTTTAAATGCACCATAGATAATGACATAATAAGGATAATTAATATATGTGCACCAAATTTAACATAGTATTTGAGTACTTAAAGGAAAAGTTAGTCAAATAACAGAGATAGCAAAACAACAACTAGTGGTGAACCTCAATGTACTCCCTCCCAGACCTAAACAAATATGATAAAAATATCAAAATAAATAAAATAGAAAACATACAAATAAGAAAGAAGTTAAAGACCTTAGAAGAGTTGGATAGAATAGAGCTGGTGAAGAAGGAGGGGGGCAGTATCAGTAATATATAGAAGGTACAATTTTCAAACCTCCCCTTTTGTGCCTAAATGTCTTGCTTTGCCTTGTTTGACTAAAATGTAAACTTGAAGGCCAAGCCTATTTGGAGTTTAGTCTTTGAATCATCCACTTCATTGCTTTGTAGACAGTAGATGCTTGGTAAATGCTTATTGGATTGGATGATACATCAAATCACTATCACTTCAATGTGAATTGAAGTTTTTAAATTGTTACTGATGTCTTTTGCTTTCACATTACTGTCACCAATATAGATCTCAATCACCATCACCCAGAGAGCCACCTCCCTACATATCATAAAGAATAAATAAGAAAGAGAAAATCAATTTGTTCTTGTTGTTCAGGCGTTTCCAGTCATTTCTGAATCTTTGTCACCACTTTTGGTGTTTCTTGGCATTTAATAAAGGTTCTATCTATCTATCTATCTATCTATCTATCTATCTGTCTGTCTGTTTATCATATATCTATTTAGATCATTCTTAGCAGGTTCACAGAGGGAATGCTTTGAGAAAATGTACAGAGGTGGGAATGCTCATATAACATTCAAGGACCAATGAAGAGATCAATTCCACCAGAGAGGAGGATTTGTATAAGGGAATAGTAATAAATAAAGTTGGGTAGGTATTGTAAGTAGGGGCTAAATTGCAGGCAGTGGTTTCAAACTCAAATGAAAATGGGGACCATTAATCCATGCATAAGGATAACTTTGGGCCATGTATTGACTTAGAAAACCACATATTTAAGATTATCTATGTTCTTTTATATTTTTATTTATTTTGTTACCTATATCCCAATTTTCCAATTATATTTTAATCTCATTGAGCCACCTCTGTTGTAGAGGGATTTAAATGCCATACTAAATAATGTTACGTTTATCCAAATTCCAAGGAAACATTGAAGAAGCTTTCAGGGTTTTGGAGCAGGGAGGTATGGTTGCAAGGGATAGATAATAAGGGTAATCTAGAGGCATTGTATATGGTAAGTTGGAGTAGGGAGAGGATGGAATCAGGGACACTGCTTTGGAGATTAGCACAATAGTCCAGGTACAAGCTATTGAGGCCCAGGTATATTCATAAAAATAGAAAGGAAGGAGTCAATTCTTCATTATGACAGAAGAATCCATAAGATTAGGATATACATAGGTGATCTGAAGAATATTTCTTATGGGAAAAGTGATTTTTATGGGAAAAATATTTTTTAAGAGGAAAAGCTAGGTTGAGAAGAAGAGAGACAGCATAGTATAATACATAGGTATTCAACATGCTGCAGGAGGAATTAAGGTCAAAAACACTCTTCAGTATAGCTGGAACTAGATTAAAATATAATTGCTAATATTTAACAAAATAAAAATATGACAGAGCATTGATAATCTTAGTATGTGATTTTTCTAAGTCAATGTAAGGCCCACAGGGATCTTTACATATGATTTAGTGTTCCTATCTGAGTTTGACACTACTAGTATAGTAGATAGAGTGGTAAGTCCGTTGTTAGGAAGATCTGGGTTCACATCTTGTCTCAGAAATGTTTTCCTTGTTGTTATTATTGTTGTTGTTTTTTTAAGCTATATAATCCTTGATAAATCACTTTCCCTTTCTGGGCTTCAATTTCCTCATCTGTAAATTGAAGGTATTAGACCTGATTATTTCTTCTTTTATTGAAATTTTAACAACAACTTGAGGATAGTATAATTTCTTTTTTCCCTCACTAAAAATAGGGTCCCATCAAATATGTCTCATTTTCCCTCACTATTGTGCAATTTAAAATTTTTCTATCCAATGTTATAGAATTTGTAGGGTTACAAAATGCCCCACATATATGATATTATCTCATATAAGACCACAGGACAATAGATTTCAAGCTGGAATGGACCTTAAAGGTCATTTTAGAGTGTTATTTCTAAGCTTTCTTCCAGCACTAAATCCATGATCCTATGATATGGCAAGTTGAGTCTGAGGTAATAGTATGACATTCAGGTTAAAAGCAGACAGTGGAAAATATTGGTCTGAAGTTCAAGAAACTGATCAGGGCTAGAACTACAGATGTGGGTATCATGTGTGTAGAAAGGACCATTGAGGCCATGCCACGTGATAAGCTATGTGAGAGGAAAGGAATCATAGATTTAGAGTTGGTTGGACCTCTAGAACAACTGCCTCATTTTACAGATGAGGAAACTGAGGACCATCAACATTAAGCAGTTTGCCCAAGATAATACGGGTTGTGTCAAAAGCAAAATTTGAGTCTAGGTCTTCTGATTCCAGAGATATCACTGTACTGTGCCCCCAAGAAAACAAGAACATCAGAGAATTGAAAACTAGACCTTAGTTTATACCATTATTATAAGGACAATAAGAGGAAATCGGATCCAGCCATGAAAAGAGAGAAGGAACTTCCAGAAACGTAAAAAGAGAGTCGGGATAGAGTAATGTTTTAGAAACCATTGAGAACAGTAATTGTTTTCTTTCTGTCTTTTTTCCCCTGATGCCTGGAAGAGCATACGTATAATGAATATTTAATAAATATTTGAATAATTAAATTATTTAATTTTAAAATAGGATAGGAGAAGGAACAAGGGAAATTGTCTAAAGAGATCAATGCAAATCCACAGGGCACATAACTTGGATTTTTTAAAGAAATGTACAGAAAATAAAAGAGTATTGTAAGCAAGGATGAAAAACTTGGAATGAGCTGTGGTTAGCAAGGAAAATTAAGTATATGCACACACAGTTTTATTTGTTTTGTTAAAGCTATATTTTAGGAAAAGAGGAAAATCAAAGAAGGGAAAAGATGTATTCAGGATGAATGAGGTGATAATAACTTATGACAGAAAGAAGGCAGTCTTTCAGTTTATATTTTGTTTCTATTATCTCTTACCATGAGAATGATCCTCGAGCTAGCAAGGACAGAAGTATGACTAATATGGAGTTAATATCTTTGATACATAAAAACATAGCATGAGTTCAAGTCATTTGGGCCAAATTAACTTTGTCTTTTGATTAAAAAGAAAAAACTTGGCAGATATCTTTGCTGAGTTGGGACCTTTGAAAGACTTCAGAAAAAGAGAGATGTTGGATTGGAGAAGAACAAGTATTCCAATAGAGAGAGATGAGGCTGGGAAGAGGGAGAGGGAGAGAGAGTAAATAGTAGGCCAATGAGCTTGACCTCAATTCCTGGCAAAATGTAAAACATCATTAAAAGGATGGTTAGTGAATAGCTAGAAAGGGTAACAGACCATGACAGGCTTCTGAAGGAACAAGGTCTAATCTTATGTCCTTCTTTCACTGGATTACTAAACTGATAGATCATCAAAATATTACAGTTACATGTGTACATAGTTACATATAGTTACATAGTTACAGTATCTAAGTGCATAGTTATAATACTATAGTTAATGGGTACACCTAGGTACCAATTAACACAAATAATGAATCCTATGAAGTGGTTGCATTATTCGAATTCACACTGAATTTACAATGAGCTGGAACCAATGACAATATACCACATAATTATAATTTTAAATAGTGGGAATTCAAATATATCTACATCCTACTTCATGGAAATCATTATTTGCACTAATAGAGACCTGGCTGTTACAATTACAGTAATTATTTTAGCATTCTTTAGTCTTCAGGGAAAAAAAAAAGAGGAAGGGCTCAAATGAGGCCAATCACTTGTTACCTTGACATAGAGAAGCATGAAAGGCATATACATATGTACATATATGTATATGTAAATCTACTTGCTAAATATACATTAGATAGTAGTATTATAAGACTGATTTAAAAACCACATAGCAAATGAAAGAGGGTTTTTTTTTAATTCTTTGCAAGCTTAAAAGGTGAAAATAACACATTATATTGTTTCCTTCCCCTAGGACCAGCCACGTGAAAATGACCCAGCAAATGCAGAATCTACATCTTTCTCAGACTAAAAAGAACAGTGCTCCATCTTCTCCTAATGCCGCCAAACGCCTCTATCGAAACCTTTCTGAAAAACTTAAGGGGAGTCATTCTTCCTTTGATGAGGCATACTTTAGAGCAAGAACTGACCGACTCAGCCTTAGAAAGCCATCAGTGGTAATACATTTCTTTCCTATGTTCTCAGTTGGGAGTTCTTGCTTATTTTGCTTAGGATCCTAGAGGTTCTAGAATGGGTCAGCTTTTGTGATTTGTCAATCACATATATGACAGGCCCAAATCTAAGCAAGTAGAGGGAGTAAAGGTAGAAGATACCAACTTTTTGTTACCTGCTGATGCTTCAGCTGTCTCTGGGTCTTCATTTCACTGTCAGGCCTCTGGAAACACTGTTTGACTATTACAAAATGGCATTTTAAACAGGTTCCCCGAAGGAAGCCATATTTCCTCAATTATAGAGGATTTGTTAACAGCCCCAAGCAGATAAGTGGCACAGATGTGAGCTATGTGTCAGGTGGAAACCTGCTGGTTTTTGCAAGCTAATGCCTAGGGATGGAAATGATGTGTGGGTAAACTGAATCAGAGTACACATGGCAAGGGAGAAAATAGAGAAACCAAGAAATGCTAAAGAATATGAAATAATTTAGCAATTAGGTGAAGCAGAAGATAGAGTGCTGGACCTGGTGTCAGGAAGAGCTGAGTTGACATCTGGCCTCAAAGGTTTTACTAGTTATGTGACCCTGGGCATGTCACCTAACTTCTCTTTGCATCATTTTTCCTCTACTGTAAAATGTATATAAGAATATCACCTATCTCCCAGAGTTGTTAGAAGGATAAATGAGAAAATATATTGAAAGTATTTAGCACACTACCTGGTACATAGTAGGTGCTTAAGAAGTAACTTCTAAAATAAAACTACAGGGTCACATCTTTCAAGCTGGAAGAGACATTAAAGGCCATCTAGTTCCAATCCCCTCATGTAAAGATGAGGAATCTGAGGCCCAGAGAGGTTAAGTGATTTGCCTAAGGGCATAATAGTGACTTTGAATCCATTAGATGCCAGTCCCAGGGTTCTTTCTACTAGAGCCCAATGCTGAGTGAGCTTTAAGCTTTAAACCAATTTGTTTTCTCAAGCCTAATTTATCTTAAAGGAAGACTTGGTTGTAGTTGAATTGTAGCTGAATCTCAATTTTGGCAGAGACCTTCTGTGTGATATTTAGCCAAGTGTCTCATGTCTCACAGCGGGCAATTATCTGTGAAGCAAAAGTCTCTTTATTCCCCCATCCTCAATGTCAAAACAAGCAGCTGCACAACATTGCCACATATTCCTTGGTCTCCATCTATGCCAACTTGCCCTATGTATGGCAAGCCATTTGAAAGGGGCAATTGATTTTACATGAGCCTAAAAATTAGAACTGTCTCAGTTAAACATTGGGCTACTGATGTACTTCATTGCCACACTTGAATATGAAGCACTATACTGCTTCATCAACAGTTGATTCCATAATCTAATCCATGCAGATACTTGTTCTAATGGTATAGATTGTGACCCTCCTATATTGTCTCATTCTGCATAGTTCTTCATCTTTCTGCTAATCTTCCATAAAGGATTTTAATCAATGATAAGAGACTTTCTTGTGATTCTTTTAATATTGTGATCCTATCAGCATAACTCTTGGACTGTCCATTTGTTATCCCTCACTCTTGATTATGTGGCCTCCCTATCTCTTTTTTTTTGTTATATTGTTACTGTTGATCTCTAAAGCTCTGGATGAAATGTTCTCTAAGGTCTCTACCCCCTTTGCCAGTGATCTTATGACTTCTACAAAAGTTCTTGCATTCAAGACATTGTTCGAATATGCTTTAGTCTGCTGACGCACCAAGCAATTTTTACATTGCCCTTTGAGTCATTTGCCATTTTGGTGTTTATAAGACCATAGAGTTCTCTGATTCACCCAATATGTAGCATCACTGGGAAAATCCTATTTTTTAGGAATCTTCTGTAGAAAACATAGCTTTAGGTCATTTTGAAAGTAGCTTCACAAATGCAATCTAGTCAGTCAACAAGCATTTCTTAAGCCCTTAATGTGTGCCAGGCACTGTGTAAGCACTGGGAATATAAAGAAAGGCAAAAGGCAGTCATTGCTCCCAAAGAGCTCACAGTCTAATGGAGAGACAACTTATAAATATGTACAAACACACAATATACCAGATAAATAAAGCATCTATTAAGTACTTATGATGTGCCAGACATTGTGCTAAGGACTGAGATACAAAGAAAGGCTAATAGGCAGTTCCTATTCTCAAGGAACTCACAATCTAATAGGACGCAGAGTTAGCATGCAAATGTACAAACAAGATATATACAGGATAAATTGGATCTAATCAACAGAAGGAAGGTACTAGATTTAAAGGAGAGTGGTAAGTCTATTATTCATCTATAATGTTTGTCCGAAATACTAGATGGATTGCCATACTATGAGAGAGAGAGAGGGAGAGAGGGAGAGAGAGAGAGAAGGAAGGAGGGAAAGGGAGAGAGAGAGGGAAAGAGAGAGAGAAAGAGAGAGGGAAGAAGGGAGAGGAAGGGAGGGAGGGAGAGAGAGAGAGACTATAGGTCTATAAATATATAGTAAATTAATATATAAATACATATGTATTTTTATCATAGTACACATTTTTTCCCAATTTGTTTTTCCTTGAAAGGTAACAGTGGCTATGAAACTGTCTTTTTGCCTTTTTGTAACCCCAGTGCTTAGCAGTGCCTGGCACATTCTATGTACTTAATAAGGGCTAATTGACTGACTTATCTTCTTTTTTATTTTTTATACATATACACTGAATGTAAGCTTCTTGAAAGCAGGTATTGTTTCACTTTTGTCTCAGTATCCTCATTACCTAATATGATATCTGGACCATTGGAAGTATCTAAACTTGCTTGTCTACTGACTGGTTGATATGGAATCAGATCTTGACTTTGCTTCTCACTTCTAGCTGTATAATCTTCTATGATTCATTTAGCCTCTCCAGGCCACAATTTTCTCATCTGTAAAATTAAGGGTTGTGCCAGACTATCTTAAGGACTATTAAGATTATAAATCTATCATTTTCTCTGTTTCTAACTTCTTAAGGACCTATCTTCCATGATTAGTTTAACTGACCTTTTGAATAATGTAAAAATTATGAGGTTGGATTCATATGTTTCCTTCTAGTTCTCATTTATGGTTCTGAGACCTTGCAGGAAGGAGGTTCTGTAATGTTTCAAGGGTTGCACAATGAATTCAAGCACTGGAAAAAAAAGTCAAAAGTCCTGAGTTCAAATGTGAACTCAGACATTTACTAGCTGTGTGACCCTGGACAAGTTACCTAATTTTTGTCTGCCTAAGTTTCCTCAATTGTAAAATGGAGATAATAAAGGCACCTACCTCCCACGGTAATTATGAGGATAAAATGAGGTTTGTGAAGTGTTTATCCCAATACCTGGCATATAGTAGGCTTTTAATAAATGCTTACTATTTTTTTTTAATTTGAGGCTTAATGCAGTCATCCCAACGCTTTCTGCAAACAGGAGCACTTGGACAAATTTGTTATAGACAATACCTTTTCTATTCTGATTTTGCATAAAACATTCTGTGACAATGGAAAATACATGAGGGAAACACATACCTTTCTCTTCTTCTTTGTATCCATAGCACCTAGTACAATGTCTGGCAACTAATAAATATTTAAACACTAGATGATTATTTTATGCCTCACTTGGTGTTGATACAGTCAGTAGAGCACTGAACAAAGTTATCTTCATAAAGTGGTTATATCTTTCATAGAATCTCGAGTGATTTTAACATATCCAAGGCATCCTGTGTAAGGAAAACCTTAATGGCTGTTTTACAATCTCACAAGTTTAATATCTTTTTTAAAAACAAAAATAGATCTTTTGAAAACTTTTACATGCTACATCCCTCAGTTGCATGACTATGAAAAAATAGGAAAATGGCTGCAAAAGTCTCTTGTTTCCTTCTCAAGTTATCATTATGGATACCCTTAGTGCATGCACGCATAAGCTATTCTTATTAAGATTTCATACAGATGAAAAGGTAGGTACATGAGTCAGTAGTTGGTGATATCTTCTCAGCTGTGGGTTTGCTGTTGTTTTTTTGTAAAAGTGATCTTTTACATTCTGGAATTATTTAAGACACCTTAAAAATTGGTGCCTGAGTACCTTTCAATTAGTTTCTTCTCCTAAACAGATTTCTTTCACATATATCCCTTCTTCCCAACTACATCATTTTATTTGCTAATGCTGCTTCCTTATAAAGTGCATTAGATTCCAAGATGTCAAGTTCAAATGTGGTAATTCCACTATCACCAGTGATTAAAAGAATTACTACATAGAGGACTGATGCTGAGTGAAGTGAGCAGAACCAGAACATTGTACACAGTAACAGCCATGTTGTGTGATGACTAACTTTGATAGACTTAGTTCTTCTCAGCAATGCAAGGATCTAAGACATCTCCAAAAGACTCATGATGGAAAATGCTATCCACATCCCGAGAAAGAACTATGGAGACTGAATGCAGATTGAAGCATACTATTTGCTCTTTTTTTTTTCCTTCTGTTTTGTTGTGTTTCTTCTTTCTTTTGGTTCCTCCTATTGGTTCTAATTCTTTACAATATGACTAATATGAAAATATGTTTGATAGGAATGTATATGCAGATCAGTTTGCACTCTGTCCCAGGGAGGGAGGAGGAAAGGGAAGGGGAGAAAATTTAAAACTCAAAATCTTATGGAAGTGAATGTTGAAAACTAAAAATGAATTAATTAATAATAATAATAATAAAAATAATTACTACATAGAAACACTAGTAGTTCTTCTTCCATTTATATTCTTCCTTCCTGATTCATTCAGAAATGTGCTCAGGATAATCCTTCTCCCCTCAAGCCTTCTGCAGGCCCATTTTCCCCTCAACTATTTATTTCTGTTTGTTGTTGTTCAGTCATTTCAGTCATGTCCAACCCTTTGGGACCCCATTTGGGCTTTTCTTGGCAGAGATACTGGAGGGGTTTGCCATTTCCTTTTATCAGTGGATCCATTTTGTCAGGCAATCAGAGGTTAAGTGACTTGTCCAGGGTCACACAGCTAGGAAGTGTCTGAGGCTGAGTCTGAACTCAGGTCTTCCTGACTCCAGGCCCAGTGCTCTATCTACTGAGTCACCTAGCTGCCTCATTCATTTCTATACTGTGAGGATTATTGCTTGTAATCCTCCTTTTGAAGGTTTTCAAAATAAATTTGTAATTTAAACAGGTATGTTTTTGGCTGCCACATAGTTTTTGGTTGTCTTAAAGGTCAAGCATTAGTTGGCTAAGTAGTTTCTGGGCCTTCTTGGCCGTCTTATGCCAACTGCTTTGCATTACTTTTACTTCTGCGAGAACTATAGATACAGAGTCAAAATCTTCATTTTTGTGGAGCTCCCAGATTGCTTAAACAGGTTGAATTGCAACTATTTTCTTAAAATATATTAAGTACTTTCTTATCAATTATCCTTTCTTCTAATTTAATGATGGTTCTGATGTTTTCCTTAACCAATGATCCGACCTTGCAGGTAGAAACCTGTTGCTTCCTATCTCTTAAGATATTGTCATTTGGTTTTTTTTAATGATGTTTAAATTTTCTCACCACATCCACCTCCTTTCAACTAACTTCTTGAAGAAAGTATTCATGATCTATAGGCCTGAAACTTTTGAGTAGTATGCAAGCTTTTGCCTTCTTTAGTTTCTTAATCTTGTAATATTTTCCATTTTTTTCCACTATCTTCCTTTGTGTTTGCCTTTACATTGAATTTCTTACCCTGCTAGTTGTTAATGCTCATTCTAACCTGTAATTTCTTTGTATTGCTTTTATATGTATTTTCTATTTGCCTGTCATTGCATACACTGTTCCCCCACATCCCAGATAAATGTAAGTTCCTTGAGGGCAGGGACTCTTTCCATTTTGTCTGTTTAATCCCCGGCATTTAGTAATGCACCATGCTGTTCTCACATGAAAATTTAGATTGGCCTAAGTAACAACTGCAGTCACAACCACAACCACAACCATAACAATAAAAATAACTTTTTAAGGTTTGCAAAGGTTTTTGTATAGATCAATGGTTCTCAAAGTACAGTCCATGGACCCCTGGGTCCCTAAGACCCTTTGGGGGGATCAGCGAGATCAAAATTATTTTCATGATAATACTAAGATATTCTCATTACTAATTCAGTAAATATTGATAGACATCATCTGTATAAACAAAAGCTCTTTGGGGAGTTTAGAGTGTAAACGGTGCTAAGACTGAAAAATTTTACAATTGCTGGATGATCTCATTTGATCCTCATAATACCCCTATGATTAGGTGCTATTATTATCTCTATTTTGTAGGTGAGGAAACAGGCTGAGAGAGTTTCTTGCCCAGGGTCACACAGCTAATTAGTGTCATAGGCAGGACTTGAATTTTGGTTCTTCTGATTCCAAACCCAGCACTTTATTCACTATACCTCCTAGCTGCCAAGTACTAGCAATAGGTCTCACGTTTGCTTGTTTAGTCATTTTCAGTCGTGTCTGACTCTTTGTGACCCCATTTGGAGTTTTCTTGGCAAAGATACTGGAGTGGTTTGCCATTTCCTTCTCCAGTCCATTTTATAGATGAAGAAACTAAGACAAACAGAGTTAAGTGACTTGCCCAGGGTCACACAACTAGTAAGAGTCTGAGGTCAAATTTGAACTCAGGTCTTTCTGACTCTAGGCCTGGTGCTTTATGTACTGTACCACTTAACTTCCTCCATGGGGCTTGTAGCAGACACTTAATAAATGCTTTGGGGGGGGGGGGGGGGGGGGGGGGGGGTTGTCTGATGTTGTTGCTGCTGCTGCTTTATCTGCAATTGCATGGCAAGATTCCCTAACACCTCATGAAAGGTTTCTTGCTGTTTCTTGGCATATGATGAAATCAGCTCCTTTATTCACCATAGCACAGAGAACCCTTGAGTTGTTCTTTCTTTGAGCTGTAACTTCTATAATTTTTTCTGGTCTCCTGTGGGGCAGGACTACAAGTATGGATTTAATTCTGTCTCGCCAATATCTTATCCCTTAATTGACCATGGGACAATGATGGAACCAACTGTCTTCAATAATTCAGTTAAAGATGCAGAGAAATACAGTAGAGAAAAAAAATGCTAGATTTGGAGTCAGAGAACCAGAGTTTAAATTATGACTTGGCCACATACTGTCTTTGTAGCTCTGAGAGAGCTGCTAAGTGACTCCGTGGGTAGAGTGCTGGGCGTGGAGTCAGGAAGACTCATCTTCCTGAATTCAAATCTGACCTCACACACTTACTAACTGTGTGACCCTGGGCAAGTCACTTAACCCTGTTTGCCTCATTTTCCTCATCTGTAAAATGAGTTGAAGAAGAATATGGCAAACCACTCCAGTATCTTTGCCAAGAAAACCTGAAATGGAGTCACAAACGATTGAACAATAAGGTCTACCGATGATATGCAGGCCATCCCTGGGTCACATTTAAAGTCATTCCAGTTTGGCAGGAAGGGTTTGGATGCTTTCATCATTTACACATCAAAGACCTTATCATTTCCACACCACAAACGAGGCAGCTGAAGTAGTAGGCCTTTAGCGGATAAAGAAAATCAATTTTTTGATTAATATTTATAGTCTATAAACCATGTGCTTCTTTACACCCTCTGCCCCTTGCCTTTCATAGGATAATAGCTCTATAACTGGAAAAGATCTTACAGATGGTCTATTTCAGCCCCTCTCATTTTGCAGATAAGAAAATTGAAGCCCAGGGAAAAGAAATGGTTTCTCTGAGGTCATATAGTTAACAACTATCAGAGTCAGGATTTGAATTCATGTCCCTTGTCTCCAATATTAATGCTCCAATTTCAGTGCCATTTCTAGCATACTATAAACACTCTCCCAGTACCCCACAGAAGTAGAAGGGAGTCATAACAGACGAAGGTCCAATTTCTGGTTTTATCTGTTTCATGGGTCATGAAGAGCCAAAAATGCATTGCCTTATGGTGATAAGCCTCTCTCAATGTGTAGCAAGATTGGTTCTTAGACAGCTGACAACAGTCTGTTGCCCAGCTGTACTCGGAGTCTTTCCAGATTATGCTCTGTTGGCAGAGGCTTCAAGAATGCAAGGTGACCTCCAGCCATGAGGAGGCATCAGAGCAGGTCTTTGGTCCTTCCAAAGTAACTTTATTCCTTAGCTCCCTGTCATCAACAGATGTTCATACCTGCTCATTGTTGTTTTCTTTCTCAAACTTCAATTGTGCATCAAACATGTTCTCACCCTGTAGCAATCAAAGAAGAGATTTTTAATGAGACAAAAAATAAAAATTGCCTGAGGTAAATTCCATGACTGTTCTCTTTTGAATATGAATCTGCCACATTACCCTGCCCCACCAGGACAGAGAGATAATATTAGGCTTATAAATTTACAGCTAGAAGGGACCTGAGGGATCATCTAATCTGGAGGTGTCAAATACCTGACCTAGAGCCCAAGTTGGAACCAAAATAAAATATTGTTAAGAGATATTTAGCAAAATAAATAAAAGTAGAATTTGTTGTTGTTACTGTTCAGTTGTTTCAGTTACATCCAACTCTGTGACCCCAATGGGGTCTCAAAGAGACCAAAATGACTGAACAACAAAAGTTCATTGAAGCTTCAGAACAACCCTGTTGAGGGTCCAAGTGTCTTCATCCCCATTTACATTCTTATAGCAAGAAAGATGAGGCTGAGATAGTCAAGGTGACTATCCTGACTTCACATCACTTGATCAACTAACCAAGCCAGCACTTGTAGCTTCTGACTATAGGCCACTGTTTATTCTACTTTACCCCACTGACTCTCTGCTTTGTTTCATCATTGGTCAAGGAAGGAGCATTTCTTGGGAATGACATCAGCTTGATTTTTGAATTACATTTCTGGTTTTTTTTTTTCCTTCTAAGTTCAAAGAAATGTCAATCGGAGATATTTCCAAGTCCATTGCCAAGTCAGGTTGATTAAATCTCCACAATGTCTCTTCTGTCTGCCTCCATTAATCCCCACATGTGGCCACAACCCTCTTTCAGGTTCTTACCACTTCCCACCCGGACTAGTACAATAGCCTTCTAATTATGCTCCTGCCATCTTAATCATCATCATCTTCATCATCATCATCATAACTAGTGTTCATAATACCTACTATGTGCCAAGCACTGTGCTAAGCGCATCTCGTTTGATCCTCTCAACAACCCTGGGAAGTAGGTACTACTATCATCCCCATTTTAGAGATGAGGAAACTGAAGAAGACAGACGTTAAGTGACTTGTCCAGGATCACACTACTAGTAAATGTCTGCAACAGGATTTGAACTCAGGTCTTCCTGACTTCAAGTCCAATGCTTTGCCCAGTGGACTACCTAGTTGCCTACAAACTCCTCTATTATGCATTTAAGGCCCTTCACAATTAGTATCCAACTATTCAATCCAGTTACTCCCCTTCATGTACTCTGGATTCCAGTCAAACTGATCTATTTATTGTTTCCTACCTCCACTCCTTTTCATAAGCTATTTCCTTCTCTTAGGATGTTCTCTATTCTTACTTCTGCCTCTTAAATCAAATGCCATGTTCTACATGATATCTGTTCTCATCCCCCAGGTTTCAATATTCTCCCCTCCCTATGAAATTAGTTTGTACATATGTAAATTTCTTTTTTTTCTTTTTTTATTTGCAGTTTCATGTGCAATCATCTTTTTATTATACCGTATTATGGAAATGCTCATTTTATTCCATACATTAAAAATAAAATAAATAAAGCTAAAAAAAATTACCTATCTATATACATCTTATTTCTTCCAATAGCATGTAAGCTACTTGAGGGCAATAACTACTTTTGTATCTATCTCTGTGTCCCAGCACTTCATTGTGCCCTATAAATAGTAAGTGCCTAATCCTTGTTGAATTGAATGACAAATCCTCTAAGAATTTCTTCCAGGGAACAACATTGTCCAAACAGGTACCATTCTTTTCCTCTACATCATCACTCATATCTAGCCCCTTCTCTCAACTCACACAGGAACCAAATTGGTCCAGGTGTTCATCACTTCTCAGACACTATTGCAACAAACTCCTAATTGGCCTCCCTGGTTCAAGTTTCTCATTGCTCCAGTCCATCCTTCTCATTATTGCCAAAGTAATTTTCCTTTAACCCCGATCTGACTATGTCAACTCCTTGACTCGAACAGCTCCAGTGGCTTTCTAAGGCTTCTAGGATCAAATATAAACTCCTCTGTTTAGCTTGTAAAGGCCCTCGCAACATGGCCTCAAGCTTTCCAGCCCCATTGAACATTACTTCCCTCCCACCTTCTTCAATCCAGCCAAACTATGTGCTTCTTAATACCCTCTGCCGCCCCTTCCCAGGATTATAGCTGAAAGACACCTTAGAGGTTATCTATTCCAACCGTGCTCATTTTGCAGTTAAGAAAATTGAAGCTGTTTTCTCTGTTCTTCACACATAATGCTCCATCTCTCATCCCCATGCCTTTGCAGTGGCTGTGCTCTATGCCTGGAATGAACTTTCTCCTTTCCTTTGCTTCACAAAGCACTTTTCTTTCTTTAAGATGCAACCCAAGCACCACAACAAAGCTTTTCCTGATCCTCTCAACTGATAGTGTCCTTCCTTTCAAATAACCCTGCATTTGTCTACTTTGTATCTATTTGCATTTATTCTCTTTATATTTATTTTGTATGTAATTACATATGTACTTCTTGTCTTCTGCTTTAAAATATAAGCTCCTAGTAAACAGAGGTTGCTTCAATTATTATATTTGTATTCCTAGCACCTAGCATAGTGCTGGTATATAATGATCAGTTAATAAATACTTTTCAATTGATTGATTGATGATGGTTAACTCATGAGCTACCCATTCAGACAGCCACTGCCACCTAAACCTGTAGCCAGAATTCTACACTTAGCTTTGTGGGGCTTTAATGACCACATCAAAAGGAGATTAGATTAGATGTTCTCTAAGACATCATCTAACAATATATGGATACTATAATATCAAGATATATAAATGGCAGTTGTTTAATTATTTTATTATATTTATTATTGCTATAACTAATAATACAATACAATGTGATACAATATAATTTAATAACAATTACTGTATGTTAGTTATTTTTGTTATATATTATAGCCGTTATTAGTTATAGTTATATATTATACATAAATTGCTATTATTACTATACTATATATTATATGTAAGTTGCTATACATATTGTACATAAGATACATTCAATTATTGATTATATATTAGTTATATATTACAGTTATATCTTCCACATCACAACTTTCCCCATCCCTGTTTCAATACATCAAGGGTCAGCATAAGAAATTAAATGGGAATTTGGGAGGAGTTTTGGGGAAGCCACAAACAACACAGAAAAAGTTTAGAAACTCAGAAATGCATAAAATATGTTTATAGTATTGTATAATATCAACCCAAATTTTGCAATAAGATATTGTAAACACCCCATAAATCAAAAAGAAAAAATTCAGACTTCTTCTCTAGTATGACGGGAGGGCCAAAACATTTTACATGAATTTTCCAGATTGGGAGGAACTGAGCCCCTAACCTCCAAGATGTGGAAGAAATAACTGTATATGTTGAATGATGATGATGATGATGATGACGATGATGATGATGATGATGCCACAAAGATTGACCAACCTAAGCAATTCTGATAACTTAGGATCTTAGGTTGACCATTGGAAGGGACATTAGAATTCACCTAATGCAACCAACCCACTTTACAAATGAGGAAGGTAAGGCCCAGAGAGGTTCAGGGACTTGTCCAAGTTCACACAGGTAGAAGTAAGCCATAGAAGTGAGATTCAAATGTAGGAGGCAGCTCGCCTCCCCTGCTGACTTACCTTGTGTTCTTATCCGCCTTCAGAATTTCCAGGGCAATGAAGCGATGTTCGAGGCTGTGGAGCAGCAGGACATAGATGCTGTGCAGATCCTTTTGTATCAGTACACCGCTGAAGAGCTAGACTTAAACACACCCAACAGTGAGGGCTTGACACCCTTGGACATTGCCATCATGACCAACAACGTGCCTATTGCAAGACTCCTCCTGAAGACGGGCGCCAGAGAGAGTCCACACTGTAAGTAAAGCTCAGGGCAGAGCTCATCGAAGGCTGCTCCCATGTGTGTCAATTTGATGCCAGGAAAGACCCTTAAAAGCTCTTCTCAAGCATCGAAAGGGATATTAGAACTCTCCTCATGCATCTCACCCACTTGCTTTATAGATGAGGAAAGTGGAAAAAGAGGACTGACTTTGAAATCCTTAATATATTTTCATGTGCAAGTCCTTTGAAAATCCAGGCTTGACACATATAGACGCAAACTGTTTGGAAAGCTGGACATCGGGGGTGTTTTAAATTAGTATACACTGATTCTTGCAGGGAAGGAGCCTCCACCTAATAATTTATCCAGAACTTTAAACACTCTTGATGATTTCACCAAGTGATGCTAGAAGGCAAGAGACACATGAGGGAGAAAAGAATCTCTGTGTGTGTGTGTGTGTGTGTGTGTACATGTGTGCAGGTGTGGCCCTGTACTATATGAGCTATTTTGGGGATCATAGATTTAGGGCTAAAAAAGACTCTCAAAGGTCATCGAGACCAAGCCCCTCATAAAGGAAGCTCAGCAGGACTAAGCATCTGGTCTAGCATCACACAGGCAGTGAGAGGCAGGGCCAGGATTCAAACCCTGTTCTTTTTGTTCCAGTTCCACAGTCTTTCTATACTGTCTTTTACTGGGGCAGTGTGGTACAGTAGATTGTGAGCCCCAAAATGTCCAAACTGCAAGAAAAATCACTGAGGCAGAGCACCAAGCCAATACTCATTTATTAAAGGGACCTAGCCTTTAATGGATAGGACCCCAGATCTTCCTCAGAATCTGAGATGCCCCTCTTCTTCCTGGGCCTTAGTTTTATAGTGCTTGAAACCCAAACAATGCAAAAGAGACAAAGTAAAATACAGAGTCTTACTGGTTGACCTTGACTCTGATCATCCAGGAGGGTCTACATAAAAATCCCATTGGCTGACGTGGCTTGATCTTTCAGGAGGGCCTACTGAGCCAAAGGGCAGACCCATGGGCTGCTACATGGGCCAATGAACTGGTAGATGGATAGGCCATGGGCCAGCAAACAGTGTCACTTGTTGACCAATGCTTGTGGCCATATCCCTATGTTGGCAACAGAGGGGTGATAAAGAGCAAAGGCGCAACAAAAATAGCTGGGGTACTATTCATATCATTGAGTCATCGCTACCACACTGGGTTTGGTCCCCTCCTTGGCAGGAAGAAAGGGTGGAGCTCCTCTAGTTAGCTTCCTATGATTAAGCAAGTGAATTTTACAAAAGCAGGTGAACTTATAGTTTATTGTTTAAATGATAAGAAAAACTAGACTGGCTAAATATATAGAAGAGTATAATACTAATTAATTGCTAACATCACTACCACTATGGAATCATGCTAAACTGATTAATACTGATTGGAATAAAATAGGGGTCTAATTAATTATCCATCACAAGATGGAGTGCTGGACTTGATACTAGAAAGACCCAGAAACCTGAGGGGAGGAGGCGCGTGACTGTAATCCCTGCTATGGGGGAGGTTGAACCTGGCAGATCAATCAAGCATGGGATTTCTAAGCTGCAGTGAACTAAGCCATTTGGGTTTGCACTGTTTGCCTCCAATATGGTGAGTTCCTGGGAGCAAAGGGCCACCAGACTACCTAAGGAGGGGACCAACCATCCTAGACTGGAAACAGAGGCAGGTCAAACCTTCCAAGTCAATCAGCAGTGGGATCAGGCCCATTAGCTGCCTCTGGACTTCCATTCTGGGCAAAATAGGTAGACTCAGTCTCAAAACAAACAAACAAACAAACAAAAAACACCTTGCATTTAAATGTTGCCTCAAGCTAACTGTATGACCCTGGGTACATGATTTAATCTTTATGTGCCTCAGTTTCCTCATATGTTAAAAAAACAGAATAATAATAGCATCTACTTCACATGGTTGTGAGGACCACCTGAAATAATGCCTGTAAAGTGCTTTGCAAACTTCAATGGATGATCTAAATGTCAGCTATTATTTCACTATTTCATAAAGCAAATAATACCAGAGCCAGCTGAGACTGCCCAAGAAGTGTATTTTTTTTGTAAACAGTTCTGTGTGCGAGCCATGGCTCCACTGGAATGAGTCTAGCCCAGCTAGAAGCCTTTACTTGACTATAAACACTCTTGACGTTTAATGTCCATGCTGGCTCAGAACTGCAGGCTTATATTTTCTCTAACAAATTCATGAATGAACAGGCATTTGCTAAGCACTTACTATGTGCTAAACTCTGGGGATACAAATCCAAAAACTTGAGATAGTCCCTCCTCTCAGGGAGCTCCCAACTTGATTGGCAAAGACAACATATAAAAGAACGCTTAACTGTAGAACAGAGGAAAAGGTCCTGAAATCCTAAAGATTCAGCAGAGAGGTGGAAGGCAAGGGACTTCAGGTGAAATCCTCAGGTCTGATGACAGTGCCAAGGGTTTAGAGGGCATAAAGGGGGGGGGGGGGGGGTGTTGGTAAGGTCTGGTGGTCCTCTCTCTCACCAGGAAAAAAAAAAGAGTGACTACCACCTTAAGCAAGCGCTGTCAAGAAGCCGGGTACCATGTTAGGCACTGGGCACAAAGACAAAAATGAAACAATAACCAAAGGGTTATTGTTCTCTACTCCATCACTTCAATGCTCCAAAGGGTTAACCACAGCTAACAATGGCTCACTTGACTCCTAAAGAACTGTGCAGCCTGAATAATTTGGAAACCATTTGTTTGCTCCCAAATTTCAAACATCTCCCACACAAAGAGCCTCCTTACACTAGGCACATAGGACAACTCTTGTATTAAAAAGCTCATCTTCTTTTTTGGTTGATCCATAGCCCTACTTTGTCCAGAAACTTGAGGAATTAGTTTTAGTGGGGTTTGGGTCTAAGAGGATGACATTTTCATGAAGAACTTGCTACTTTCTTGAGGGAAGCAGAGAATTTAAAGAAATGGGCTTGTGGAGGTGGAATTAAACAAAAAAGTTGGGGAGGGGACATCTTTGTCACTATGAAATTTATTCTGCAATAACGTCTATCCCAATGAACCAGCAAGGGAGGGCTTGGAGGTTGAATCGATGGGGCTAAATAGCGAGAATGCAGACTGAGCAGCATTCTGTATGAAGAAACAAGGAGACTATTCATCCAGATGTTGCCTCTGCCATCCCTGCAGTGGGCTGGATGAAACATTAGACCTACTTACCTGGATGCTGCAGAGATTTCTGCACTTTCCATGAAAATAGTGAGACACCCCCCCTCCCAAATGCACATTTAAATCTCATTAAAAAAAAAAAAAGTTCAAATCTTCAACACCAAGACTGAAGCCAAAACACAGGCTTAAGGAACCTCCTATCCTCTGTGACCTCCACTATGGGACAGTCCCTAATGATGTGATCACATGCTGATTAGACTGATAAGAGGTTGCATAAGCTCTTTGTCTCCATTAGACCACACAAACTAGTTCAATGGAAAGAACGCTGGACTTAGAGTCTGAGTCTGACAAGACTTAGGTTCAAATCCTGCCTCAGACACTTACTAGCTCTGCGACTTTGAGCAAGTCACTTAACACTGTTTGCCTCAGTTTCCTCACCTGTAAAAAATAAAGAGTTTGGATTCCATGACCTCTCAGGTCTCTGCTAACCCTAAATCTATGATTTTATAAACCCAGAAAAAAAAATTTGGCCTCATGGCAAAAAAGAGGCCCACAACTATCTCACAAACACAATTGAAAATGAGATCTGTGGTGTCTCTGGTCACTTGACTGAACCCCAGTTTACCCCCTTTTTTTCCTTTTTGCTGGAATCCAACAATGTGTTTTCCTTGGCTCTGTTTTATGCACAAAAGTTCCAATTAGAACAAGGTTAGGATGGAGGAAGGCAATCTGTTCTCTAGGATTTTCAATTCACTTTCTAGGCCAAGTTCAAATGGGAGCAAAACTACTCCAACTCAATAGAAGGGTCTCACCCATGAGAAAAACCAAGACCTGCCCAAAAAAAACAGAAAAGTGAACACCTGCCTAAAATGGCTCCCTGGAAGAGTCAGAGGCATAAGATGACCATGGAAGATGACTACATTTGGCATCCTTTGAGCAATTTGAAGCTACAACTTAGTGGCATGTAGTTTTGTCTCCATTTCGTAGCAGTACAAACTGAGGTGCAGAGAGATTGAGAGACCAACTGACCTTCATCATGGTATTTCATGATGTCATTTGGAGGTCATCTAGTCCAATCCTCTTACTTTACAGATGAGAAAACTGAAGCTTTTAGAGAAGTGATTTTCCCAGGGTCATACAGATAAAAAGTGGGATTTGAACCCAGTCCCACTATTCTAAATCAACATTCTCTCCATGATACCATGTTGCCTCAGTCACCATTCATCACCCTGAGCTTCACTTTCCCTATGTATAAATGAGATGTATTACACAACCTCTAAGGTCTCTTCTAGCTGTGACTCTATAACCCTTTGATTCTAGCCCTCAACTTATAATTTGCTACCCAGTATCCCAAACTTTAGCCTCAAATTCATTCTTGGTCCTATAGAAGGATAGGCAGTCCAGGAATAGGAATTTACTGACTCATGAAAACAGCCCCAGAAATACTCATCCAAAACTGCACACCACCCCAAGACCAAAATGCATGACAAAAATAGAGTCTTCCATCCTCTATCTAGAGTCAGCTGTCTTTATTAAGCTGCTTCTTATGTCCTCCTGCCTCTAGGTGGCAGTCCAGTAGTGCAGAATCACATTTACTCATTAAAAAAAATCTTCAAGGATTATTGGGGTAGAAATAGAATTACTTACTTCTTCTCTACCTAATGGGATGGGCTTAGAGAATATATCTAAATAGCAACCAAGCATGAGTGTCTATAAGAGACTTCAACAAGGAAAGTCTAGACCTATAAAATGTCAATCAGTATATATGGGTGGTCTTAAGGACTTGTGAATGTATATATGAGCCTATGGACCTTTATTCTTACAGTCAATATTCCCAACCACAAATACACACACACATACACACACACATATACACACACACCAACATAAATACATAGGGTACAGTGGAAAGAATATTGAGTTTGGGGTTCAAATCTCAGTTCTTCTGTGTGACCTTGAGTATTCATTTAACCTCTCTGGGCCTCGGTTTCCTCATCTGCAAAATGAGTGGGTTGGACTAGATGACCACTGAGAATTATTTCAACTCTAAAATTATGATCCAAATCTGTTCCTCTCATCTTCTAATCTCTCCATTCCTTCCTTTACCCGGTCTACCACCTCCCTCCCATTACCACACATCCTAACCTTTGGCACAGCCTTGGATTAGGGTATTGGAGAGAATCTAGTCCAAGGGTTCTTAACCTGAATCCATGAATGTTTTACAAAATATTTTGGTAACTATATTTCAATGTAACTGCTTTCTGTTGAAATCCTAAGTAGTTTATTTTATGAATTTAAAAATGTTATTCTGAGAAGAGCTACGTGGGTTTCACCAAACTACTAAAGGGTCTGTGACATTAAAATAGATTGAAAACTCTTGATCTAGTCCAATCCCTTATTTTACAGAGAAGGAAACTGAAATTTAAGGAGATAAAATTACCTTCCTCAGGTCATAAATGTATTAGCAGAACTAGAATTCAGATCTAGATCCTCTGATGTTATAGTCCACTCTCTTTTCACTAAATCATGTTACCTCTCAAAGTACCTGTAAAGTATGTTGGTGAAATATGTGGTTGGTCACTCACAGTTACTTCTGGGAACATTGGTCCCCCAAAAGCTTTGTGGTTCACAGCAGGCAGACAATAATGACAGGACTAGAAAGTGCTGATAGCCATAAGCACAATAACCTTACTACATCCTATTTTATACAATGAAATCTGACAGCATTAGGGGAGGTTGAGAAGGAGAAAAGGATGACTGTCTCTGCCCCTTACTCTATCCCTTCCTCTTCCTTCAGGAGCAAAGAAACTTCCCTCTATCCCATACCTCCAATTATGATGCTTTTATGGAGGCCACATTACAGATTCACAAAAAACCTATTTCCCCCTCTGATTATTGGTTTCATCGCCAAGTGACACCCGTAAGCTTGAGATTACTGGCTGTAGTAAAGGAAAGAGATCTTTTCTTCCCTTATCACACTTCTACCTGTTCCCTAGTCTTATGACTACCAGCAAGACAGCTGGGGTTCTGCATTCCCTCCTGACTCATAGGGCTACCAGGATAAATCCTTCTGGATGATTGTAGATAAGGGATAAGATGATCATAGATTCAGAGGTCATCTAAGCCAACCCACTTATTTTACAAACAAAGAAGCCAAGGTCCATAATGGTTAAATGACTTGCCCAAGGTCACAGAGCTATTGAGTGGCAGAGGCAGGATTTGAACCCTGATTCTCTGACTCCAAACAGCGAGATGATCTGAAATTCCCTTCAAACTCATTTAGGGGGCTACACAAAAATGCTGGTATCATTAATTTATATTCGCACCACTTTCTTGACCCCAAGATTAGCATCTCATGCACCAGATTTTACTACTGTTTCAAGCTTGATTATACAACCGCTCAGACTTGACTGCGGTTAACTTTTGGTTATTTCTCCTTATCGGAAACAACAACCAGAAACAGATTTACCATCATTGAGAAGGATCATTCACAAGAACATGCCATTCTTCTGAAGGCAGTTCCCAAAGATGAGCTCCAGAAATAATTTTTTTAATCAAAGTCAACATCATTGGAGAGAATGAGTCACCCCCTAAAATGACTCTTTTCTAAAAGGATGACAATCCTAAATTCTGGTCTGTCTGTTTAAAAAAAAAAATCAATCCCATGATTTTATAGCCACACATCTGAGCCGTTGCCAAGGCAACAATGTCAATTCAGTGGAAACAGAAACAGTTTGAATAAACATAGGGGTGGATTGACAGGTTTCTCCCCCCATTCTTCAACCCATTGTTTAGGCATCATGTAGACAAAGTCCAAGTCAAAGTTGCCTCCTCTAAAGTATGGATATGGTAGGCAGCTATCTTGTTTCATCTTTGAGTAATTTGACTTCACTGGCTAATGTGTTTTTGTTACTGTTCAGTTGTTTCAGTCATGTCCAACTCTTTGTGACTCCATTTGGTATTTTCTTGGCAAAGATGCTAGAGTGGTTTGCCATTTGCTTCTCCAGCTCATTTTACAGATGAGGAAACTGAGGCAGTCATTCAGCATTCATTGAGTGCTTACTATATTCTAGGCACTGTACTGGTGAGATACAAAGAATGAAACAGTCCCTACATGCAAGAAGTTTACATTCTAATGAATGAGACAAGTATACCCAAAGCACATGCACACACACACACACACACACACACAAATACACACATACACAAACACAGAGAGAGAGAATAAAGAGAAAGTTAATAGATGCAAATATATCTCCACAAGTTCAATATAAGGTATTTTAGGAGGGAGGGCATTAGTAGTTGGAGCACTGGGAAAGGCTTTATGGAGAAGATAGAACCTGAACTGCATTTTAGAGGAAGAAAACTCAATAAGATGGGGGTACAGAGAGGGCATGGCAGGCATGGGAGACAGCTAGTGAAAAGGCACAGAGATGAAAGATGAAATATTGGGTGTGAGGAATAGAGAAAGGTCAATTTGGCTGGGTCTCAGAGTGCAGGAAGGGGAGGGATATCCACTGAGCCTGGAAAGGTAGGTTGTGCTCAGATTGTGTAAGGCTTTGAAAGCTAAACAGAGACGTTTATATTTGTTCCTAGAGGCAATAGGAAACCATGGAGTTGGTCAAGTAGGCATGACCTAGTCAGATCTGTGCTTAAGGAAAACTACTTTGGCAGCAAGATGGTTAGATCTGAGTGGAGAGAAACAAGTCAGGGAGACCAAGCAGGAAGCTCTTGCAATAATCTAGGTGAGAGGTAGAATATGCACGGATGGATTTAACAGGAAGAATATCAGCACTTATATAGCACCTACTATATACCAAGTACTACAAATATGTTATTTTTCTCCTCAATACTACACAATACTCCTCAATACTATGCTATTATTATCCCCATTTTACAATTGAGGAAAATGAAGCAGACAAAGGTTAAGTGACTTGTCCAGGGTCATACAACTGGTGTCTGAAGCAGGATTTGAACTTGGGTTTTCCTGACTCTAGGCACAATACTCTATCCACTGTACCAATAATATAAGGCTTACAAAGCACTTCACAAATATTACTTCATTTGATTTCCACAATAACCCTATGAGGTAGGGATTGGTACTAACCCCATTTTACAGATGAGGAAACCAAGATAATGGAAGGTTAAGTGATTTGTCCTAGGTCACATACCTAAACAGTACCGGAGGAACAATTTGAATATGTCTTTCCATCTCTGAGCCCAGCTCTCTATCCCCTGTTCTACATCTCTTTTAGCAAGGCAGCTTTACCCACTGGTAAATTCTTCCAGTAAGAATCAGAAGACATCCTAAATTCCTAGCTCTGAAGCTAGAAGAGACCTTAGACGCCATCCAACATACCCATTCTATAGATGATGAAACTGAGGCCCAGAAAAGCTATTCCACTTGACCAATGTCAGGCAGATAATAAGTCTCTGAGCTGATGTGTGAACACATATCCTCTGACTTCAGAGCCAATGTTCTCTGTCATACCACACAATCTCATTTTATTTACCTTACCCAGAGTAATTTTGCCCCTATGCCCTTGATGGAAATTAGTATCATGTTATATTTCGCCCTTGGTAATTTTCTGGGCCTCAAGTAAGTAATATCTAGGACCCAAACTCACCAATATTTAAAAAGATTGGGAAGCAGAAAAGGAGTTGGGATTACAGGCACTGAGTCAGGCCCTTAGGCACTGCTGGTAAGGGAATTCATTCATCCTTAGTCATTCCTTATTTTGATGTTCGAAGGCTAGGGCTCTGAATTTGTCTGCTTTGCACTCTGAGTCGCCCCTGCCATTAATTAGCTCCCTGGGTCTCAGTGACCATGCTGCCTCTCACCTAGCACCACAATAGCACGAAGCCCACGTCAGGAGTTGGGGAGGGGTCCCTGCCCCAGCCGCCAGCCCACTCACCACCCACTCACAGACCCTCTATTGTACTAGTGAGGAGGGCAACACAGAAGGGACTTTACTGGGCTGGAGAAGAAATAAGCAGGAACGAGGCAGGAAGGCCCCAGCTTGGAGGTTTCCAGCTCTTGTGAGACAGAAGAGGAAAGACTGCAGCGAGGGAGGGTTGGGGGAAGTAGAGAGGGAGGGGGCCAGGGTGTAAGGAAGAGAGATAGAGCCAAGAAGAAACGCGAATGGGCAGGACAAGCAGTCATAAAGACGTCGCTGGGGCTTCAGTATTAAATCAAATAAGACAAAGCATTGCCACAGCCAGTCTGAGTGTAACTCCAACTCGGTCCAGACTCTGATTACCATCCCCTGTATTTCATTGCATTTATTTTTTTCTAAGTCATTTTTCTTACTGACAAGATTTTAGGTTACCTACCAAGCTACAGTGGGGTTAATGAGGTGAGATAGGTTGGGGATTCCTTTTTTGTTATTTGGGGTGTGTGTGTGTGTGTGTGTGTGTGTGTGTGTGTGTGTGTGTGTGTTAAATTCTATACGATGAGACAACAATTTGATGGGTGAAGGCTGATTTCATCTAGGTCAGGAATTCCCAGTATGGAAACCCCTTCCAATGATTCAGAGACAATTCTCAATAACTTACAGTCTGAGAAGGCTACCTATGGTACTGAGAGTTTGAGAGATTTGGTGATGGCCACCCAGCTAGAATATGTCAGAGACGGGCCTTGAACCCAGATATTTCTGACTCCAGAGATAACATAGCACTGTGTTAAGAGCCCAGGATGTGAAGTCAGGGGACCGGAGTTGAATCTTGGTTTAGCCACTTACTACCTACCCCCTGTAACCTCCTCTAGCACCCGGGCTTCCCAGCCCTGGAACATCCAATCATCCAAGTAGCCTTATCACCCTGGAATACCCCTCTGTCAGGCTGGCTCTCTCTTTCCGTTGGCGAATGCCTCCTGGAGCCTCCATTCAAATCCTACTTCAGACACTAACTAGCTGTGTGACCCTGGGCAAGTCACTTCACATCTATCTGCTTCAGTTGATCCCATCTGTAAAATGAGGATAGTAATAGTACCTATTCCCGGGGTTGTGGTGAAGATAAAATGAGATAATATTTGTAAAGCATTTTGCAAACCTTAAAATCTATGTACACACGAGTGTTGTTGTTGTTGTTGTTTGGAGAAGCCCAGGTTGACCATCCCTCATTCCCTTCTCAGCCTTGCTGCTAACATTCCCGACTTCACAAACCATGCCCTCACAATAGGTACCTTTATTCTCCTTGCCCGATTTCTGAGTTCCCTTTTGTATGTTGTCTTCCCCTATTAGAATATAAGCTCCTTGAGGGCGGGGACTAGATTTCTTTTTTATTCCTATTTGTATTCCCAAAGTTTAGCACAGTGCCTGGCACATAGTAAGGACTTGGCAAATGCTAGTTTTCTTCCTTTCTGCCTGATGCTGAGTTAAGTCACTTAACCCTCCCAGGCATTGTTTTCCTCACCTACAAAATGAGGAGGTTGATATGATACAAACAAAGGAGACCTCAAGAAAGGACTATGAGAGCAGCCCTGTAGAGAAGGTAATAGATGTATTAATAATTATTTATATTTGCTGATGGAGGCTGGAGTTCAGAATGTTCAGGCTAATTGCCCACATTTACTAAGTGAGGCAATGTGGAACAGTATGAATAGCATCCTCTCTGGAACCAGAGGGCCTGGGTGTAAATCCCACCTTTGACACTCCCTAAGTGGCTTTGACCGTCACATTACCTCTCTGGACCTCAGTTTCCTCGTCTGTAAAATGAAATGATGTGAGTAGATGACTTCCGGAGTCTTAAAGCTCTAGAACTATGAACTGGCATTAAATATAAGTGCATCTATAAAACAAATTTTAAATAAACAAATTAAGGGAGGGAAATTGGACTGAATGGGCTTCGAGGGCCTTTCAAAGCTTTAAATCTACGATCCCATGACTCCAAGGCCAACTTTCTATCCACTATAACAAACTGCCTCTCAAACCTGATCTCAATGGGAATATACTTAGATTATACACACATAGAGGTATACATATAGATATAATGTATGTATGTAAAAAACACACATACATTATGTATGCATTTAAGGTGGTGTCACAGCATTTTAAAAATCATTTATTAAATGACGCTTTCATCCCCCAAGGTATGTATGCAATCATGTAATTCCACCATACATACACACATATAATAAAAAAATTCACTGAATGGCTTTGCAAAGGACAATCCCTCCTTTTCTATACAATTTGGGGAAGGGGGAGTGGGGATCGAGAGGGGGCTGAGAGTACAGTTACTGGGTCAATTCATCAACCAGAAACTGGTGACATGCACTCTGACGCCGAACCCGTGTCTAAAAATACACAAATGTATACGGATTTGTTTGAAACTGTCCAAGCCTATATTTAGGACATTCCCAGCAAGGCTATAATGAGACTGTGTTTGAGAACTTCAGTCACAGCAGACTCCACCATTAATCTGAAGTTAGTTAAATTAACAACATTTAGGACTGGCTTGTCAATCTCCGTGTTCCAGGAAATTGCACCTTGAGGCTACTAATATTGCCAATTTTTCCACCAGAGTGTGTGCGGGCGCGCGTGTGTATGTGTGTATGTGTGTATGTGTGTGTGTGTATGTGTGTGTATGTGTGTGTGTTTTTTTTTTTCCTTCAGCCCCTCCGTGTGCATACACCATCGCTGCTTTCTTACATCCACAGCACTTATATTATCATTTATTCTGGCCTCCTTTAGCCTTCCCTGGGGACTTCACATAGTGTAGCTGCTCAGTGAAAGAGTTTTTTAGCTTTATATTTATTTGTTTATTTTTCTGTCACGGCTCATGACTGAGGCTTAAAAAAAAGAAGTGTGACAGTATTCAGAGTGCGTGATTGACTGCTGGAGCAACATTCATTAACCATGACAAATCTGCAGGAAAACACAGTCCTGAGTGTTCTAAACAGCAGTTAAAAAAAGAAAGAAAGAAAGAAAGAAAGAAGGAAAAAAAGAGAAAGAAAAAGAAAAAGAAAAAAAGACTAAACTAATTTTTCATTGACCTCATCTGTAAATAAATTTAGTCTGATGGTGAGCAGGGGCAATCATAAATTAGTATTCATTTCCTGTAATTAATACAAACATGACTATGAACACAGAGAATATGAATATATAACCACCTAATTTCCATTTCAAAATACAACTTAACAGATTTCCACTTCAGTTATCTCCATAAATTTCACCACCCTGCCCACCCCCATAATTGAAAGAATGGAATTGCTCTCTTTCACTTGAGAAGATCTTGTTTGGGCCTTGGGAGGCACAGGGGTCATGGGCTGAAAAAAGGTGTTGAACTCAGTCTGAAAGACCCAGCTGAGGAACCTGGTTCTTGAAGTCTCAAATGATTTGCTTGATCTCCTGCTGAATTCCCCTGGAACCTCCATGACATCACACCTGTCTTTTCTCCCCCTATTTCCAAGGTGCTACCATCTAAATGAAGACTGGTCATCTTGGCTGCTTGGTGGTGGGAATTCAAATGGCTGTCCTTAGTGCAAGGGTTCTTTAGTCTTTTTGTGCCATGGACTCCTTGGCCAGGCTGCTGAGGCCTATGGACCCCTTCTCAGAAAGATTTATTTTTTAATGTATAAAGTAAAACACAAAGGATTACAAAGAAAACCAATTACTGTATATTGAAATAAAGATGTATTTTTTTCTCTTCCAAGTTCAGGGATTTCCCCTACAATAGGTACCTTTATTCTCCTTGCCCCGATTCTGAGCTCCCATTTGTGTATTACCCTCCCCCATTAGACTATAAGCACCTTGAGTGCAGGGACTGTCTTTGCTTCTCTGTTTCTTTTTTTTTTTCACATTTGTATCCCAAGTCTGGAATGCCCTCCCTCCTCACCAATTCCTCTTAAAATCTCCAGCTTCCTTGCCAATACAGATTAGTTACCTTTTCTGATCCCCTTGGTTATTAACACATACTCTCCCTTCAAATTAATGTGTATTTACTTATCTGTTTATACCCTCCCAGTATAATGTCAGCTTCTTAGAGGTGTGGGGAGTAGGGTTGTTTTTCTCCTCTGTCTTTGTCTCCCCAGCACCTGGCATGGTTCATTGCCCATAATTGGCTCTTAATAAATGCTTATTAAACTGAATCTCTTTCCCTGCAGTCATCAGCCTCGAAAGCAGGTCAGCACATCTCAACACCTTGGTCCAAGAAGCGCAGCAGAGGGTGAATGAGCTGTCTGCCCAGGTGGAGAATGAAGGATTCAGTATGGATAGTGCAGATAAAGAGAAACAGTTGAAAGCTTGGGAGTGGAGATACCGGCTATACAAACGCATGAAAACGGGCTTCGAACATGCCAGTGAGTAGTAGCCAACTGCCAAATTTGATCGGCCTCTATCTTTTTTCGAGACCACTAGTGATCTCTCTTTACTCTTTAGTGGACTACCCATTAAGAGCCAGGACAGTAGGAAACTGAGGTGGGGGGAGGGGAAGATAGCTCTCTTACTCCATTTTCTTATTAATAAGGTCCCATGTCCACAAACATGAGGCTCCAATGGCTTCAAGGCTAGACATACTCTTCTGTTTCATCTTCCTCCCTCCATAAGTTTTAGAAATGCGCGAAAATGGGCCTGTTGACCTGTTTAGCCTTGTGACCTAAAATAACTGAGGGGGAGGGGGAGGGGGAGGGTACATAGTTTAAAGAAAAAAAAAAAGACTTTTGCTTCCATTATGAGACTTCTGGTAAAAGCACAGGATCTATGTTTTCTATTTTCTACTGTACTTTGTACCTGTTAATATTAGCTATGACTGAAGTTTGGCTTCCGATATATGTGAGAAAACAAAGAATAGAATTGTCAAATTTATTAATTGTGTTTTCTTTCTTTCCTCACTTCTATTCTTGAGGATAATTATTTGTTCATGTAAAGTATTTTGCCCCCACTAAAGCACACGAAACTTTCCCTGAAACCATCCTTCAAATGAAACTCAAACACACAAGAAAAGCAAGAGTTGTCGTTAAGTATAAGGAGTATAAAGAGTTGTCCGTTAAGTATACGGACACTTTTACTTAAATAGTTAATCTTGGTATCTAATTGTAAACAGAAACCCAATTCATTCATTTGCTAATTATTCTTCCAGACTGCAGGGGTTAGCCAGAGTTCTAGGCTTTGGCTGTGATGTAGACATTGACTCTTAATAAAAGGATTTGTTCTGTGAAGTTTGAATTCAATCAAAGGACAGCACTTCAGAACCTAGAGGGCCACATGTGGCCTCTATGCCACAGGTTCCCTACCCCTACTATACCAAAACATAAGCAGCTAGATAGTGCTATTCCTGGAATCAAAATGACCTGACTTCAAATCCCAGCCTTAGATATTGCTAGCTGTGTGACCCTGGACAAGTGACTTACCTTGCCTCAGCTTCCTCATCTGTAAAATGGGGGAACCTGTCTCTCAGGGCTGTTGTGAGGATAAAAAGATAATATCTGTAAAGTGCTTTGCAAGCCTTAAAAAGTTATCATTATTATTATTCTGACAACTGTTGAAGCATAACACCTACAATGAATAGTCAGTGCAGTCTCAATTATTCATTCACCTGGAAGCAAATGCAATTAAAAGTGTCCATCAATCTATCAACAAGCATTTATTAAGTATTTACTATATGACAGGCTCTGAAGTGACACACACACACACACACACACACACACACACACACACCCAAATGAAAATCCCTACCCTCACAAAGCCTACATTCTAACGGGAGAAACAATATACACACATATGAGTACACAAAACATACAAGGAAGATACAAGGACACCTTGGGGGAGAAGGCTGTAGAAGCTGAGGGTCCCAGGGAAAGGACTCGTATAGAAGGTGGCATTTGTACTATAAGGCAATGTTTCATGACCATACTTACCTCTGCATCCCTAGCATTTAGCACAGTGTTGAGACATAGTAGATTATGAATGAATAAATGAAATGAATGAATGAATATATGAATGAATAAATGAAAAAAAGGCCCATGAACTCTCTCTTGAGCTAAATGGACATTATTATTTGCTTTGAGCATGAGGCATACTGGATACAGCTCAATAAGTCTGTGATGGCACTGAATGGTGTCTGAGCAGGTCAACTAACTAGGCTTCTAAGTGAGAATGTCCAACAGGCAGAAGAGACAAAAGCTTCTATGGTGTGTGTTTCAGGGCACCCTTTGAAGAGGGGGGAGCACTGTTTGAATGGGATTTACTCTGATGCCGTCCTTGTGTTTTCTCTTCCATCCCAGGACCCCCCGAGGTGCCAACCAATGTCTGTCTCATGGTAACCAGTAACACATCACTCACTGTCACCTTTCAAGAGCCTCATAGTGTCAACGCAGCTGTAGTGACCAAATATAAAGGTATTGGATTTCAGACATTTTTTTTTCCTTCATTGATCCTTCTGAGAGAAAAAAAAATAAGCTGTTTAGGGATGGAGTTGTCCTCTGTTCTGTTTGTTTTCCTTGCTGATATAATCTTCTATGAATGAGCCTTCAGTGCTGAAACATTTCCTACTGGGAGCAAAGGAGTGACAGTGGACAGGATAGGAAGAATATCAGTGTAGGGGCCTGGACTGTGAATCCTGGAGCCCTCAAGGATATTTTCTGTACTCTCAGTGATTGAGTGTGAGCAGGGTAGGCCGGCTTCCATTGAACCAAGCTGAGCACACTACAAAGGGCCAGGCCAAAAGGCAGAATTTCCAGATAAGTAGGCCAATACTACTCCCTTCCCTTTTCCCATAAGAGAGCAGGTTACTCTACGAATTCCTTTATTTTTCCCTCTCCTAGGAGAGGGAAACTGAATGGGAAATGGGAAACCCCCATACCCACTGTCCTCTGAGGGAGGGTTGCCTTGATCCAGAAAGACCTTCAAGTCCAGGAGCAGAGCCAAGATGGCGGAGTAAAAGCAGTGACTAGCTTGAGCTGTCCCCCAAACCCCTCCAAATACCTATAAAAATGGATTTAAAAAAAATCTAGAGCAGCAGAACCCACAAAAAGACAGAGTGAAACAAATTTCCAACCCAAGACAACCTGGATGGTTGATTAGAAAGGTCTGTTGCGCTGGGCTGGGAGAGAAGCGCGGTTCAGGAAACTGAAAGACCTTCATATCAACAAGCATTTATTAAGAGCCTACTATGCAGCAAGCACTGTGCTAAATATTAGAGATACAAAGAGAAACAAAAACAGTCCCTGTCCTCAAGGAGGTCACATTCTAAAGGGGAAGACAGTACACAAGAAACTAGCAACAAACAAAAAATATAAATATATGTATGGGGTGAATTGGGGATAGTCTCAGGGGGAAGGCAATTCAATCCAATACAATAAACATTTACTAAGTGCCTACTATGCACCAAGCAAAGGCAGCTAGGTGACTCAGTGAATAGAATGCTAGGCCTGGAGTCAGGAAGACCCTAGTTCAAAACCAGCCTCAGGCACTTACTAGCTCTGTGACCCTTGGCAAGTTACTTAACCTGTGTGACTTAATCCACTAGACAAAGAAAAGGCAAACCTTCCAGTTATCTTTGCCAAGAAAACCCCATGGACAGTGTTGACATGTTATGGTCACACAGGGAGTCACAAAGAGCCAGACAAGACTGAACAACAATACACTAAACACTGTGCTAAGCACTAAGGATACAATTAATAATAATAATAATAATAATAATAATAATAATAATAATAAATGACAGTCTCTGCCCTCAAGGAGCTTACAATCTAATTGAGAGAGACAACACACAAAAAAGAGGCAAGAAAAGTGGGAGCAGACACCTGCTTAGTTGGGGGAAGAGGCTGTGCATGCAGTAGAAGAATTGAGAATAGAGGTTCTGCCCTGTATATAAAGGAAGGCAGTGGGAGAGGTTTGGAACTCCACTCTCCAGCCCTCCAATCAGAGGGAGAGGAAGCTAAGGTAGGTGGGCTCAATCAAAATTTGAGTTAGCCTGGTGAGGAGATTTAAAGTGATGCTCTTATCCTGGAAGGGGCATCTTGTTTCCAGGATTTGAAATCCTCTGGGTTGATCTCATGCTTTTTTCACAGGACTCCTCTATCCCCATACCTAGAATGGTCTTTTTCTTCACCACCATCCTTTGAAATCTTTAGCTCTCCTTTCCAAAAAGGTCAAGTGCTGCCTCCTACTTGAGACCTTTCCTGGTTCTCCAATTGTTAATGTCTTCCCCTAGATTGCTTTCTATACATTTTGTATTTACTTATCTTTGTACATGCAGTCTCCACCCCCACCCCAGTAGAGTGGAAGCTCCTTAAGACTTTCCATATTTTATTTCCCCAGTACCTGGCATATTGCAGGCACTTTCTAAAAATGCTTGTTGAATGAATATTGAACCCCATTATCCAGGCAAAGTGGTTTGGAGTGACCCTCAATAAGATTCCATTGGAAAAACTTGAACAAAATTAGTGAAGACCAGAGATACACCCAGTTTAGAAATAGAGAAACTGAGACTCCTGGAACTGCTGCAGTTGTTAGTTGTCTTAAAAGGAGGAGTGACTCTATTAGCTTCTTTGTTTTCATCCATTCTTCTGGGGGTGATCATGGTAAATCTCATTGGATAAAATTTAGAGAAAATATTCAGTGGGAGTTAAGTGAGTGTTTGAGAGTTAAATCAAGTTCAGACATTTCTCCAAATGTCCACCGCTTTCCTCCTTTGCATGTTTATAAAAAGCAAAAACAGTGCTGGCCAAACAGATGTTACCTTCTTGGGTTTTATTTGTGAGTTCTCTGAAGGCTTTAATTTCTCCAAACTGCAAGCTCTTTCATACCCCATCTCAATACCATGTGATCCAACAGAGTATAAGCTCCTTGAGGGTAGAGTACTCCTTTGTTTTTGGCTCTGCATCTCCAAAGTCAACAAGTAAGGCTGGCACATAGTAGGGACCTAACAAATACTTGAATGAATGAATGAATGAATGAATGAATACCAGAAAATTCCATCAGCATTTCCATTTTAACCCTTCTCTCAAGAGACTTATATTTAGCTTGGGTTGAAAAAGAAAGGTCACCAATATTCTATTAGTGACTTGAGGGGATTAATTAAGCATTATGAATAGAATTGTCTGTTACATGATGAAGTGAATTTCCTTGTGTTAATTTATAAGGCTATAAATTGAGTCTTCAATCTGACCATCCATAAGGGTTATTTAACATAGAGGGCAAGCTACTATACCCATAGAAACAGCATGATGGCTCTGAAAAAATGGATTGGTCTGGTCACTTAATATAGGAATATCAGCAAAGTTACCCTGAGACATGGCTAATTATTTTGTTTTCCTTATTTTTCCAAAAAAAAAAGGAGAAGAAAAAGAAGGAACAATAGAGAAATGCACTGAGTAAAATTGCAATTATCCAATTGGTTGGAGGGAAGGCTTAACCAAGCAGTATTTGGGGTTTGGCAAAAACATCTCCCACTACTTTCCAGACTTTCTGGGTTCAGCAAAATCCCAAGCCTATTTGGTCAACCACTTTTTCCCCTTAATGCTTAAGCTTGTGTGTGTTTGTAAGAAAAAAAAATCTGCTCCTTCTGTTTCTCATTTGTTTACACTCAACTCATCAACATGCTATTTGGTAAGAGTGAGAAGATATCCAAGAAGCTTTTTAACAGCATCTTTTTTATAAGCCCTCTCCTCCAGACTTGGGGCTGTGCATTGTGAGCCGCCAGTAGCGCTTGAATCTCAAGAGGTTCAAATTCAGCTTGAGACCCTGGAGGCTTCAGGGGTTTCTTAACTGTGCCAGAAGAGTTCCCCTCACCCCAGCCTGTCTGGCTTCTGACCGTATCTCCCCTACACGCTGTGATATGAAGGTATATGTTGTAGAGTACTACTGCTGGGCATTCCTAGCCTCTTCCTTGGCCCCAACAGCTCTGTAGATCTTTGGTTCTCATCTCACCAGTTTTCATGAGCTGTCTAAAGCTGTTTCAGATATGTCACTGCTTTGAATGGGAGCCTCACTCCCTTTGGAGTGGAGAAGACTCCATGTCTTCTCACTTACGTTTCTTGCTCCCACACAGTTGCTAAAATGGCTTGTCATTTGTTCTTCTGTGAAGATCTGTTGATTCTAAGCCTGTGACCAAAACACAGTCAGTCGATCGAAATTGCATTTTGTTGCTTTTTGCTGTAGCTTCAGAAAGGATTCCTCAGGCTGGTTTCATTGTTGACGCATGGGGTGGCATCTGGTTTGCATCCACTGGAAGGGTTGTTTTCTAGATGGTTTGGGTTTTGTTTTCTTAACTGGGAATACTCATAGTTGGAGGTTTATTAATGATTAGATTTTGCAGTAATTATTACAATGCAATAACTCTCAAAACCTCCCAGCAAGGGCAACAAGCAAAGTCTGAAATGGCCTGCTTTCCCAACTTATCTTCTAATGGATTGGACACCTCCAGGTATAATTTCTCCCCTTCATTTTTCTTCACTTTGTGACAAAGCCTTTGGAATTTTCAAGACTCCTATCCTTTCACAAATTATGAGGACATCATAAAAGCTGTTCATTTGTTTATCTGCTTTCTACAGTGATCAGACTTGACCCTCTGGTAGTCATTCCCCAATTAGTGTACTAGCTCTTCCCTCCAGTTCCTTTCCCATTGTGGGGGTGGGACCATTATGGAACAGACCATGATGATTCCAAGGAAAATTCCTGACAAATTTCTCTCCTGGGAGAAAGCTGCCATCATTTGTGAAAATGCCAGTCACCTACAAGGGGTTTGTGATCTTGACCTTGAACACTGGCCTCAGGGCATTCGATCCCAATGTTTAAAGGTAAATAAGACTTGAGCCAGATCCTCCTGGTGCCTAAGTTTCTCCCTGGCTCTAAGTGACATCTTTAGAAAACTGGCTTGTTCGTCTAGGCCACAGTATCACCAGTTGCTGTGGTGGCAAGAATACCGAAGAGTGTCACTGGCCGAGGCCCTTCACCACTTTTATACAAATTGAGAGGTGTTTCTCTCAACGTTTCAACACTATCTGTTTACTTCATTAGGTGAAGATCACCTCCCATGGCTTCCAAGTTGCCAAGGTAGTATAGTGGAAAGAACCCTGGCTGTGGAGCCAAGGAATCTGGGTTCAAATCTCACTTCTTTATGCTTACTATCTGTATATCCTAGGGTATGTCATTAAATCATCCCGGGTCTTAGTTTCCTCATCTGTAAAATGAAGGGGTTGTACACAATGGTTTCTGAGGCCCCTTCTAACTCAGGATCTTCGATTCCAATGTAGAATCTTAGTTCTCACCCAACACTTTCAATCCCCTGCTGCAGTCATTACTGACTGACTTGGAAAGGAGAAACAATGGACCTCATTCATCCTCTCCAATGCCTTCACACATTCTACCAATTATCACACTTCCTTGATGCTCCTGCTATTCCCAGAGTTGTCTGAGGAGGTACAAAAGCTCCTGCCTTAGCAATGACTACTCCCATCTCTACTGTTCATCTCCATTTTCACTACAATCTATCCCTCAACTATTCCATGCCTTTTTCCCAATACACACTGTCAATGTAATTGTGACATTGAAGGATTTAACAGGCTCTTTTCCTCCAGAGTGTGGTGATACAGAGAATTCAGCTCATCAATAAACATTTATTAAGTGCTTACTATGTGCCACGCACTGTACTGAGTGCTAGGGACATCGTAAGTAAATAAACAAACAAATGAATGAATGGATGGATGGATGGATGGATGGATAGATAGATAGATAAAAAACAAAAGAGAGTCCCTGTTCATAAATAACTCATAGTCTGATAGAAGAAACAAGATGAAAATAACTATGTGCAAACAAGCTATGTTCAGGATAAATAGGAAATAATCAAGAGATGGAAGGCACTAGCACTAAAGGTGAACAGGAGAGGTTTCTTGTAGAGGATGGAATTTTACCTGAAACTTGAAGGAAGCCAAGGAATACAGAAGGTGGAGATGAGGTGGGAGAAGATTTCAGTCATGAGGAACAACCAATGAAAGTACCCAGAGTCAGGAGATGGCGTGGCTTGTTCAAGGAAAAGCAAGGAGGCCAGTGTCACTGGATCACCGGGGGTATAAAGTGTAAGAAGACTGGAAAGTTGTGGAGGAGAGGCGAATTCAGCTTGTTTTTGACCTTGGACCATCCATTATGCAGGCACCTTCATACACTAGCTTCTTGTACTAAGTGTGAACCATCATTATGCCTTTTTCCTAGACTTTATTCTGAGAACATGGCTTCAGTGTCTGTACCAGCATCTTCACCAACTCAACATCATCTCCCCTACAGTCTCTCAATCCCTACCCTTCACTCACAGGCTTTAGCTGGCTACATAGCTTTCCAGAATGAAGTATAACATTTGGCAAGAGAGGGAGATCAACCTTTTCCCCATTTGAGGCTCACATTCATAGATGGGCTATTTTCCTGAGGCAACAGTTTTGGTCTGATTTTGTGATGTTGCTGCTTTCCCACCCCACTGAATTCTTGCTTCTTTGTCATTAGTTGACCTCTAAGGTCCAGTCCAGCTTTCAGTCTCTTATACTATGATTCCATTAAACCAGGGTAGATGTTTCACACAGGATTCGCCTTAGACAAAGCTATGAAAGATGTTTCGATTTCATCTATGATGACAATCAAACTTTGGCCACCTCCCACTGCCCTCCTGCACCCTTCACATCAACATCTCTCCTTCCACAGGTACCCACTAAAACCTGGTTGTCTAGTATATATATATAGCACCTAATATAGCACCCCACCCCCCAGGAAAGTTTACATATCTTAGATCCTTTATCTCATCAAAACTTATCTATGCAGTATACTGTCCCTTTAAGGCCCTAATAGGGTTGTTGTTGTTGTTGCTGTTGTTATTGTTGTTGTTGTTCAGTCATTCAGTTGTGTCCGACTCTTCATGACCCCATGGACCACAGCATACCAGGCCCTTCTGTCCTCCACTATTTCTCAAAGTCTGTCCAAGTTCATGGTCATTGTCATCAAGACATTATCTATCCATCTCATCTTTTGCCCTCCCCTTAATAGGCGGTTCACCATTCATCTGATAACTAATTAGAACTAAGAATGTTATAAGGGTAAATTTCCCAAATAGTATTTGAAAATAGGGCACAGAAACCTAAGAATAAAGATTCCATGAGAAAATGTCAATGGTAGTGATATTTTCCTCTCTAAAACATTAAATATTAAATTATGTATTATCAAAATACTTACCAGCCATGGCAATTGTTCAATACAAGAATAAGCTCAATTATTCTCAGTTTTGTGGCAAAATTTCCCCAACCCACTCCAGTTTTCATTTTGCAGGTAGGTATTCCCTTCCCCCCAACCCCATGGGTCAATATTTATGTGTTCTAGTGATATATTTCAGACCCCAAAGTGTTCTAAAACCAAACCAGTTGGGAAATGCTGATTTGTATCATTTGTACCGTCCTTCACTGCCAAAATTTGCATTTTAACATCTACTAAAGTTTTGAGGCCACATGGAAAAATAGATAGAACAAGGAGTCCCTTGGAGTAAGAAAGACCTGGGTTCAAATCTGGCTTCTACTCCTTCCTAGTTATATGACCCTGGGACAGGAATTTAATGTATTCACCCCAAAAGAATCTCAGACTTAACTATTACATCTGAGAAAGGTTTCAGCCTGTACTGATGGACAAGTTCCCATACTAGGAGTTATCTGCCCCATGAAATCATAGATCCTTTATTTATTTTTATAACAAGAAAAATTAAAATGGGAATTTATGGCAGGGACAACTACAGAGAAATTTTGTAGTAAGAGGGCTCTTCAAATTATGCCGTGAAGGGAGCTACTCATAATGTTCAGGGCAGCTCAGACACTTGCCAGCTGTGTGAACTTAGGCAAGGCCCATGGCTTCTCAGCCTCAATTCCTCCATTTATAAATAATACATGGACTACTTACTTCACAGGGAGGTTGTAAGGATCAAATGAGATGGTATATGCTTTCTAAATATAAGACACTATATACTTGTCAACTCTTCTTATTTATGACTACAAATTCTCACCTGGTTTCATGAGAAGAGAAAAAAATAAATTAAGAGATTGGAGCACCATCTACACTAAAATGAAAGCCTACAGGGATGATCCCAGCTGCGCTGAAACCACCTCTTGTATGCTTCCAAAGAGAAAGTTGAAAATTCTTAAATATTCTCATTCTTTTGGAAAGAAATACAGAGGTAGGTTGGTAAATGTGGGAGGGAAAGGGACACATGACACACTTTTAAGTTTAATTTGCATTATTTACATTTTCTCCATCACTTTATTAAGGCTAGACAATCAGCAAAACAATAAATCAAGCCCTGATTTTTTATGTTCATCTATTTCCCAGGTATAAATGTTCATGCTGAAAATTTAGTGATCACTTCTAGTGAGCTGGCTTCAGTACACTTCCATGAAAAATCATTGGCCTTAGTGTCAAAGGTCATGTGTTCAGATCACATCCTCAGTGCAAATTAGCTGCATGGTATTGGATAAGTCACTTACCTTCCTTGGTTCTTGCTTTCCTCATCTATAAAATAGGAGGGGAGGGAAGTAGACAAGATCTATTATCGATGATCCCATTCCTCTCCAGTATGGTTGTTGGCACAATCCTGGTATGTCTATGCATACGGAGAATATTACCGATAGCCTAGGAAAGATGGTGACTTTTGACTCTTGCTGCACCCTGATGTCTACTGCTTCTTAGGAAAACTAATATAGGCTACTACCATCAGCGTTATTTATACTCCCTTCATTGGCCTGTTCTCTTGATTTTAGGTTTGTAGCTTTTTGAGGTAGCTAGGTGATGCCATGATTAGAGTATTGGCTTTGGAGTCAGAAATATCAGAGTTTAAATCTTACTTCAGATACTTGCTGTGTGACTTTGGGTAGAGCACCTAACCCTTCTTAGCCCCAGTTTCCTCATCTGTATAATGAGGATAATAATAGCACCTACCTCACAGGATTGTTACAAGGATCAAATAAGAGAGCATACAGAATGCACTTTTTAAACTTTAAGATGTTATATAAATTCTAGCTTTTTTTTTCCTCAATTTTATTTGGTCACAGAATCTTCAGATGTTAGGACTGGGAAGGAAGGACCTCAGGGACCACATAGCCCAGAGAGGGCCAGATTTTCCATAGCATCCCACACCATCCAAACTCCACATGTGAGCAGGTTGCATAAATTTAATTAAATCACTAACTACATCTAATTTCAATAACAATCTAATTGATCCAAGCCTGCTAGAATGACAACTGGAAATAATCAGTTACACAACAGTAGCAGTGGGCAGGAGGTTAGGACCTAATTGTAGCTAATTAGGCAAATATTTTCCTCTAAAAAAATCTTAGTTGGGCTGTATCCCCAGGGTTAGGTGAGTTTCATATGGCCTCACGTTAGACACCTAGGACCTAGTCCAAGCCCTTCCGCTATATTTTGTAGAGAAAGATACTGAGACACAGAAGCGTTTCAGGCAGTGTCTTTTCAAGGGAAGTACACTGAATTTGGCGTTAAAGGACCTGGGTTCAAATCTTGCCCAGACTGTGTAATATTCAATAGCCTCTCAGAGGCTTAGCTTCCTCAACTATAAACTGAAGGTCGGGATCATCCACTTCTGAATTCCCATGATCCTATGACTCCCACATGGTCATACAATGAACATTAGCAGAAAAATTAGGATTATAAATCTGGTCTCTTGTTCTTTAGTTCAGAGCTCTTTAACCCCAACCCTTCATTATGAGTGTATTATGCAGAAACTTCCCTCCTAATTCATCAATCAATAAACATTTATTTTTAATCTGCTACATGCAGGGCACTGTGCTAAGTGCTGAGGATACAAAAAGAGGCCAAAGACAGTCCCTGCCTTCAGGGAGCTCACAATCTAATTATCCTTTAGGTTCATGCATTCCTTATAGATGAAGCCACTTCGTAACAGAACGGTTTGGGCATTTCAGTAGCACAGTAACACAGCCACTTCAGTAACACAAACCCCTTGGTTATCAAAACCTCCATAATGAATTGCCTTCTATAGAGAATGACTATGGCATATCCAACAAGCTGATTCTGTAAATTTGCCTGCCTAAAAAATCTACACTGGGCAGCTAGGTGGTGCCATAGTGCACAGAGTGCCAAGCCTGGAGTGAGGAAGACATCTTCCTGAGTTCAAATTCAGCCTCAGACACTGAGTAGATGTATGACCCTGGACAAGTCATTTAACCCTATTTCCCTCAACTTCCTCATCTGTAAAATGAATTGGAGAAGGAAACGGAAAACCACGCCAGTATCTTTGCTAAGAAAACCCCAAATGGGATCATGAAGAGTAAGATACAACTGAAAAATGACTGAAAAACAATAATAACAACAAATCTACAGAGCAGTTTCTATTTCTCTTCTTTCTACCACCACCGCACCTCTCCTCAGCTCTCATACCTATTACCTTCTAGCACCTACATATGGTCACGGTATAAATGGCTTCTGAGGCCTAAGCCTGTGAGGCTACTGATGAGTCCAGGGCTTTCAGGAGACAAATAGGAAGAGAAGTCCTGACTTTCCATTTGGGAGAAGAGATGAAGTATAATCTCACATTTCCTCTCCATCCTCCTCACCCTAGTAGAATAGAAACTGATTCCAAACCTTATTTGTTCCATAGAATTACTTTTTAAAGTTTCTGTTTAAGTAGTTCGAATTTCTTTTACCAGCTGGATAAATCTGATTGACTTGTGTGTTACCTTATTTGCAAGCAGAGGTGCTATATCAAGGAAAACTACAGTTTAGTACTGTTATATATAAAAAAACAGAGTTCAAGGCATGGTCCTCCAAAGGGCCACTCTTTCTCCTGGCTGGGGGCTGAGCCAAATTGAGAGAGAATCTTTTGGTTCTGATTGTTAATAATTTTGGCAAACTTTCCAAGGGTAGAACTAAACTGGATCTGAGTTGTTGTTGTTATTTTTATTTTTATTCATTTATCCTATCTTAAAAATGAGCCTGAGTGGCATTTTTGAGGTCTGGGACAAGACTGAGCTGTCAAGGCATATGGTATCCTCACTCACTCCTCCTTCCCTCTACAAAAACTCTCTGCAGGGATGGAGTTGAGGGCATTGACTAGGGAATAGGAACTCTCTGGTGGGAAGAGATGTATGACTGGACATAGACAACAATGCCTTTATTCCAAAGGTAGGAGCCAGAGGATAGAGGGAATATTTTTTTTTCCATTTTAGCTTTACCTCCTTCTTCAAGGCTATACACAGACTGGCACAGAAAAGCTGCAAAAGAATATAGATTTAAATAGGACTTTGGACTTCATCTAGTCAAATCCCCTCATTTTTGAAATAAATAAACTAAAGCCCAGAGAGGTTAATTTACCTGAAGCCACACAGGTGTTAAGTAACAAATCCAGGGTAAGAACCTCTGTCCCCTGATTCCATATACAGCATTCTTTCTGCTGCCTCCCTTCATCTAGGGTAGATTTGTTCGTGAGGACCAACAGTCTTCAAGATCTAAAGAACCTATGCAGCAAACTACTTATCAACCTATGCTCTTGTCTTCTCTGGGGGCATGGGTTTAGGTGATAGTGAAGCTGTCCAGGGCAGCCTTTTCATGGCTAATTTTTTTTGAGACCCCAGGAATAAGTAATGTAACAGTAGTAGGTAGTTATATTCAACTATTTAGCTAAGATTTTGTCAATGAGGTTTCTAGAAATGGGAAGTGTTTTTATGTGTTTTCTACTTACTGGGTTATTTTTGTTTTGTATTTTTCTTGCATATAAACAATTGCTGTAGATAATTTTAAAAAGCAGAAATAGTACAAGACTAGGAGGAATAGTAGAATACAATAGGATGGGATATGATGGGATAGGATGGGATGGGATGTGATAGAGTGGGCTGAATGAAAAATATGAGATGAAATTGATTTGTTAAGAGTTAGTAAGGTTCTTAGAGAACATATTGTCCAATTGCCTCATAGAAAAGGAAAATGAGGCCCAGAGGGGGAAGAGATTCCTAAAGCTATACAGCTATACAGCTAGTTGCTAGCAGAGCCTGGACAGTGTCAGAACCCAGTCTCCTAACTCCTAGTAGAGACTTGGAATGAGGGAGCCATGGGTTTGAATCCTGCCTCAGATACTTAACTAATAATCTGTGTAACCTCAGGCAAGCAATTTTGCTTCTCTAAACCTCAGTTTCTTCATCTGCAAAATAGGAATAATAAGAGTCCCTTACCTCACAGGATTATTATGAGGATCAAGTGAGATAATCTATAAAGTGCTTTGTAAATCTTAAAGCACAGTAAACCTGAGTTATTATTATTATTAACTATTATTACTCTTAATTATCTCATTCTGTTTTAAATAGTACCAATCAGTACTTCACTTTCAACTATTAAATCAAAATGAGTTTAAATATTCTCAGTCAGTCCTAGCTCTAGCCCTTATCAGCTGGATGATTATTTTAAAAAATAAATTAATCTATTTCAGTCTCAGTTTCACCACCCTTATAATGGGAATGCTAATGGCTCCTCTCCCTAACTCACAGTAATATGATAACCTACTTCAACTCTTGATTAACTCTGTATGGATTATGTACCTTTGATATTATTCATGGCCAATTTATCACACCAAAGTAATCCTTACCTTCCACTTAGCATACCTTCACTAGTTTTCTTTGCCACTGGGTCAATGTCTTCAGGAAAAGTACACTGATATCAATATACTGATATTAACACAAGCCAAAAAAAATTATGAAAGTATGTTTGTTGCCCTTAATCTTTCCTAGGCCAAACTAAATTTATTCTAATGTATCACCTATTTGCAGATTATCTATGCTTCTGCTTTCTCCCTCTTCCTTAAATGCAGATCATTACAGAGTTACAGAATCTTAAAACTGAAATTTCCCACCTACTTCAGGAGTTCTTATCCTTGGGTCCTTGGATAGATTTCAAGGGGTTTCTGAACTTAGGAAAAAATCCATCTTTATTTTCACTAACTTCTCATTGAAATTTGGAATTTCTTTTAATTATGAATGTATACAATAAAAGATTGTTCTAAGAAGAGAATCATAGGTTTCATTAGACTCCAAGAAGTCCAAGATTAAAAAAAAAAAGAACCCATGGTCTAATCTAGCTTCTCTCCCATTCCTATTAGAAAACTAAGAGATTCTGGTTTTTGCTTAAATACTTTGACTGATCATGAACTCTCTACCTTCAAGAAAACCTATCCCATGCTTGCATAGCCATTGCTGTCAAGGAGTTTGCTCTTATATTGACCTTTTTGGTCTCTCTGTCTTTAACTTCCAGACAGTCAGGTGGTACAATGGATAGAGCATAGGACTTGGAATCAGGAGGATTTGAGTTCGAGTCCTGCCTCTGATGCTTCCTAGCTGTGTGACCTTGAGCAAGTCATTTAACTTTTCTGTACTTCCATTTCTCCTTCTGTAAATGGGAATAATAATATCACCTGCCTCATAGAATTGTTATGAAGATCAAATGAATTAACCTTTGAAAACCTTAAAGTGCCACATAAATGCTAACTACTGGTGGTGGTGCTGGTGTTTTTGTTCTGTCCATTAACCTTATTTTTGCCCTCTGGAATTGTCCTTCACTTTTTGAAGATAGTTATCATGGTCTCCCCTTTCTGTTTTAAATAACCCCATGTTCATGGTAGACTCTTTATTATACTGATTGCACTCACTCTGGACACTCTGGAGTTTATCAGTGTAAATTTATTTAAAATGTGTTGCTACTAAACACCACATTCCAGATGTGCTCTAAGCGGCACAAAGAATAGGAACATTACTGCCACTCTCTAGACCCTCTATTCCCATTAAAGACTAGGGACTGGGTCTATGATTTCACTGGTATAGGGTACTTCTGGGTGAGGAAACTCCCTCTATCAACAAAGATCTGCATCTTCTCTGCAGAATAGTCTCATATTCTTAGAAAGTTGGGGCAGCTAGGTGGCACAGTGGATAGAGCACCAGCCCTGAAGTCAAGAGGACCTAAGTTCAAATCCGGCCTCAGACACATAACACTTACTAGCTGTGTGACCTTGGGCAAGTCACTTAACCCCATTGCCTAGCCAAAAAACAAAAAAGTTGCTTAAAGGGAGCTCTGAGAATTTCATTGATGCATCTAGGGCCACACAGCCAGTATGTGGCAGAGGCAAGATTTGAATCCAGTCTTCCTGTGTTTAAGGCCAACTCTTATACTACACTGTCTCTCTTAATGCAAGGTGAGATTCATCCATCCTGAGATTTCTCCAAACAAAATTCACATCTTGGTTGATTGTTGTCCTTTGTTCTTGAAGAGCACCAAAATGACATCACTTTGTTAGAGTCAAGTTACACTGTGTCTGATTGTAGCTGATCAGACCAATGTTGGCTGGATTCTAAATGTGGTACCTTTGAAATTGACATTTCACATCAAGGCAAGGTTCCAGTATTCATTTGTCCACTTATTCATTCAACGAATATTTGCTGAGTATACACTATGAAAGAAGAACAGTGAAGGATACAATGATGTATGACCTGCCCAACATTTGGACCCTGGACTCAAGAAGCCTCCAATTAAATGATGTGATTTATGTAAAACTCTTTGCAAACCTTAAAGCAACTTAGAAATGCTAGTCATCATTATTATTTTCATTAATATTATTTAGTTGTCAAAGAAACTTTCTAGTATCAGAATTTGTCTCTAACTTAAAAAACAAACACCATCATGAACCCAAAGTGGAGACCCTAGAGATTTTAAGCCACATTGTCCATAATCCCCTTTTATTGGTTCTTCTTCCTTCTCATCTTCTTTCCCTCCCCAACTCCTACCCCTTCCTTAGTTTTCTTTCCCCTCCCTGTCCCGCCCTCCCCATATGCTCTATCTCTACATATATATCACAGGAAATTTTCTGCAGAAGTCATTGAGACACTAATAAGGCAATAAAAGCTAACATGTACATAGTTCTTTAAAGGTTTCAAATGTCTCCTCATCAACCTCCCATCTGTTCATACATTCTCTCACAACCCTGTGAGGTAGGTGCTAATGTTAGCCTCACTTTACATACGAGGAAACTGAAGCTGAGAAATGTTAAGTGATTCACCCAGGGAATCATGCAGCTAATAGGTGTCTAAGGTAGGATTTGAGCCCAAGTCTCTGGGTCTTTTCCCATGACACTAGGCTCTCTCCTAAAAATGCCCATATGTCTGAGAGAACTTCAGAGCTAGACGGCCTCCCTGGGAAAGGAGCAGGAGAGCCACTGTTTGCAACAGTTGCATCTGAAGCAGACTCAGCCTGCCAATCCAGATTTAAAAGTAGAGTGCAGAGAGCCCTGATGTGCCAAACCTTCTCTGCACTTTCCATCCACCAGACCACTGCCCCCACACTGCCCCTCCCCACCCCCAGACAGAACAAACTGTATCACTTACCCCCTGGGAGACTGGCAGTTGCTAAGCCCCGACGCCATGAGGCTGATATTTTTCCAGCAGTCTCAGTGGCAGGTCTCCCCTGGAGGCAGACTCAAACACGGCCCTGTCCGAATGAGGCTCCCCAGCTTGGCACCCGACAGGAGCCGAAAACGATGAGCAGCTGTCTGGATCACCTTCTCCCCCATCAAGAGTTTTCTCTTGATTCATTTTTGGCCAAATCCCTTTGGAGCGTTCAAGTTTGTCAATAGCCTGAGACGACTTTCTAGAGTTTCTCCCAAGGGGCAAAGTGTGTTTTCCCAAGAAATCACTGCTGTAGCCATGAGTCTAGTTTCATGTCAGGAGCAAAAATAATAAATTACCCCCTGTGACTGGCGACTGAGGTGCTTCTGCCCCTTAGAGTAAATGCCTTTCAGGGGCATCTCCCTCATTTCTAAATGTCACTTGGAATTTCCAGCACTCCAAATATGAATGTTTAGTACAGAAATAACAATCACTACCAAGACTCCCCCTCCCCAGATAAGAGGCCAAAAAAAGCATACTGACCCAGGCATTTGTTCATACCTTTTATTTTTTCATATGAAAGAACAAGGTGACTCTCCAAGACTCTATATTGCTTATTCACATAGGTGGATGAGAGTTTCCATTTTGATAAAAGCACAATCATCATGATCATTGGTCAGTTGATTTAAAGCTAGAAGTGACCTTTGAGGACATCTAATCCAACCCCTTCATTTTATAGATGACAAAACTGAAATTCAAAGACACTGTGACCTACCTGAGGCCATATGAGCTTAGGCAGCAGATGATTGTGAGCCCAGGTCCTCTGATTCCAAAGCCAAGGTGCTTTCAACTGTTCTGCTCCAAAGTATATGGATTGAAAAGATTTCAAAATATAGAAACTTGACTGATGAAATCCAAACCATGGGGCAATGGAACAGGATAGACATCATCCCCATTGACCTGTCTATCCTAGAGATTCTTTTATTGAACCTATAGAAGATGAACTAACATCCCAGTTAGATAAAGTAATCATGTTATCCCCCTGGCATGAAGCTTAGGAGCAGAGAATAGAGTTGGAAGGGAGCGTCAGTGGTCAGGTAATCCAAACCCAGAAACCAGAGACCCAGAATGGTTAAGTGACTTACCTAAGGTCATAACAGGTCATAAATATCCAATAAGGATTTGAACCCAGGTCATCTGACTCTAGAGTCTCTAGAGCCAGTGATTTTCCCACTGTACCACAATGCCCCTACCTGTGCAATAGTCTGCAGAACATTAGATATGAAAGAATAATAGCAGGATAGTGACTTATTCTTAATTTCAACTCCATCAAAAATGAGATTATTATTATTCATACTAATAACTCAATCAAGCTGAAGATCTCTCCTGCCCACATCCTTCGCTACTTTGCTTACCCATTTATTTCTTTTTTAGGAAGGTTTTGCTAAGTGTTAGAGCCCAAGAATGGAACCAATCAACACACTAGGACACCCTGAGCAAAGCAATTTAACTGCCCAGAGTCGAGCTGCTCCATTGACAAAAAGAGCGTGAGGATATTTGCTGTCAAGTACACTTTAAACGATCCTGGAAAGGTGCACTCTTTGCCATGGAGCTCATCCCATTCCTCCAAACCACATTTTCCAAGGATTAAGTAGGGAAAATGTGATAAACAGAAAAACATCCATATTTTCCCTGGATTGTATTAGTTACACACCTACCTGTGTCCATGCTGAGCAAATTCATTTTAATCAATTAACAAAGATTTATTTAGCACTTCCTATATATTCCAGGTACTCTGTTAGATGCTGGGAATGCAAATGCAAAGGCTAAAATAATCTTTATTTTCAAGCAGCTTACATTCTAATGAGGGAGACAAGTTCATATATAAGTATATGCAGAATAAATATGAAAACAATAAATACAGAGTAGTTGAGTTCAACAAGCATTTATTAAATACCTACAACGTGCCAGTCATGATTTTAGGTGCTGAGGATACAAAATGGAATAGCCCCTGCCTTCAAGTAGCTCACATTCTATTGAGAGAAAACAATACGTACACTTAAGTAAATTTTAAAAATATACAAAGATTTGGGGGGAGGGGAGAAATAGGTGTAACAGAAAGGAGAATTTGTTAACAATAGCACAGGAGTTACAGAGGGCACAATGTAATGGTAGAATGTAGTAGGTTAGGGACATTGAGAGATGGGGCTGATGTAGATCGGTAGAAGATATCAGGGAGTATTGTTGAGAGAAGGGAGCTCTAATATAGATTGCTCAGAAGGAGAGGGATACTGAGTAAAGTCATAGGGCAATGAGTTACTGTTTCCTTCACAGTAACAAAAGTAACGTACAAAATGAGTCCCACAGGTTCAGGCCATTAGGAGCTCCATGCCCATGGTCCAAAAAAGGGAACATCAGGGCACTCACATGTTTCACAGCATGCATTTGCTCAGAGACAACACGAGTCAAGAGAGGTTTAAATACAAAGCATCAAGCCCATGAGCAAGCCAATAAATAATATGAGAATAAATGCAGTAATTATATACTCATTCCTTCAACAAACTATCAGGCTCCCAATATATTTTCCAAGACATTAAGTGTGGAGGGAGATGCAATGGTGGTAGCTGCCCTTAAGATGCTTACAGTCTAATCAAGAGATTGGGACTGAGTGCCACTTAGTAATGCGTTAATTGGCTAGGTCCCTACTGTCCATAGACAAGCTTGAGAAGCTCTTCCAAAGAGGGCCAGGCATGCCTCCGTTACATGAGATTCAAGGTAGAGATTCCCCAGGATTCAGGCCACTATTGTACCCTCTCCTTCATACCCCTCACCCAGCAAAAGTAGGTTCTTTCCCATGCCCTATGGGTACACACCTCCATGTCTGCAGACCATAAAATATGGTTAACAAGAATGTTCAGATCCAATTTTCCTGGACTTTGGAAGCTATTATTATTTGGGTGTTATGAATTAAGTATAAAAAGAAAGGTCTTGGCATTTATAGATTCATTTCAATGACGCAAAAGACACTGGAAACTGGTTTTAATTAGAGGAAAAAAAAATCCCTCTAAGATTATAGACCCAGAATAATACAAGGAAAGAGAAACATTGAGCATTTTTTGTGTTTTCAGAATACATGCATGTCCTATTCCCCTCATTCCTGTATTCACTGTAGCTAGGGCACAGAAATAACAATGAGAACAAAGAATAACCAAGTTCTAAGGCCAAAGCTTCAGGAGACAAATATCTCTTGGGAAACTTTGGGTCCAAGGAGCAGCAGAATGTCCAGCAGAGGGTGCTGTTACCGTGCCCAACTCTTGAGTTGAGTGACCACATCCTAATGAAGAGTGTGATGAATTTTCCTTTTATCATTAATCACATATCGAGGATTATATTCATAGAGTAATTTAAGGGAAGGATATAGGGACGAGATCAAGAGAACCAAATAAAATACCCTCACATATGAGGAAGGGTAGGAATCATAGACTCTTCATTTTACCAAGAAAGAAGAGGTCATTTAATCCAATCCCCTGCCTTCAAATAGGATTTCATTTAATGATGTTATTATTTCTTGGTTCTTAAATGCTTTTTTTTCTATCTAAGTTCATAGACCTTCTAAAATCTATCCAAGGACCCCAAGTTAAGAACTTTTGCTCTTAATAATTAACATGGTACTTTTTTCAAAGAAAGTTTTAATTTTAGAATTTATGCTACTATCTTGAATAGCTTAACTGAACCAAGAAAGAAAAAAGCAAAATATAAAGAAGTTCAGATTGTCTAGAAGGGATGTTGCAGGAAAATAGAATGTAATGGAAAGCTCACTGCTCTGGGAATCAGTATAGCTGAATTCTAGGCCTGGCTCTGAGTCTGATCAACAGTTGGTCAACTTTGTCTGGGCCCCAATTACCTCAATGATCTCTGAAGTCCTTTCTAGCCCTGACATTCTAGGATTCTTAAAGAATCTTCCCAATATGCACCTCCATAAGAGAAGGTCTTGTAGATTTAACGGTTTTAGATTTTCTTATATTCAGCAAGACCACTACTCCCACCCCAAGACATCTCACTAGCCTGGAAATTAGGGGGTGTTAGAAGTCACTTTGTTGTGAAAGAGGGACTACAAAAGCCTCTGCAATCTACTACTACAAAGTGGCAGAAGCAAAGTGAATAAGGTTATATTCTATATGTGACTGACAATGAAGCTTGAGTTGACTCTCTTACTTAGATCCCACGCCCTAGGAAACTCCAAATAGAAAGATATAGATAAATTTATGTGTGATTTCAGATCATTCTGGTTGCAGATTGTCTTGGATTTCTGGCTGTGATTTTGATCAGTAAAATCCATTAAGTGTTGGCCTCCTTAGCTCTTATTCTGCCAAGTTGTCGCTGTTAAGTCATTTCAGTCGTGTCCAACTCTCTGTGACCTCATTTGGGGTTTTCTTGCCAAAAATACTAGAGTGGTTTGCCATTTCCTTTTCCAGATTATTTCACAGATGAGGAAACTGAGGCAATCAGGGTTAAGTGATTTGCTTAGGGTTATACAACTAGTAAGTATCTGGGGTCAGATGTGAACTTGGATCTTCCTGAATCTAGGCCCAGCACTCTATCCATTGAAGAATCAACAAATGGAGAATCTAGGGTAATAAGAAAAGCAAAAGAATAAAAGACATAGGTAAGAAGGGAAGAGAGATACCAAAAAAAATCTATTAATGTCTTAATCTGTTACTGTGACTTCAAGGGGGCTTCAAAAAAGAATTACAAAGACCATTAATGCATAGCTTTATTTTGGGTACATGTTGACTCAGAAAGAGAGGATTGCATGTTAACATGAGACAGCCAAGGACATGAGGGGAGGGAACAAGGATCAATCTAGATCACAGTCACAAGAGACACAAGGATACAAATGGCACAGATATAACTAGAATCCAGAAGAAGCAAATTACAGAAGATTCAGAGGGATCTTGAATGCAGTGAATCTCAGCACATGGAGGAGGAAGGAAGGGTATCAATGATCTAATGAAAAACTTCCCTCTGCCGGACTCCCAGGTAATTCCAAGTTCTAGACAAACCTCCCTAGCTAGGTACCAAAGTCAGTCCCACACAACGAGGTCATTGTCTAATACAGATGAAGGCCAGGTGTTTTATAGTGGAGTCTAGGTCTTGTTCAGTTCTGTGTCTGGCTACCTCCAATGAAACAGTCAAAGAATGGTTCATCAATGAGGTTGCATAGCAAATGGAAATTTTTAGCTTGAAAGGTTCCCAGCAGATCCCAGAATGGGAGGAGATAGCCATCAGGAGAAGAGAGCATTATTAGAGTAAAGGAAGCCTGTTACAAAAAAGACTAAGTCTGAAAAACAAGGGGTTTTTCTGCACTGTTACAGTAGAATTGAAAAAAAAGTTAATAGAGTAAAAGATAATACAAAAAGAATTACATACAAACAAAATATGAGATCAGTCAGAGAGATAAAGACAGGGCAAGTGAACTTTCTTTCAATCTCAAGGGAGAAATCCAAGGGGAAGGCAGGAGAGAGAGAGAGAGACAAAGAAAGAAAGAGAGAGAGAGAGAGAGAGAGAGAGAGACACAGAGAGAGACAGAGAGACAGAAACAGAAAAAGAGAGACAGAGAAACAGTGAAGGAGAGATGGAGGGAGACAGAAAGAAAGAGAAAAACAAAATGAGAGAGACAGAGATGGGAGGAGGGAGGAAGAGGACGAAAAAGAGACAGAAAGGGAGGAATGGAAGACAAAGGCAGTCAAAGAGACAGCGGCAGGACAAGAGAATTTTCTTCCTATGCTCAACGGAGGAATTAGAGAAGATAAGGCAAGGAGAGACAGAGACAGACAGAAAAACAGAGAGGGGGGAGGAGGTTGGGAGAAGCAGACAGACAGACAGAGAAAGACAGAGAAACAGAGAGAAGAGACAGAGGGAGAGATGCTTGGATGCAGAGGGAAAAAGAGAAATTCTGGTAAATTTCCACTGTGCTTTTCCCTTATTGACAAATAAGAGAACAATGCAGTAAACCTAAGTGCTGAAATGGTTTTAAATCTTTGAGGAAGAAGAAACATCTGCTGCCATAATTCCTGGGACCATAGGGGGTTAATTTTATAGAAGAGGCTCCTGTGCAAAACAAAATAACCCACTTCACAAAGGGAGCTTTTTTGCCATGCTTTAAAGGTATCAGTGAAAGTGGATAATTTCAAATGACCAGGGTGTTAACATATTTAATTTTTACGTAACATTAGAACCATACAAGTTCCCTCTTTAAAATGGGCAATATGGGACACATGCACATAATTTCTGCTTTCAGTTTCTGAATGAAAAATACTCATATCATCCACTGCCCCACCAGGATTAGATCAAGTTTTATTTTATTGCTTTTGGCTAAAAACATTGTGAGACTTACAGAGCAAAGATCAGGTACAGTGCAATCTTTAGAGCAAGTCCCTAAATTAGGCTGAGTTCCTGAGCTTGGAAATATTTAATATTTCAGAAGTAACATTTCATAGAAATCAACATCAGATCACCATTTAATTTTATTACAGTGCTTATGATGACCTTCACTCAGATTTTGAAGAAGTCAGAGTAAAAAGAGAGAATCTTAACATTATATGTGGGAGCATATCAGATTTTCATATTCTGAATTTGATTATGAGTAAATCCTGGTTAGCATTATGAAATTTTTTTAAAAAAGGAACCTCTAGAATAGATCTTAAACTTTACTAGTTTAAGACTACACTGAAATTTTTGGGACACCCTATATTTCTGGGGCAGACTAACATATCAGAAAGATCCTAGTCAAGTCAAATTAAGTCAATAAATATTTATTAAGCTCCTACTTTGTGCTACAAGGCTCTAGGATACAAAGACAAATGACAATCCCTGCCCTTAAGGAGCTTACAGCCTAAAGCAGGAGACAATATGCAAACAGCTATGTACAAACAAGATACACAGAGGAAAATTGAAGATAATCAACAAAGGGGAGGCACTAACATTAAGGGTAATGGATAAAGGCTTTTTGTAGAAACTGGGATCATAGGATCATAGATTTCAAGCTTGAAAGGACTGTGGAGACCATCAAAACTAACCCTCTTATGCCCTAGCTAATAATAATAATAGCTAACAGTTATTTAGCATTTACTATGTATCAGGAATTGGGCTAAGCTCTTTACAATTATTGTCTCATTTGATCTTCATGGCAACCTTGGGAGGTAGGTAGTATTATCATCCTCATTTTACAGAGGAGGAAACTGAGGCTTAAAAAGGTTAAATGACTTGCTGAGGGTGACATAGCTAATAGATGTCTAAGACTGGATTTGAACTCAGGTCTTCATGATTTCATGCCCAGCACCCTATCCATTGTGTTACCTGACTGCCTCTTTAGTTGCTCAATAATGTAGTGGTTCTGTAAATACAACTAGATCCCAATTAGTACAAATAATGAATTGCCTTAAGTGGTTGTCTTATTCAAATTCACACTGCATATTTCCATTGGACTGGATCCAACTACCATATTTTACATGATTATAACTCTGAATAGTGTGAATTTAAATATATATGCCTACTTCAGGGGATTCGTTCTTTGCCCCATTCAGGATCTGGCTGTATAGTTCCTTGCTCAGTCTGGTGGCATCCACCTTCAGTCATGGCAGTGAACATAGTCTAGACATTAAATGCTGTAAAGGCTTACATAAGCTTGAGGTCAATGAAAGCAATGACAAATAGGACTTATATTCATACTGTACATTGGGGACAGAAAGCAGGAATTTTTGGCTGGATCTAGAGGGCAGGCTAATCAAATCTGCCTAGGGCAGAGATAAGAGGAATAGCTTGTATATTAAATAATAGAATCAGGATACATGACAGAGAGGATGAGGGACTAATATTTACAAAAAGAAATACGTTTTTTGGACATGATCAGTGTGAGAATATATTTTGGTCAGTTGTGCTTATGTGATAAAACACTTCCGTATTCCTTCTTTCTTTTCTTCCTTTCTCCCTTTCTCTTTCTTTTTCTTTCTTTTCTTCTCTCTTTCCCTTCCTTCCTTCCTTTCTTTCTTTTTTCCTTCCTTTCTTTCTTTTTTCTCTTTCTTTCTTTCTTCCTTCCTTCCTTTCTTTCTCTCTTTCTTTCTCTCTCTCTTTCTTTCTTTCTCTTTCTTTCTCTTTCTTTCTTTCTTTCTTTCTTTCTTTCTTTCTTTCTTTCTTTCT